>NC_058052.1:4335482-4651732 GCF_020085105.1 Siniperca chuatsi | reverse complement strand
CAGAGAAGCAGAGAGGACAGAGGGGGGGGAAGTAGGAGATATGATTGGCCCAGTCTAGTGTCATTATACAAAATTAACCAATGGGCCACTGCCCCTGCTTTATGGACCAGTTATTAGCAAAAAACTGCCTATATAAATATTTTCTTAGAGACCTGAACTGAAGGAGACTCAGATGAAACTTTATCAACATTTTTAACAACTCAGATCTCCTGTCTGGACTATAGTGTTTGGGCGGTAAGAGGACAATGTTCAGATAGAAAATCAACCTGAAACTATAGAAGTGAGGGTGATGAAAATATTTATTATATATCTTATTTTTGCACTCAGGTTTTGATGTATTCTTGAGATTTTCTTTGTTTTTGTCTTAATGATTTTATGTTTTCTGTGACTTAGGAACATACAAAATTTTGGTCATGTGATGATAAGTGAACCAACTTCATGACAACTGACCAACTCCATTCACTAATTTCGGCAGTGGGCAGTGGATTAAAAGTTCTATCTTGTGTTCCTTATGTAAAAAATATGTATAATTTAAGGAAACCCCTAATGACTTCGGGGACCTGCTAGATTCATGGAAAAACCTAATCCAGTTGCTGAGATGGCATGTTGAAAAAACAATATTAAACTTTTTAGTTATTTTCTTTTCCCTATGTTTTGAGAGTGTGTTTACTGTTGTTGTCTTTTTCTCCTTTTCGTATGTGCTTGTATTTGGAGGGGTGTATTAAAAATATATATATGAAAGAGAAAAAATAAAAGCTGTGGAAAAAGCTAGTAAAAGTTCTTGGAGTTAGGACTTTTTTAAAATTTTAATTATTTTTTTTTGTACTAGTATAGTGATCTGCTTTTCTGTACCTCATAAATACTGACAGAAGATTTACAATACTCAAAAGCAAGGAAAAAAAAAAGGTATATTTCCATGAATAATTTGAGATGAAAAAGTTTTTTAGTTTTTGAATCAGTGCTTTAAGCTTGTTCCTAAAAAAGCTCACATTTTCCCCTGATTTAAACACCCCCTTATGGATAGTTTGGTAATGATACAATGATGAAACACAAATTCCTCTGCAACATCCATGGGGGTGATTATAACGTGACAAAAACACACATATATTGTAGTGAAGCACTCCAGGAAAACTACACACGCCATCACAGAGAAAGCAGAGGAAACAGCAATAAATTATTTGCAACTCCTCAGCTGTTTCCAGTTATAAAGTAATATGTGTATTCATTTTCATATGCTGAAACTGAATTGAAGCCCAAGGGAAAACTACATTGTTGCAATGGAGAATAATGTTAGAGAGCTGCATATGAATACTAATATGTATTTTGTGCTGCACTAAAACTCATGTCTATAATACTTGAATTACTCCGTCAAACACAAATAAATCATCGACACAGTCTAATTTAATCAAAAACACACTGACTTTGTACATTTTAGTTTTATTTTTCACCTGTTTTATTTCACAGAATTGTATTTTGATCTTATTCTTATATTTTCTACTATAATGCCAGTATTTTAAAACAGCCTTTTAGTAATGTCAGGTTTTTATGACACTGGTGATGTATGACAACACTATTGATTTATTTCCCAACAAATGTAAAATGTGATTGTCATAGTCAAATATACAGACAGTTCATTTTCAATTACAGCTGTCAAAGTATGCAGTATGTCCTCATGTCAGCACTTCACATGCATGCAAACACTTCAATCATGCATATAGAAAAATGCACAGAACCTGCTGTCACTGTAACCTCAGCATATGCAGCATGTCTTTAAAGCAACATTAGACATAAGCAGGGGGGATAGATGGAGAGAGTGAGTGGTGAGAGATGGAGGTGAAGCGAGGAAGGGTGATCAAGTGGCTCTACAAATTATCTAGATATCTATTTTACTAACTGCAGTCTGTCACAACATTGAAGGCTCAACAAGAAGACTGAAGCAAACACCATGTGGAGAGAAACAGGGTGAGGAAACATCAGAAAAATTCCCAGATTGATGTGTAGAGATCTTTACAAGATAGGGGGCAGAATATTCTGTAGCATTTATTGTTACAAAAAAGCTGCTGAACAGTACATGCATTAAAGAATAACCATATGTACTCACCTAATTATACTAAGAATCGATTCTGGTCCCAGTCTATAAGTGCTCTTGCAGCCGCAATTCTTTGCCTAAATTTGGAGACAATGGAGGCAAAGTGACGTTCACTCCAATCTGGACTACCCCCCCCCCCCAAAACTGGCAATCCTGTCAACAGTCCTTGCCTTTGCTGCATCTGTTATACACAATATTTTACTTTGTTTCATGTATACAATCTGTGACCCTCTCAACCTATCTATCTATCCAAATATAATTCAATATGTTCCCCACATGCCTGTGTATTGATGAATATTTTATTTCACATTCAACTGTCAACCAATCACTGTGGGCATAGTGAGGAAGTTCACTAATGACACATGATGCAACAGGTTCAACCCCTCCCCTTCTCTTAGCTTAGTATTTTTCTTTGTTCCTTACTAAAAGTTTGCTTTAGCAGCTTTGTGAAAAACTCTTAAGAGGAAACTCTTAGTTAGGAACTTTATTTAGGAGTGGTTCTCCTAGTGGTTAACATAAGATCCCCTGGTATAGATAGGGGAAGATAAGAAAAAGAGAAGCTGGAGTAACAATTGTGCGTGGTGTCAGTGGTTGTGGAGTAACGCCATGCGTTAAATTGTTCTTTTGGTCATCATTCCTATCAGTGACAATAACATTGTACTCACCAAGTTAATTGCTGGGATCTGGGAACAGGTGACGACACTAAAAAGAGGTCAGACTAGAAGAGACGTAGTGGCCAAAACAAGACCAAAGCTATGATATAATGGAACAGTAAAGAGAATCAAACCACTTCTTCTCCTTCACCATCATTTTCTTATTTTTCATTCCACTATTTTTCTTCTTCCTCTCCCTTGTCATGTCTTTATAAAGTGAATCAATGAACGTTGGGGGAGGGGGCAAAGCTCAAAGGAGATATTTCATGTGAGCATATGAACAAGCATATGAACAAGCATCAACAAGCGTCAACTTCTGCACAAGTGTCATGTGGCAGACATTAAACTCAAACACTAGCTCTGAGGTAATTTTTTTATCTACACACTCACATACAAGATAGCAGACATAATGACATGTAAACATGGATTTACACTTCCAAATTAATTTCGTGGTTTCTTCCCCTCACATAACCCCAGTACCTTCATTCACTTACATACATATGATATGTGCATTGTCAGTGATGTACAAATACTTGCATGAGAGAACATCAACAGAGGCTTTATGTGCTTATACACACTATATGTACTTATACATGCATAACAAACACATATAGTACTTGCACATACATGCAAAGTCTCATCCCTCTTGCAGATTATGAGGAGGTACTGTACCATGGAGATTCCCCTCATTTCAAATCACATGCACTCAAGGTGCAGAAAAACAACACATTGTTATATACATATGTGATATGTACATAACAACTAATTTAGCTGGCTATTTTAGTATAGATTTTACTGATAACTTTTGAGGTAATTCATGGCCAAGCTTTAATTTAGATTTTAGATAAATTGATATGCATGGCACCTTGAAATCCGGAGTTCTCCTGATTGTTCCAACAAGTTGCTTGATTACCAGGTGTTTCTCAGCCTTCTCAGTCTCCTCAGCTTCAGAATGCCTGCCTGAGCATCTCAGGTGAGCCAAATCATCTTTTACATCTGTTCTTAAACTTTTATCTGAAAGTTTCCGTCTAGTTTTATTTAATCCATTTTTAACTTTGCCCACATATATTTTCTTATAACTTGTATATATTACTTTCTATTTTTTCTATTACTTTTTTTATTATCTTGTTATGACATTTTTGAGTTGTTGTGTTTTTATTACTGTGCTCTCTTACTTCATTTCATTGTAAATCACTGAGTAACTTTTTTAAAAGTTTTATATGAATTAAGTTATTGTTATTTGTAATAGTTGTCTGTTGTCAGTAAGCTGTTGTATGCATTGTGAAAATCGTTGTGTTTTATGGTGATACAACATTATAGGTGTAGCCTATAGCCTGCATTTGTGTAAACATTTGTGCCCTGAAACATATAACTCATAATGTCTTAACAAGAGATGTGAAGAAAACAATTCAGAAGGCCATGTATGGCCACACAATGGAGTGTGTCTCTGTGTGAGTGTGTGTCTTTTAGAGTATTCCATTGTTGGTCACTGTAAATCACTAAAAAAGGAGGGATCCTAACAGAATGATGACAGATAAGGTCATGAAGTTCTCACAGATACCACTGTTTTAAACAGAGGCATGGACAAAGGCAACCACTGGCAGAACAGCAACTTGCCTCCACCACTTCTGCACCTGACCATGCTTCCTATATGCCTACACACACTTCCTGATTTAGCACACGGACACACACACACTGAAAGAAGTGAAGGGGACCATAGTGTCAACAGGCAACTAACAGAAAGAAAGCAGGAGAGAAAGACAGCGAGGAAGGAGAGATAGGGAGAGGGAAACACACCATGTATAAATCATTCTATCTGACAGGGTGAGGGGCTGGGGGTGGGTGAGCAGGAGATGAAGTGATAGAGAGTATCTCTTTCCCACATTATTCAGAGTTATGTAATATACTGTAGCATACTGGTAGGAGTCATTGTAAACAAATGCAGCCACACATGCATTTATGCATTTATGCATCTGCAACACAGACCAGCCACAGTGGGTGTCCACAGTGAAAATGTATTCTCTGTTTATGTTCTCTGCAAGTACACAAATTCACAAATATATATTGTATACACACATAAATATGCACAAGAAATGCACAGGTTCCAGACTTTGAGATATGTCAGGGTGATGAGTTGTATGAAAACAATATGAGAGTGTGTGAAGAAAAAATGGAGGAGAGAGGAAAAAAAGGGGAGAGAGTACATGATGGATCAGAGTAGGTGTTTGGGGAAAAGGAGAGGAGATGAGAGGAGAGGAAAGGAAAGGAGGAAAAAAAGATTAAATGAGTAGAGAGGAAAGGAGGGGAAACAAGAAGTGAGGAAAGGACAGGAAGAAAGAGTAGAGGAGGACAGGGGAGGAAAGGAAAAGACGAGAGGATAGGAGAGGACAGGAGACAGTAAGTGACGTCACTGTGCCGTGTGTGAAGCCTGTGAGGGTGCTGAGTTGCGAGGTTTAACATGAGAAAGGACTTCAGATGACATGGATATGACCGATGCTAGATTTTTCACACTGTAGTCCATCTCAGAGTATTTTTCTGAACAGTTCCAAGTGGAATTCACTTTGTAAAATCAGGCCTCAATATATATAAACGTATATTTCAAAAATACCAAATCATTGTTTTTCAAGGAAGTTCTTTCATTTAGAGTCCTAAACAAGTCTTTATGTGCCCAATTTAAATAATAAATGCTTTTAAAAATGCATTCTTATTACTTTCAAACTTTACGACATTTAAAAACAGAATGATCAGGTGTCAGGCTTTAACATGTGATACAATAACCATCATTTGTAATTTCTGAGACAAATGTTTCTTGTCGACCACAGCAGAGTATTAACATCCTAATGTGCTCTACATCGATCCAAGTATCTTGTATGTTCACTATCTGTTTGTGTTCACACGCACCCTTTCTTCAAAGTACAGGTGTACAGGTGAACTGTTGTTAGGAAAATCTAAAAGTCATCAGTGTTTGGTATTCAAATCAAACTTGAACTGTAAGTCTTTTTTGACTTTGGCTTGTAATAATAATAATAATAATAATAATAATAATAATAATGATGATGATAATAATAATAATGTCATTACATTACATCACATCCATATTGCTCTGAATTATGGGTAATCTTCTGAACAAAGTTTGGTAAGTCTGCACCTGGAACAGACTTTCTGGAAGTCCACACCCCTATGTGGACTTGTGGATTGTGGATTTGGACAGCCCTCTGCACTATGGACTTCACAGGTACATGCCCAGTAAATTTGCAATCCTACAGGTGTGGGGAAGAAAATAAGAGCAAAAAGTTAAGTGAGGAGAGTAAGGACCATAAGTGATCTGACTGATTCATTTGGTCAGAAAGACATGGTAAATGGACTGTACTTGTATAGAGCCTTTCTAATCTTCTGAGAACTCAAAATGCTTCGCACACTGCATATCACATTCACCCCATTCATACACTGATGGCAGATGCTCATCAGTCCAAAGAAACTCATCATTCACACACCGAAGGCACAGCCCTCAGGAGCAATTTTGGGGTTCAGTGTCTTGCCCAAGGACACTTGTGTACATGTGTACATACTGTAAGCTAAAATGGCAAAGCAGGAAAGAGAACAAAAAAAACAAACAAACAGGAGAAATAAGAATGGCTGAAGGGAACCAGAAGAAAAAAAAAACTAGTGAGAAGGTGCACAGACAGAGCAAGATAGTAAGAAGAGCTGAGTTAAAGTGCCAAAGAAATTGGGGGGTGGGGGGGAGAGAATATGGAAAAAAGACAGAGGAGAGGAGGGATAGAGAAAGAGAGATAGTAACAAAGAGGCGGGAGAGAGACTGCTAGCTCTCTTTCTCTCTCTCTCTCTCTGAAGCATCTTAAAGGCCTCAGACTCTCATGTATATTAATGGCGCTGAGATATGACAATGGTGACACAAAGCCTGTTTACAGGGAATTGGCTGGCTGCAGCCAGGTTGAAGCTGTTTAGCATGCAAGTCTGCTGGGATTTGCACACTGCACCCATGTCGGAAGCTGCTCAACTTAATACAGCGACACAGCTTTTTGTACAGTGCATATACATTTAACTTTTTTTTCAGGCATTTAGCTCACATGCTGGAGAACAACTTACTATGAAAGCAGCATTAGAAAACACTCCTGGATCATCCTAAAAGATTACAAGCAGGTCAGAGTTCTTGTATTACAGCTGCAAGTACAGAAGTATGTAAGTGTGAAGTGACTAGGAACAGTAATGTATCTATCATGAAGAACACAGTCACTCTCTGGGTCATGTGTCCTGTAAAGTTGTTTTGACCTGTAATTGTAACTGTCGACAACATAGTGATAAATATACGTTTTCCCCAAAGATATCCTGACTTTTAGTCCATTGTATGGGTCAAGCCCCAAAAACACTAGATCCTTCACTTCCCATAATGCAAACAATAGCATTTTTTAGTTAGACCCTCATTGACTGGTAAATGCCCACATCTTTCAAACTCCACAGCTCCAGTTTCTAACGCAGGCTTTTTATTTAAAATTTGTCTCCATGCTGAAGCTGAGACAATCCTGATGACATCATCAGGCCTTATTTCCTCATCTCAGACTGCCCTTTTAATCCTCTGTGTTGCAGAACAGCACAATAACTAGTGCAAAACACAATAGTCAACAAACCTTACCTTATTACCTCATTATCTTTGAATGAAGAAAAGCACTATCAGCAAAATAAGGACGTTTTCAACCCTGCGTTGCTTAGTCCGGTGGAATCAGAATCTGGTTTGTTTTCCTCCTTGGTACTATTCGTTTGGGCCAATTTGAACACAGCAATCATACTCGGGTGCGGACCAAAAGAAGGTGTACTCTGCAAGCTTGAGTTAAACAGCTCGCACAGTCTGGTGTGCTTTGCATTCTGGGATGTAGAGGAGCAAAATCAACAGTAGCTAGCAGCTAGCTGGAGAATCGAGGTGTGACCTGGACTAGTGTTTCCTTTGTGATATTTGGACAGTTAGAACCTTCTTGAGGATCTTCTTCCTGTGTTTACGTTACTGCTCCTGCCCTGGACACATCTAACCAAGGAGCAGAGTGAACATTCTCACATGGATTTTAGTGAATTTAGTGGTATAGCGACTGACCAACCAACCTGGCTGACATTGCCATCCATAGAGCCATGCTAGATGCTAAAAATCAACATCCCTATTTGGATCTATGTACTTTACACCAGAGAGAAGTAACTAGAACTGAGTTAAGATTATAATTTATCTTTTTGCCACCTTCCTCTAAGTTTAAAATGTTAAACTTCACTTGCCTTTCTTATTATTCTTAGAAGAAGGGCCAGCATGTCCAAGACGTGTCTTTTTCATTCGGTCCTTGGTGAACTACTATTTCATTAGTCTTGATTTCAGTGGAGAGTTGAAGTGCCCCGTTGTGGTTTAAATGCTGCCAAGAATATGTTGGGTTTTTTTTTTTTTGGACTTTTCTGTAAGACAGTGGTAACTTTTCAAAATACCATGATATAAATAATAATAAAACTTTATTTATAGAGCACTTATCAAAACAAAGTACAAAGTGCTTCACAACAAGAGAAATAAAATACCACAGTGAATGACGAAATATTAAGAAATAAAATACATAAAAAAAAAACAAAAGCAATAAAATAAAATAAACAGCCAGTTCAGGTAAAATCAGGATATGCTTTCAGATAAAAATGTGTTTTGAGAAGAGACTTAAACAAAGACACTGACTCAGACAACCTAAGCTCTTCAGGCAAGTGGTTCCAGAGCCTCAGGGCCCTGATAGCAAAAGCTCTGTCCCCCTTAGTTTTCATCCCGGACTCAAGAACAGACAGGAGACCCCTGCCCGAAGATCTCAAAATACGTGAAGGTTCATAAGGGATTACAAGGTCTAAAATATAGTCTGGAGCCAGGCCATGAAGAGCCTTAAAAGTAATAAATAAGATCTTAAAATCAATCCTAAAACAAACAGGGAGCCAATGTAAAGAGGCTAAAACAGGTGTGATGTGGTCGTACTTCTTGGTCCTGGATAACAGCCTAGCAGCTGAGTTTTGTACATTCTGCAGTCGTGTCAAAGTTTTTTGATTAAGACAAGTGAACAGGCTGTTAAAATAATCAAGGTGTGAGGAGATAAAAGCATGTACAACTGTTTCTGCATCACTAAGATTTAGAATAGATCGGATTTTTGCAATGTTTCTGAGGTGATAAAAACATGATTGGACAAGCTTAGTGATATGTTGCTCAAAACATAAATTGCTATCGAACAGGACACCAAGATTTCTTGCAACAGGCTTGATATGTTGTGACAGGTTACCAGTAGATCGCAGTATTTGTTTAGTGATGTGTTGGGGCCCGATAACAAGGATTTCAGTTTTATTTAAGTTGAGCTGAAGAAAATGTATCGACATCCAATTTTTTATGTCAGACAGGCAGTCCTGCAGAGAACTCAGCGTACTAAGGTCAGTGGGCTTGACAGGGAGGTACAACTGTGTGTCATCCGCATAACAATGAAAAGAAATATTATGTCTGCGGATTACATCACCTAAAGGAAGCATGTATAAGGAGAACAGTATTGGTCCCAGAATTGAACCTTGAGGCACACCGTACTTGATATGGGAAAAGGATGACATGAAGTTATTAATGCTGACACAGAATTTCCTATTGGACAGATAAGATAAGAACCAGTCTAGTGCATTGCCAGATATGCCCACCCAGTGCCTAAGTCTATCTAAAAGAATGCCATGATCAATTGTGTCAAAGGCAGCACTTAAGTCCAGCAGCACAAGAATTGAACACAGGCCTGCATCTGTAGTCATTGAAAGGTCATTGGTGACTTTGAGAAGGGCTGTCTCAGTGCTGTGGTGTTGACGAAAGCCAGATTGGAACTTTTCAAAGGTATTATTGTTTTCCACAGCAGCAAGAAGCTGCTTAGATGCAAGTTTTTCGAGAATCATCGAAATAAAAGGCAATTTGGAGATTGAGCGATAGTTATCCAGGAGGATGGGATCAAGCCCAGGTTTTTTTTAGGACTGGCTGGACACAAGCTGTTTTAAAGTAATCTGGGACGCAGCCGGTAGACAGCAAGCTGTTAAAAATAATTTGTAATACAATCCATAACTTCCAATAAAAACCTAGTTGGGATTTTGTCCAGAGGGCTGGAGGACACTCTCATAAGAGACATGATGTCTGTTAGTTCAGGCAGCGTAACAGCAGAAAAATTGCTCAAAGAATCCCTGTGCGGGTGATCCACATCTAAAAAGGCAGGGTTGGGGGTGATATCAGATCTTATTAACTCCACCTTTCCAGCAAAGTGCAAAAGAAACTTTTCACAATCAGCATCACAATCAGCAGAGGGACAAGGAGAGGCAGGGTTAACTAACTGATCCAGTCTTAAATAGGAATCTGGGGTTGTGCTGATGGGCAGAAATAAGTGCAGAGAAATGGCATGTTCTTGCATCCTTCACCATCCTATTATAAAGGTGAAGGTAAATATTTCATGGCCACAAAGTGGACCTGGAGACCTGATTTCTTCCATCTACGTTCTGCTCTTCTGCATTTCTTTTTACAGCTTTGAATACTGTCATTTAACCATGGCTGTTTTCTAGTCTTTAAATTTGGTCTATTTTTCAGAGGAGCTCTGAGATCTAAGGTTGAAGAGATCTAAGATTGAAGAACACAGATATCAATCAAATCGTTGGTGTTGGAGGTATCGGGAAACACACTGCCAGGAGAATTGAACAGTGTACAGAATTTTTAGGCACTATGCTCATTAAGGACGCGTGTGTACTTAGAGCGGGATAAGACAGTACTAGCAGCCTGTAATTCACAGTTAAAAACAATGCATAGGTGATTGGATACAAACATGTCCCTGATTTCCACAGATGAGGCCCAGACTAAAGACGATGTTGTTGAAAGTTAAAAGAGTTAGTGATATTTAAAAAAATCAGCAGCAAGGGCATTAGAGGAGTCATCAACATGAATATTAAAATCACCACAAAGAGGTTAGTTGTTCTAGGTGTTGATCTTCAAAAGCCTGTTTTAAGCTATAGTCCACTACAGAGACACACAGACACGCTGTCTATAAGGGTTATAGACAGCGTTCAACAGCAATCAGACAGGGAAAGCACACAAATTAACTGGTCTTTGTGTAAAAATGTATTTTATTGTGAAAGGTGCGCAACAGGATGTAATGTGTGTGTCCTCCATCTTGACTAAAAGAAGAAGTTCGCGGTGTTGCGTTGCAGCCAGAGTTCAATAAACAAAGTTCCAGCAAAGACATCCGCCTCTGTCATCATTGGGAAGCTTTCACGTCGTAATACTGTTTGTCTTTACCAGAGAATGAGTGATTTTAGCACAGAAACTGTCTTTCTCTCTGAAACTGAGAAGCACCTAATTCTGCTGCACAGGAAGATGCACGGAGAACCCTTTTTCAACTGTCTTTGTAAGGACTTTGAATCAAATCTGTTATCTCTTCCAGAGGCCAAAAAAGTTCAGTATGGTCTGTTTTAATACGTCAGCCTGTCGTGACAAGTCTACTGTACTTATGATACCATCTGCCACCCTGAGAGATGATTTTCTGAATTCAGTTCAATTTTATTTATATAGCGCCTAAACAGAACAGAAGTTATCTCATTGCACTTATCCTATAGAGCAGGTCTAGACCGTACTGTTTATAATATTATTTACAGAGACCCAACAAATCCCACCATGAGCAAGCATTTGGTGACAGAAGAAAAAACTTCCTTTAAGAGGCAGAAACCTTGGACAGAATCAGACTCAGTGGTGGGCGGCCATCCGCAGCTGCCGTTTTGAGAGAGAGAGAGTGAAAGAGATAGAGGTTTTGGGAAAGGGGTGGGGAGGCACAATGCAAATACCACCTAGAATTTTTTAAAATAGTAGAAATGTAAGACGGTGTAGTCCCTCATTCGTCCAGGTGTTCTATTGTAGAAAAGATTCCTGTGGTCTGCTAATTTCCTGGCTGTCTTTTCGAGTTCCCGAACCAGATCCACGGTTTTCTGCCCAAAATTCTTCAAAACTGTGTCCAGATGACTACGACTGAAACCTTTTCTACTACAGTAGAAATGTAATTGTAATGTTAATATTAATACATTAATAATAATAATAATAATAATAATAGGAATGACACATATAGGAAAAATAATGTCAGTATTAGTAACAGAGCCAATAACAACAACTGTAGTAGCAGTTGTCGAGCAAGAAGAGGAAAGTAACATCGGTGACTATAGAGTGAGGTTACAATACAGTATGTGTGTATGTGCATGTGTGTCAAAATGTGCATCTAGACACCATTAGAGTTTATAATGCTTTTAGTTTGGTATAATGCTTAAAAATCAAATTACTTCTTGCAAAAAAATTGCTCTGTCGATCAGTCAATATAATTCCACTTATTTCCAATCTAAAGCAACAAGTGTCAGGAATTGTCTTCATAGTACTGGAGTGATCTATCTCATTTCAAGGCACTCTTTTCCCTAAATTCTTAAAATAATGAAACTGCATTTGAAACCCTGTCATAAATTTATTCAGCATCTTTTTATTCTAACTATTTTTATTACTGTCTCAAAAAAAGCGCAAGTAAGGACTCTCTGATTAAGAATCTTCTCACATGACATCACACAAGTTTTAAAACATTATATTGTATGTGTTTCTAAATGTGATTATGTACATGTAAATGTGTGTGTTGTTTGGCAGGAAGCAGGAGGAAGAAGAGGAGGAAGAGGCACAAGAGTAGAAGGACAGAAAACCTGTTTGGGTTTTAATCACAGGCAGATCAGAGCGAGAAAGAGAGCTACTATTACTACTGATATACTGATTACTTTTACTGATTTAAAAACAAAACACCTTAAAAGGCTGCAGCCAAATTTTCTATAATAAAAGGAAAAGTGTGATCAGTGCAAATGCAAACTACCTGGTGGGTAAAGTAATAGTTAATAGTTGTAAATAAGTAAAGCTTTATTTGTATAACTCTTTTTCAAACACACAGTTACAAAGTGCTTCACACATACACGGAAAATATAAATGAATAAATAAAGAAATATTACAATACAAAACACAGCACAAAACCAAACTGAAACAAACCAAAACATGAGACAGGGATGGAGATCTATAAAACGGCTTGCCTCTAAAGATGGGTTTTTAGAAGTCGTTTAAATCAGTCCAAAGATTTAGCAAATATGATGTGGAGGAATGATTGGAAGATGATTCCAGAGGGTTGGGGCTAAAACAGTGAAGGCACGATCCCCCTTTGTTTTGAGGTTGGAGCGGGGGATGGATAAAAGGCAGAGATTTGAGGATCTGAATGGCTGAGAAGTGGAATGAGGAGATCAGACATGTAACTGTGGGCATGGTCATGCAGAGCCTTATATGTAATCAACAGAATCTTGTAGTTTATTCTGAATTTTACAGGAAGCCAATGGAGGGATGCAAGAACAGGGGTAATGTGGGGCTGACGGCTAGTTATAGTTAGCATCCTGGCAGCGGCGTTTTGTATTACCTGTAAATGATTTAGAGCAGCTTGACTGAGGCACATGTAGAGGAAATTACAATAATCTAGACAGGAGAAAATGAAAGTGAATGAATAGTTCAAGATCTGTAGAAGACAAGATGCATCTGATTTTAACGATAAGCTTGGTAACATGATGGTCAAAAGTCATATACTGCTCAAAGATGATACCAAGATTCTTAGCGGTAGATTTGATATTACAGTGAAATGGTCCAATAAACTGATCAACTGCAGAGGCAAAGTTATCAGGTCCAATTAAAATAACTTTTGTTTTGTCAGGGTTCAGGTGGAGGAAATTATGAGACATCCAATCTTTGGTGGCAGCTAAGTAATCATGGAGCGAGGACAGTTGATTCAGGTTATTGGGTTCGGCAGAGAAATAGAGAAATAAATCTGTGTATCAATGGAATAAAAGCGATATGGATAGATTGTGGTAGAATAGTATTGCTATTATTATTATTATCATGATGTTGATATGATGCGGTATGGTATGTGGACCCAAATGCAGATGACCAGGAAGTAGTATGAGGTGAAGTAGCTGGATGGCTGCAGTGTTTATTGGGGTGATGGTTTACAGGCAGGTACAGGCAGATAGACCGGAAGGCAGACAGGTAACCAACAGGTAATTGGAGAATGGGTTACCGGCTGGCAGTGGTGGATACAGGGAAGCGAGTCCAATGTGGCTAAACAGTCCAATAGGGAGCAGGCAAGGTACAAAATCCAGAATCCAGCCAAGGTCCAAGGGAGATAAAGAATCCAATACAGAACTCACAGTAAGAATGCTGGGAAACTGGGCACAGGAACCAGGTACAACAAAAAGTGCACCCAACGGTGACACACACACAAATGTTAGGAACACCCATAAGGCAAGAACAAAACTCAAGATGGGAGCATCGCCAGACAAGAATCACATCATGCAGAAACAACAATGAACAGAGACCCGGACTAAATACTCTAGGGAAGGTGAGACAACGAGACCCAGGTGGAAACAATCAAGGAAGGGCCAACAATCAAAACTGGAGGGAAAGCAAACAAAGACAGGAAGTAAAACCACAAGACCCACAAGAGAAGGAACACACTACAAAATAAAACAGGAAGTGACAAAACCTTAAACTACCACACATCTGGCATCTAGCGGTGAAGGCATGTAAGAGAAACTATGGTGGCTGCGAAACTCACAAAAAACGCAGAAGGCCCCTCTGTAGATATAAAGGGCTTACTCTAAGGTAATGAAAACACAACAATTCTTATTTTCAGGTGATTATACATTAATGAAAACACACTTGTAAATATGATATTCCATTTTTGCCATAGCTCATCCTAAATGTTACACACTGGACCTTTAACATACATACCTGACTGTGGTATTGGTCTTCTTATCTAACTGTCATCCATAAAGCGAATAAGTATATTTCCCAAATTGTCAAACTATTCCTTATAATATTGTGGAGGTGGGTATGGTTAGCTTTAAGCTGCAGAGGGAGAGGTGGGGGAGTTGCTCAGGTGAGCAGCATCAAGGAGAGATAATTGGCACAGCTGAACCCAGTTAACTAATTATTCTCTCCTTAAATACAGTAGCATGCTGGACAAGGAGGAGGACAGAGGCGGTTGGAGAGCGGACGGAAGAAGAGACAGAAAAGAAAGCAAGAACAACCAAAAATAAAGAACATACACTGCAACCCTGGTGTCAGCGTGGTATCTCAGGGCCAAGAGGAACTCTCGGTAGCACGATTACGCTACAATTGGCGCCCAACGTAACTTAGCTCTGAGAGTACTATGACGGATCCGCAGCAAGTGCAGCCGGTGGTGATGCTGGCCCAGATGCTGGGTGAAATCAACAACAGCTGGAAAGGATGCAGGAACAGGCAGATAAGCAGATCCAGCTGCTGGCAAGCCTGGTGTCCCAGCCGGGGACCGCACTACCGCCATACCCACCACTCGCCCTCTCCGGCATCACCCTCCACAAGATGTCGGCGGCGGATGACCCCCAGTCATTCCTGGAAATGTTCGAGGCGACGGCAGTGGCATGTGGATGGCCGGCGACAGAGTGGTCTGTGCGGCTGCTGCTGTCCGGGAAGCGCAGACAGCGGCGCTCGGACTCCCGGCACGCGCGCGGAGCTTCCTGACGTGAGGAGGGCCGTGCTAGAACGGCTGGGATTCTCCAGCGAAGATCACCGCCGCCGGTTCCGGAGCATGAGGCTGGGGCCCGCGGATCACCCGCTCGCTCACGCACAGCAACTGAGAGATGCAGCGACGAGGTGGCTGCAGCCAGGGAATCCTCGGAGGAGGGGCGGCTGATAGACGCGATTATTAAGGAGCACCGCGGAGGGGCTCCCTACCGGGTGGCCGAGTGGGTGAAGTGCCACCACCCCATGGATCTGACGGCGGCGGTCACGCTGGCAGAGGATTACCTGGCTGTACACCCCCGAAGCCAGACATCACAGGACCGCCCCCTGGAGGCTGCCCGGCCAACACCAGCACCGCGGAAAAGGGGCATGGGGCCGCTGCATGGGCCACCTGCACGTCCCAGCCCCATGCCACGCGCTAACCCTCTCTCTTCTCTCTCTCTCTCCCAAGGTTCAGCTGCTACAGTTGCGGCTCACGACCTGCAGGAGGCTCCTCGAACGCTGGGGCAGGAGTGCTGGAGGTGTGGGCAGCCCGGACACTGCCGACGTGACTGCCCACTCATGGAGGGCGGACAAGTGATTCGGGTTGCCGGCTCTCCAACACCCTCCCCCGGCCCAGGGGCGACATACTGTGTTTCGGTAAGAATCCAAGGGGGTATACACGGGCAATGGTGGATTCGGGCTGTACACAGTCCATTATTCACCAGGACCTGGTTCGACCCGGGGCTTTGGTGGAGGCTTGCTGGGTGGATATTAAGTGTATACATGGGGATATTCACAGATACCCTGTAGTGCCGGTGGAAATTAGACATCAAGGGAGAAAGTTTAGTGTTAAGGCAGCGGTTAGTTCCCGCCTGACGCACCCCCTGATTTTGGGTACAGATTGGCTTGGGTTTGATAGGCTAGTGAGGCACTGTGTGGGGGTGCGTTCACGACCGTCAGGGACATGGGATGTGTGTGCTGTGCTTAGTGGTGACGCGAGGTTGTCTGATGCTGCAGATGGGGAGGAGGACCGGCGCGGCGCCCACAGGAGACGCCACAGGCTCCTGCGTTACCCTCCACAGAAGATTTTCCACTGGAGCAGTCTCGTGACGACACTCTACGCTTTGCCTTCGACCAAGTGACAAGAATTGATGGTCATGTGGTGCGCCCTGACGCAGCCCAGTCATATCCACACTTTTCAGTGATCAGGGACAGACTGTACAGAGTGAGTCGTGACACTCAGACAGGGAAGAATTAACGCAATTGTTGGTACCAAAAAGCCGTCTGGAAACAGTTTTCCAGGCGGCTCATTACAACCCAATGGCCGGGCATATGGGGTGTAATAAAACACTAGACCGGATAATGGCCCGATTCTATTGGCCTGGGATTTGGGGAGACGTTCGCCGTTGGTGTGCATCTTGTCCCGAATGTCAGATGGTTAACCAACCAGCCATCCCGAGAGCGCCTTTGCGCCCATTTACCATTGATGGAGGTCCCATTTGAACGCCTAGGTATGGACCTCATTGGGCCATTTTACCGAGTGCACGTGGATATCGCTTTGTGCTAGTGTTAGTGGACTATGCAACTCGATATCCCTCGGCAGTGCCATTGCGCACAATCTCGCAAAGAGTGTGGCGCAGGCACTGTTTCAGGTCATCTCCCGAGTCGGGATCCCGAACGAGATCCTGACTGACCAGGGCACCTCATTCATGTCACGCACACTGAGAGAACTTTACGGATTATTGGGCATCAAGTCGATTCGAACCAGTGTATACCACCCTCAGACGGACGGGCTTGTTGAGCGTCTGAACAAAACTTTGAAGTCCATGATCTGTAAATTTGTGCACGAGGATGAGCGCAATTGGGATAGGTGGCTAGATCCTCTGTTGTTGTGTGGGGAAGGTGCCCCAGGCCTCCACGGGATTTTCTCCCTTTGAGCTGCTGTTTGGCAGAAACCCACGGGGGGTCCTGGACCCTTTGTGGTCACACGGCGTGTGGGCGACGTGGACTATGAGGTGGTGCGGTCGGATAGGGGAGGGGCAACGCAGATCTATCACCTCAACCTCCTAAAAGCATGGAGAGAGGCGGAGCCTGTTGCTCTGGTGACGACGGTGGGTGAGAGAGATGAGTTCGGGCCTGAGGTTTCAAAATCGACCAGTGCCGCCTCGCTCCCTTTTGACAACCATCTCACATTGTCCCAGAGAACAGACGTTGCCGAGTTGCAAGGGCGTTTTGCCGACGTGTTCTCCCCCTTTCCGGGTCGCACCAACTTCATAGAGCACCACATTGAGACTCACCTGATAGTGACGGTGCGTTCACGGCCCTACCGGTTGCCTGAGCACAAACGGAAAATGGTGCAGGAAGAATTAAAGGCCATGCTGAAGATGGGGGTAATAGAAGAGTCCAACAGTGCCTGGTGTAGCCCCATCATTCTTGTAGGCAAGAAGGATGGGACCATACGGTTCTGTGTGGACTACCGCAAAGTAAATGAAGTATCACGATTTGATGCCTATCTAATGCCTCGGGTCGACGAGCTCCTGGATCGGTTGGGCACCGCTCGTTTTTTCATAGTCTAAGGAAAAGACAGCTTTCTCTACTCCGTATGGGTTGTACCAATTTACCACACTTCTGTTCGGGTTGTTCGGGGCGTCGGCCACCTTCCAACGCCTCATGGACAGAGTACTGCGTCCGCACGCTGCATATGCAGCCGCCTACCTAGATGATGTTATCATCCACAGTGACAGCTGGGCGGAGCATGTGCGGCGGGTGGCTGCGGTGCTCGGGACATTGAGGCAGGCCGGTCTCACCGCCAACCCGAAGAAGTGTGCGGTTGGACGGAGGGAGGTACGGTATCTGGGGTACCACTTGGACGGAGGGCAGGTGCGCCCCCAGGTAGACAAGACGGCTGCGATTGCCGCCTGCCCAAAGCCTAAGTCAAAAAAAGAGGTGAGTGGGGGGCCGTTTTGTCCCAGCAGGTGCAGGGTGTTGACCGCACGGTCGTATACATCAGCCGGAAGCTGTCAGAGCGGGAGGCCAGGTACAGTACAATCAAAAAAGAGTGCCTGGCCATCCGGTGGGCGGTCGAGGCCCTGCGGTATTACCTGCTTGGGCGCCCATTCACCCTCTGTTCGGACCATGCCCCCCTCCAGTGGCTCCACCGCATGAAGGATGCCAACGCCCGGATCACACGGTGGTATCTGGCCCTCCAGCCTTTTAAGTTCAAAGTGATCCATAGGCCGGGGGCGCAGATGGCCGTGGCCGACTTCCTCTCCCGTTCCCATGGGGGGGGGGAGTAGGTTGGGCCGGATGGCTCCCCGGCCTAAGTCGGGCGGTGGGGGTATGTGGAGGTGGGTATGGTTAGCTTTAAGCTGCAGAGGGAGAGGTGGGGGAGTTGCTCAGGTGAGCAGCATCAAGGAGAGATAATTGGCACAGCTGAACCCAGTTAACTAATTATTCTCTCCTTAAATACAGTAGCATGCTGGACAAGGAGGAGGAAGAGAGGCGGTTGGAGAGCGGACGGAAGACGAGACAGAAAAGAAAGCAAGAACAACCAAAAATAAAGAACATACACTGCAACCCTGGTGTCAGCGTGGTATCTCAGGGCCAAGAGGAACTCTCGGTAGCACGATTACGCTACAAAGATGTTACTAATTGTCAAGTTTATGTCCCACTTCAAATAAAGAATTTCTTTAATTTTGATTATATTGTTAGCTGGTTGTTCAGCCATTCTACTATTTCAAATAAATGAACAAGCATTTTAGGCATTCTTGAAAAGGGACAAAGTATTTAACAAGGTTATGGAGGTCATGTGACTACCTGAAACAACTCGTGCTTTAAACAGTATAATGATTGCAAGAGTATAAGAGTGTTTGTCAAGATTGTCTTGTGGTTACAGTCAATGAAAGTTCAGTAACAACTTCAAATTATTATTTCAGAAACAATAATGTGTCTTTAGTTAATTTTCTATTAACAACAGAATGTGTCTTTGGCATTTGGAGATATGTAAATTTATGTAGGTGTTTGTTGTTGCATTTTAACCACCACATAATTTGTCCACTTTCACAAAAAAAGAGAATAGCACTATATATAGTTGTAATAAAAAATACACAATATTTAAAAAATACTAATTCTATGCCAGCCAATTCAACAGGTTTGCTCCTACTCCCCACCTACTCCACCCAAATGTATTACATCGGTTGGTCACTCTGCATTCTTTAACTCCTGGGCTGAAAGTAAGACCCACACAACCACTGGCACAATCTCACATACCTCAAAATTAATATCATGTCCATAACAGATAACATTTTATATTACATATGAACTACAGTGACACATATTGTGACCAATATTTTATTAGACTCGATGAATCTGCCAAATCAATGTTTTTGCAAAGTGAATAGTGACCCTGTTTGGGAAAAGACACAAGCATACATCCACACACACAAAAGTCTCGCATATTTTGACACACTTGCAGTGTGTAGTTTGCCTCCAGCTCCTCCTCCACCTGCCTGGTGAGAACGAAACAGAGCTGACTCTCTCACTCTCATGTTTTTACCCTCCCCTGTCTTTGGTGATGCCCCAGTAGGGAGGGAGCTGTAGTGGGGAGGTCTGGGCGAGACAGATTCAAGTCTTTATTGAAAGATCATATGGGATGACTGAGGAATCCCATTACTTGTTGATTAAGTATTGATCCTGAGCCGTCCAAGTATTAACAAGTAAGCTAATATGTGCTGACCCATGGGACCAGTAGCTTGGGGTGTGTGTGAGTGTGTGTGTGTGTTTACATCTGTGTACATCTGTGTGTGTGTTTGTGTGACTGAATGAGAAATAGAGAAAGATGGAGAAAAAGAAAGAAAGGAGTGTGCCTGAAAGTGTGACAGGTTGAGAGAGCAGGAGAGAAAGAAATGATCACAATAAAGGCAGACGGAGAGAGAAAGCGATTAAAGTTTGAGACGACAACTCTTTCTACACTTTGGCTCTCTGACTGCATGAAGGAAAAGTGGAGCAAACTTAAGTGTTAATGGGTCAAAGGAAGAAAGAAAGAGGAGGGGGAGGAAAGAGGTATTTAAGTGGGGGGAGAGGGAGGAGGGAGGCTAGGTGCTCAAGGCTTTGGTTGAAATGTCAAGCGCTTACTGCCGAGTAGAGATCAATTCCTTCATTACTCTCTGCTCCTACCATTACCATCATCGCATGGCATTTCTGCAAGGAATTGATGGTCCCCCCATTACATACATGCATCCACACACAACCTCAGATACACACACAAATAGTCAAAAGAAATTTCTTTACAAAGCACTTTCAACTAAATACATTTTCTACAGAGTACAATAATTTGATGGGTTTAAGTTTTAATGTAAGAGCTAATCTCTTTATGTATGTGTATATACAGTATGTGTAAATAAGCTGTATTTATTAGCTGTATTTATTCTTTAATTATTTAACTAGAATAAGAACCCTAAAACTGTTTCTCTCTGGTGTATGTGGTTTTGAATTAAAGGTCCAGTGTGTAACATTTAGGAAGAGCGATTAGCAGAAATGGAAGATAATATTTATGTATGTTTTAATTAGTGTATAATCACCTGAAAATATGAATCTTTGTGTTTTCATTACCTTAAAATAAGCCGTTTTATCTACTTCCATGGAGGTCGGCATGTTGCACCACCATGTTTGTACAGCAGCCCAGAACGGACAAACCAAAGGACAGCCATTCGTGTTTTTCGCAAGTTTCGCAGCCACCGTAGTTTCTGCTACACACTAGGAGGGTGACAAGTGGTATTTAAATGGTTGCAAACTGCACTTCCACCGCTAGATGCAACTAAATCCTACACACTGGACCTTTAAATCAACATGATAATAATAACAATATCAACCACAATCTAATGTAAACCATAAAATATATTGCTGTCCATTCTTTATATTTGTTATTTGTTTTCTTTATATGCCCTATATATTTGGTTTACAATGAGCAGACATTTAGCTGGGAAGTATTTTGAACTGAAGCAATATAGTGGAAATTGTTCAACGACAAGTAGCTGATCAGGTGGTTTTGAAACAGTAAGAGAGATCTGTCTGAACTTAAGGCATTAACAATGTGTGCACGGATTAGTCGTCAACCAACGTCCTCATGCACTGCAGGGACCAAGCGATCCTCCTGTCTCCAGCGATCTCCAGTCTCCAGTGATCTCCTGTCTCCAGTGAATCTTCCCTCCTACGGACTTCCCTATGTGTGAACAATTACTCTCGGGCTGTCATCTAAATAAAATACATTCTGTCTCAATCTTGGTGTCCCCTGCCTGTCTGTTCCATAACAGAAGGTCAGACCTTACCGTAAGGATGACAGCCCTGAGGACCGATGGCCCCTTCCTGGACCTAGAGAGTCTGGTCAAGCGGTATCTCCTCACCCAACCTTCACCACCTCTGGTGGCTAGCAAGATGCTAGCAGCCAAGGACCTTCTCGGGCTCAGCGGGGGAGTGCGAGGAATTTCTGGTGAGGTGTTACCTGGTTTTCAACCTGTATCCACCCCAGTTTCCTACTGAACGTTCCAAGGTAGCCTTCTTAGTTCTCCGGCTAGTCGGCCCGGCACTGAGCTGGGCGGGATCCCTATGGGCACGCGACGAGGCAGTCCTCAACTCTTTGGGCAGGTTTGCAATACTCCTCAGGAAGGAGTTTGGCCCGCCAGTCATCAATTTGTCAACCAGCCCTCAGTCCACACCTCTACCGGCCCTTCCTCAGTCTATCAACCCACTACTCGCCTGCACCGTCGCCCAGAGGCTTGCCAGCTTCTCCACCCAGAGGTTCATCGGCTCCATCACCACTCTGCTCACCTGCTCTGTCGCCCAGCGACCTGCCATCTCCACGGCCTCCTCCAGTTCCATTGCTGCGACGGCGGCCTCCAGTCCCAGCGCTGCGGCAATAATCACTCGCTGCTGGATCGCAGCAGCCATCACTCGCTGCAGGCTGGCAGTAGGCAGCACCCCCTGCAGTCTGGCAGCAGGCAGCATCCCCTGCAGGCTGGCAGCAGGCAACACCCCCTGTTGGATCACAGCAGTCATCACTTCCTGCAGGATGGCAACAGCTCCCCGCTCCCAGACTCCATGCTGGATCGCAGTCGACTCCTCTCCCAGCTGGATCGCAGCAGCTCCCCTACTCCATGCTGGATCGCAGTCGTCTCCTCTCCCGGCTAGATCGCAGCAGCTCCTTGCTCCCAGCCCTGATGTCCCAACACTGGCTCGCAGCCCTGCTGTCCCGACGCCGGCTCGCAACTCTGCTGTCCCGACGCCGGCTCGCAGCCCTGAGGTCCAGTCGCCGGCTCGCAGCCTGTCCAGCTGTCCTGTCGGTGATCTGGTTCACCAACCTCCAGATATCTCCCACTTTCGTCGCAGACCTCCAGGGGGTTCCTGCCTTCGCCGCCAGGTCCCCGAGGGTCCCCGCCTTCACCGCAGGCCTCCAGAGGGTCTCCACCTTCGCCGCCAGGTCCCCGAGGTCGTCCACTGGAGGTCCTCAGCCCCGCGCCAGGCCTGTCCTCGGGTTGTCCAACCTCCTGGGCGTCAGCCCGAGACTCCCGGCTCTGTACATGCCCAAGCTCTGGCTGGCCACCCGGATCAACCCACTCCCCATGGTGGAGGACGACCACCACGTCGGCAAGGTTTTTACGGCCCTCGGGAGCTAGCTGTGGAGGGGGGGTACTGTCACGTATACTCCAGGCTCCATTACCCTATAATGATCCACACCTGCTTCCAATCACACTCCTGCCCCACATTAGCTCAGTCAGTATAAAAGCCCTACACTCACCTCAGTATGGGTCTGACCACGTTCATGATTAGGACTCTCCACACTACTCTGCATTATACCTATTCTCCCTCTTCCAAGCGATCTCCCTCTTCCAAGCGATCCTCCTGTCTCCAGAGATCTCCAGTCTCCAGCTATCTCCTGTCTCTAGTGAATCTTCCCTCCTACGGACTTCCCTATCTGTGAACAATTACTCTCGGGCTTTCATCTGAATAAAATACTTTCTGTCTCCATCTCGGTGTCCCCTGCCTGTCTGTTCTGTAACAATACATATATATATATATATATAAACATGTTCGTGCAGCAAAAAAAGTTGATTCTGGCTGAACAGTGCTCCAACACAGTTCATCTAGCATGTATGCATATCCAACTTTAGCTAATTAAATATATGCAAGTGCACAATCCAAGTCGGATACTTTGCTGTGTGTACTGTATAGCATTGTGCTAGTGCTACTGAAAATGACTAATAATCCCTTATACTCATGGATGTATTATTCAAACTGGACGTCCTGATTCTTTTCTCAACACTATATGTAGCAACATGGCCACTCCAACGCAGCCCAATGTCAAAACAACATCAGGAGGCTGTAAAGTAGCACTCAGTGTGGCCACTGGTGACCGGAAGCTATACTGCAGCAATACAAGTGATTACAGTAAAATGGAAATTGAAGAATTGAGAATTGAATGGAGAACTTGCCACTAAGCAGCTCTCCGGTCAATGAGCAAGGAAGAGGTCCTGCAGCAAATTTGACTTTACATGGTTTGTATTGACATTAATAATATAATTTCTCTATTGGAATAAATCACGTTTAATGTTACTTTATATCTGACATTTTTTTCCTCAACCTATAGGTTTCCTAACATTCTGTGAGTTTGTATTTTCAACATTCTTCCCGTAAGAAAGTGGATCTGTGACTGAAATGTCAGAGTTGCAGGCAATATCCACGCAGGACCATGACACGTAGTATAAGGTCCTGGAATAATTGGAAATGGTTTATCAGTTAAATTTACTACTAAACAAGCAACAAGAAAGTTTTGTTACACCTAACAATTTAGTCTATAGTGCACTAACCCTAAAAAGCTGTCAGGCAACATGAAGGGCTACAATCTTGCCACGGCAGAAAGACAGGCATTTAACCACCTGACACCTCATATCACATTGGCACCTCTGATGTCTCCTGAGGAAAGCTGTACACTAAATTCCAGAACCATCCAAAGCAATCAATGATCTCCTCATGTCTTTATAAGAACCTGCTCAGCAGTTAACTTTATTGAAGATTAGATGAACCCATGTCAAACAAGTACCTGGTAAATATCAATAAAAAAATTGTTTTTATTAAATTAATCCTATAATCTATGCAGTCATCTGTGTAGCTAAGTAAACTTGAATAAACTTCACAGCGTTGATATCACCTGCTCTTCTCTTGTTTTTATGTTCTGTCCTCCAGCCACTGTAAATAATTCATTTTTCATTAAAAACTCATTACCACTAAAATCCCTGCGTTTATATTATCGCAGAGTTCAAGAAAAAAGAGAGAGAGGGAAGGAGTGTGTGTGTGTGTGTGTGTGTGTGTGTGTGTGTGTGTCTGTGTGGTGTGTGTGAGAGAGAGTTAGAGAGCATGGAGTTGAAATATGAGGCAAAACCATAAATAGATTGTGTGCTCTAATGTGATTGTCATCCTGCGGTTGCTCTTTGTCTGCAGAGAATGTAGAGTGATGAGTCCAATGAGAGAGATCAATGAAAGACAGAGAGAAGAGAAGGGGAGGGTGGTGAAAGATGAGTGAAGACGGAGGGAGTGATGACCAGCTTTTCTAGATGTGTGTGTGTGTGTGTGTGTGTGTGTGTGTGTGTGTGAGAGAGAGAGAGAGAAAGAGAGAGAAAGCTTATACTGTATATTACACTGTTTTCATATGCAGATCAGCTGGTGTTATTATTCACTGTTCACAAGCTTTTGTGTATTTTCATTTATGTGAATATACAGTCCTGGATTAAAGCTTTCATGTCTCATAACACCCTCTCTGGTAGCCATGTTGGAGGTTTGCTCCTGAACAGGCAGGTTGTGTTTATGAAGGTTGTCTTAAGAGCACTGGTTAGACAGTTAATGTCCATGCTTATTTAATTTTATCAGGGGCATAAATGTTTGTTTAGTACATCTCATTGATTTTGATAACTATCATCTGCTCACTACCTCACATATGAGCATTAAGAGCAGTTAGCAGTTGCATTTAAATATCAGAAGGAAGCTATTTAACTAGCCAGCAAAGCTAGCACCCACGAACAAAGCTGGAAATTATTGTATTTTTTCTGTATACATGGGGTAGTGAACAAAATCCATGAAAAGACCAAAAACAACAATGAATCTTTCCTATTAACAAGTATTGTGTGTGTATCCAAAGACTGATATATCTAGCAGCTGAGTTTTGTACAGTCTGCAGTCATTTCAGTATTTCTAAGGTGATAAAAACATGATTGAACAAGCTTAGTGATATGTTGCTCAAAACACAAATTCTTATCAAACAGGACACCAAGATTTCTTGCAACAGGCTTGCTATGTTGTGAAAGGTAGCCAATAGATGGCAGTATTTGTTTAGTGATATGTTGGGGGCCCATAACAAGGATTTCTGTTTTCTTTGAGTTGAGATGAAGAAAATGTATCGACATCCAATTTTTTATGTCAGACAGGCAGTCCTGCAGAGAACTCAGCGTACTAAGGTCAGTGGGCTTGACAGGGAGGTACAACTGTCTGTCATCCACATAACAATGAAAATAAAACCCATGTCTGCGAATGACCCAAGGGAAGCATGTATAAGGAGAACAGTATTGGACCCAGAATTGAACCTTGAGGCACACCGTACTTGATATGGGAGAAGAATGACATGAAGTTTATGCTGACACAGAATTTCTTGTTGGACAAATAAGGTGAGAACCAGTCTACTGCATTGCCAGATATGCCCACCCAGTGCCTCAGTCTATCTAAAAGAATGCCATGACCAATTGTGTCAAAGGCAGCACTTGAGTCCAGCAGCACAAGAATTGAGGGCATACCTGCATACCTTCATTAAAAGGTCATTAGTGACTTTCAGAAAGGTTGTCTCAGTGCTGTGGTGCTGACAAAAGCCAGATTGGAACTTTTCAAAGGTATTATTGTTATCCACAGCAGCAAGAAGCTGTTTAGATACAAGTTTTTCGAGAATCTTGGAAATAAAAGGCAGTTTGGAGCTTGGACGATAGTTTTCCAGGAGGGTGGGATGAAGCCCAGGATTTTTTAGGACTGGCTGGATGCAAGCAGTTTTAAAGTAATCTGGGACGCAGCCAGTAGACAGCAAGCTGTTAAAAATAATTAGCATATGGGGTTCAAGACAATCCATAAATTCCAATAAAAACCTAGGATTTCGTCCAGAGGGCTGGAGGATATTCTCATTAGAGACATGATGTCTGTTAGTTCAGGCAGAGTAACAGCAGAACAATTGCTCAAAGAATCCCTGAGCGGGTGATCCACATCTAAAAAGGTAGGGTTGGGGGTGATACCAGATCTTATTAACTCCACCTTTCCAGCAAAGTGCAAAAGAAACTTTTCACAATCAGCAGAGGCACAAGGAGAGCCTGGGTTAACTAACTGATCCACAGTTTTAAATAGGAATCTGGGGTTGTGCTGATGGGCAGAAATAAGTGCAGAGAAATGGCATGTTCTTGCATCTTTCACCATCCTATTATAAAGGAGTAATAACTCTTTCATGGCCACAAAGTGGACCTGGAGACCTGATTTCTGCCATCTGTGTTCTACATTTCCTTTTACAGCTTTGAATACTGTCATTTAATCATGGCTGTTTTCTAGTCTTTGAGTTTGGTTTATTTTTCAGATAAGCTATGAGATCTAAGGTTGAAGAACACAGGTAGTTAAGAGAATAAACCAAATAGTTGGTGTTGGAGGAATCAGGAAACACATTGCCAGGAGAATTGAACAGTGTACAGAATTTTGAGGCACTATGCTCATTAAGAGCACATGTATACTCAGAGCAGGATAAGACAGTACTAGCAGCCTGTAATTCACAGTTAAAAGCAATGAATAGGTGATCAGATAAAAACATGTCCCTGATTTCCACAGATAGTATTCTCAGACCCAGACTAAAGACTAGGTCTAAAGTGTGGCCACAGGAATGAGTTTGGCCAGATACATTGTTGAAAGTTAAAAGAGTTAGTGATATTTTAAAAATCAGCAGCAAGGGCATTAGAAGAGTCATCAACATGAATATTAAAATCACCACAAAGAACAATTCTATCATAACTTAAAATAAGACTGGATAAAAATTCAGAGAATTCCAACAAGAAGGAACCAGCTGGTTTAGGAGGGCAATAAATAATAGAAAATATGACTGGGAGTGGGTCACCAATTTTAAACATGAGCACTTCAAAGGAGGAAAAATCATTGCAAACTATGAGGTTACACTTTAAATGCTTCCCATTGATAGTAAGAAGACCACCACCAAGAACACAATCCCTAGGGCGGCTAAAGCAGTCATAATCTGGAGGGCACAATTCAGCAAGCTGAGCGTGATCTCCAGAACGTAGCCAGCATTCTGTTAAAAACATGAAATCTAAATCAGTATATAAGAGATACAATCATTTAAAATAAACATTTTCTAAGAGAGGGATCTTACATTGAGAAGAGCTATCTTAAAAAGACTGTGCACGGTTAGAGCTGAGGTTGAGACTGGAGGTAGGGTTCTGGCCCGGATCTTTATTAAATTATTATTATTGCTGTGTCGGCTGTGTCTATTTCGTATTAAGGACCTATGCAAAATTACCACAGGAATTTTAAAAGTAGCACTAGAGGGATCCAGGCTCCAAATAGCAGCACTATGATCAGTTCACAAGGGGGAGTTAGTGGCAGCAGATGTTGCGTGGCTGTTTATGGTGGGCAGAGAAGAGAAAGAAGAAGAGCCTGAGGAAACAGGTGATGTAAATAGTCAACTATAGCAGGAGGACAGCACAGCATGCTGCAGGTTAGCTGCCAACATGAGACTACCTGACTTGTTTGGGTGAAGACCGTCTCGTGCAAATAAGGAAGAACGATCCCAGAATAAGTTAAAATTGTGAATAAAACCAGTGTCATGGGTATTGCTTTCCACTGCTATTGAGTAGGTCAAAGAGGCGGATGAAGTCTGCTTTCTTCAGCTCAGATTGCTGATGGGCAGTGTCATTGGTGCCGACATGGACTGTGATTTTCATGATAGTCGTCGGGAGTGCAGCCAGAAGTCCGGGGAGCTTTTTGAGGATGTCGGGTGTCGTAGCTCCAGTCCAGTCCACTGGAAAATGCAAGCGTCCCTCCAGTGGAGGAAAGTCCTGCATATCCAGGATGTCAAACATGTTGACCAGCGGGAGGTCCCGATGTGAAGGAGGAGGAGGCGGGTGCTTTGCACCATGTCTGTCCTTGCAGGCTACAGTCCAGTGCTCCGGTTGACATGGAGTCGAACTCACTGGAGCCTTCTCACCACCCCTGCCGACGAATGACCATGCATCCACTGGGGCTCGGCAAGGAGTAGAAATGGCCATTGCTTTGGGATTTGCACCCATGAGGAGCCATGGATCTTCAGGCTTAGCTGAAATCGCTTCATGCTCCGGCGGGGCCAGTGATGATGGAGCTGAGCCACGGAAGAGTGGGATCATTGTCCAGTACTGGAGTGGAGCAGTCAGGGGAGTGAGATGGGATGGTAACATTCCGGTTGTTGCAGCCAGAGGAGCTGAGGACTGCAAGGTCCGCTTGCAGTTAGTTTGTAAAAGTGCTCAAAGCTTAAAATCCACAATAAAGTCCTTAAAAGTGCTAAAAGCTTAAAATCCTAGGCTAAAAACAAACCTAGCTGAGCTAGCAGCAGTGAAGTCAGCTCGGTAAACCACGTCGAGTTGACAGCCAGCTTAAAATCACTTAAAACGCTGATACATGCGCATCTTATTCCTCTTTGTTATAGAGCTCCTCTGTTGTACAAAAACTATTAAAAACATTTCAATGAGCCACGCTGTTGCACGGGTAATATGTTCCTTCATTACCATGAACACACACACTGTAGTTTATTTTGAGTCTATCTCACGTACACCATCCGGTTGCTGGAAATACTCACAAGAGAATGTGGATTAACCAAATGTGGATTAATCCAAATCTGAAAATAGTCCCCACCAAATGCACTATTTACTCCTGGTTGAATAATGTTTGCTAAAGACTACAATGCCCAGCTGTTAAAGGACATTTCTGAGCCTATTTTAAGAATGAAGCTATACATTTGAGAACCATTTTTGGGAACCAGTGAGGTTGGGGATGAATGCCTCAGACAGGTTAGGGAAGTTGGTTGGATCTTTTCATGGCATTTGTTGACAATATGACATTTATAGGACAATACCAGTCTTACCTTTAAGATGCAACTTTTACCCTGCGTCCTAACTGAATAATACAAATTGCACTCTGGTTTAAAATAGTTTGTTTACACTGAAAAATTACAGCATAAGTGTGATACCTCAAATTGCATGATTTTTGAGTGTGGTGTTGATAGAAACATCCCACAATGAATAACTGGAAAAAGGTGCTACTGCTCCAACAAACGCTCACTTTTTGTTGTTTTAAAATTTTAAATTGGCAGTATAGTTTCAAAGTTTAATTATGCTTTATTATAGTTGAATTGATGTCTGTCTTGTATGCTGACTACCAATATAGTGCACTGTCAACATTACTACACTCATTAGCAGAATTCTGAACTAGGATAGAACTAAAATCAATACATTTCAATGTAATCACAATGATCAGTCAATTTGCTTGTTGAAGGGAAGTTTGTGTTATGCTTTGGGGTAGATTTTCACTTTGGTGAACTCTGACACACAAATTTGCACTGTTCACCAATTGAAAACTGTCTTGACTGTTGAGGACCCTGTGCCACTTTCTGGTGTGACTGGGCACTGGAATTGGAACACACAGAGGTTAGTGCTAACGACAAAAAAATCAAGTCAAAGTACAGTAACATACAATTGTAAACACACTGGGCAAAATGTATTCATAATGTTCCTGAATGTATCCATAGCCACACTACAACATCCAGGTTTTGCATCATTATTTCAAGCCTGATTGTTGCATAGAGCATGTGACTGTGTGGTGTAATGATCTAATGTTTGCCTGTATGTGTTTGTGTGTGTGATTGACCATGCCAGTGTTTGGCATTCACCTCGTCTTGCGACCAATCAATAAGACAGCGTCATTATTCAGATGGGCCTCAGGTTTAACTCTCCTGTCCTCATTGACTTGATGAATGTTTTAGTCCCGTTAAGAAGCTGACACACTTCATTACAGAGAACATTCCTCTATTGATTAAACCATTCCAAGGTCTGGCCTTTCTTTCGCAGGAAGGATCTCCTCAATAATGACTGTACCTCTCTCAAACACACACACTGAGATTTTGCACATGCACACAGGTGTATACATACAGTATGTAAAATCAAATGTGTTTAGTGTGTAAATGTCAGTTAGTAGGCTAACTGTCAACCAAGGGTGTTTCACTCACTGTCTGTTTTATGATTTTTAAATAAATGTTGTTGTGAGCTACTTTATAGTAAGTATATTCTGTCTAATTAATGAAACAGCCTTGGAACATAACCTTACTCCTTACTTTCACTCCACATGTTTAAATGAGGTTGGTAATTCAAAAAAACAATTCAATTCAATTCCATTCAATTGTATGTATATACCACCAATTCATCTTAAAAATATATAGTATTTGATATAGTATTTTGTTACTGAAGTATTATTTAAACATCTATGTGAAATTTGCATTGTGCCACTGTACGCTCTCTTACAGTTTTTCTCAATTGCTAAAACACTAAACCCTATTGTCTGAACCAAATGCTCAGTTGCCTGAACCCACTGATTGAATCAATCACTCTTTTGCCAAAACCATAAGCATTTTTCACCTGTTGCCAACACATTTTCATTGTGATGCACCCGTGCTGCATAATGGTGAGCACAGGTGACAAAAGTCAAACACAATTAAAGCACAGATGTCACCACTTGAACACAACAACTCAAAATTGATTACATTTGTGGCTAATGATGTGAGGGAACATATAAAGTAAGCCAGTTCAGAGAGCACTGGTTTGTGAGGCCCTACAATGGATAGAAATCTGAGAGGAAGAGTTTGTGTGAGAGGAGGTCGAGGTGGTCAGCGAAGACCAAGAACAGTAATATCTGATGAAATCAGAGCTACTGCGATTGACCATGTTCTTGTCCATGGTATGAGGGAGGCTGGCAAAGGTTACAACCAAACATCAGTAGATTATCTGTGTCCACCATAATCCGAAGATTTAGAGAAGAGAACAGGTAATTACCTTTTTTTTGACATTATAATACAGTATCTAAATGTTGACAGTAATTACTGTATGACATACTATATACTGTACCACGGTATACTGTAAGTAAATATATGTTTCAGTACATCACTGTAGTATTGTAATGGCGGGTTGGTCTAACTGTTTGTAGGCCTGGTATTCAATGTATATTTTTGTACTTTATTTTTACATGGGCTTACTGTACACCAGTGGCAAACGCATAAGACTTCTGTTTTGTCTTTTTGTACTGCATTTACAGTTTTTTCTGATTGCTTAAGCAAATTTTTTGTAACTATTGGCTATTTTTGCAAAACTCTACACACAAATAAGAAAACCTTTCACCCAATTATCAAAACATTGTAGTTCTCTTGCAAAAGCGAACACAGCTGGATTAACTCTTCACACCTTCGTAAAAATGGTGTTTTCGTATCAAACAGTAAACACAAGCCATCATCTACTAAGCACACAATGCGCCAACTACACACTGATGGTGTGAATACAAAACACATCTGGCTTTTGCTTTCTCTGTGTACAGATGTCAATTTGAGGTCATACTTTTGTCATAGTGTCATGTAAACATACAAGGATCCAAACTTCAAGTATTGGTGTTTATTCACACTCATCAAAACCAAGACAAAGTCAGAACACAAAATAGTAATTTCACAAAAAAAAGGAAAAAAAAGACAATCAGCCTACATCATGTCGTCTTTCTGGGTCCAGCCACAAAATTTCGTCCACATCGCATGCGATATCCTCCAGTCCAAGGCACCGGGGAAAATATCTCCTTGAATGCCGTATCCAGGCCTGACATGATGCCTGGTCAATATCTCCACATGCCTCCTCCATTGCCTGTAAAAGGGCTACCTGTTGATGAGGATGACGGTCGTACACTTTCCAGCGCCAGGCAGAGAAGAACTCCTCGATGGGATTTAAGAATGGAGAGTATGGAGGGAGGATGGGTGGTCTGTAAACCAGTTGCGGACCAAAGCAGCCCTATGGAAACTAACATTGTCCCATATGATGACATATCGGGTATGCTCTGGTCTCTGAACAGTGAGCATGTCATGTAAGGTGTCCAGGAATGCAATAATGTGTGCAGTGTTGTATGGGCCTATGGTTGCATGATGGTGAACAACACCATTTTGGCTTATAGCTGCACACATGGTTATGTTACCACCACGTTGTCCTGGGACATTGATGATGGCACGGTGTCCAATAATGTTCCTGCCACGTCTCCTGGTTTTACTGAGGTTAAAACCGGCCTCATCTACAAAAAGTACCTCATGTCCCATGGCATCTGCTTCTAGATCCATCACTCTCTGGACAAGACAAAACAAATGTAACACATCAGGCCCATGCACAGCACTACAGTATGCACTTCCAAATTCAGAACCAATGACACTATAGCTTACCTGCACATAGTCATATCGCAGTTGCTTTACACGTTCTGTGTTTCTCTCGAAAGGAACTCTGTAAATTTGCTTCATTCTTATTCTGTGGCGCGCAAGTGCACGACTTAGTGCAGAAATGCTTACACTGTGTATATTTTGAAAGATGGTGTCATTATCAATTATGCGCTGCTGTATTTCGCACAGTCTTATTGCATTATTGGCAATCACCATGTTCACTATATGGGTCTCTTGCTCTGGAGTGAACATTCTTCCTCTGCCCCCAACATCTGGACGTCTAGCAATTCTGTAAAGTAACAATTTCAGTATTTTTGCATGTATGGTACTGTTGTGTTTCTCATTAGAGTATGGCTCAAATTAGGCTGAACCCGTTGGCCAGCTTCCCTTAGGGTCATCCCATGGTTGATGACATGGTCCACTATTGTAGCTCTGATGTCATCAGTTATTCTATTTCTTACTCTTCTTACCCTTCCTCTTTCCCCTCCTCGTCCTCTTCTTGCTCCTCCTTGTCCTCTTCCTCTAACTTCCTCTAACCCTCTTGCTTCTTCAGCTCCACGTCCTCTTCCTCCAACTTCTTCACCTCCACGTCCTCTCCCTCGGCCTCCTCTGATTCTCACTCTTCTCACTCTTACTGCTCCTTCCATTGTACTCCACACAGACAGCTTACCTGTGGCTTATTTATAGTGCTTAGGCTGATTGCAAAGTGAACTAATTATCTAAAACAGCTTTCACATGTGAAAGTGTGCCAGACAGTTGGCAAAATAGTGTTAATGATAGCCATACATGTGTATAATGCTAGGAGTGTGTTGGAAATTTGGTTATTGAGTGTAATAAGTGAGTTGTGTTTAAAGTTCTGCAAAAAGTGTGTTGTGCAGTGAATTGTGCCTACAGTTTTGCAAAGTGAGTGCAACTGAGTGCAAAGCAGTGTTTGTGCTTTTAGTTTTGCAAACTCAGTGAGTGGTTTTGCTGTACGTATTAATAGTTTTAGAAATTGTGCTACAAGAATCACGATTAGCGCTTAAGCATTCAGAAAAAACTGTAAGTGCTAAATGCACAGGGTTTTTTTTGTTTTGCAACATGCATTTAGCCTACAGTGAACAATAAACATTTATTTCTCCAGCTTCATGTCCTGAGCATTGTGTTTTCTATTTTTCTACGTAGTGTTTAGTGACTGTTCAGTAGTGTTTTTAATTTTGATTGACTCGGGGCACGATTTGACAACATAGTTCAGTTTTGAGCACAACTTGAACTGTTATGAGGTGAAAGTTTGGTTTTGCAAGAAGAGTCTGAGGTTTGGTGAATGTAGCTTGAAAATTGTGTTTTGTGCTCACAGTTTAGAGAAAAGGAGAGCAGCTTTCAAGAAATGTGTCTTAGCAATCGAGAAAAACTGTACCACCTGCGAGGTTGTTTTCTGCCTCTTAAAAGGAAGTTTATCCTTGCCACTGTTGCCAAAGTGCTTGCTCTTGATTGAAATGTTGTAAGTCATTGTTTTACAGCTTAACTTTTCATTGAACATAAGAAAGTAGAGATAAATCGCAACTAGTGTAAAATAATATGATGCCGGGGGTTGTGCACATGTGCTTGCATTACACCATTTTTTAGTGATTAACCGAGTATTGATTGTTACCATGTTTAATAATTAAGGAAATTACTTGAAATGTGCATCCCTAGTTACAAGTAAACTGCAAGGTCTCTTTTCAGTATGCTGTAAGTTTCTGTAGGTAGATTTAAGCACACAGACAAGCATATACTGCATGCACTCATCTATGTGTGCATCCCAAGTCTCTTAATTGCATCCATGTTTCCCTCACTTGCATCTTTGTCCCTTCCACCAGGGATACATGGGGGAAACGCAAGCAAACCATGTGAAGAGAGAAGAAACGAGGAAATGTGTTAAGAGAAATGAGACGTCCTTTCCTCTTAAACGTCATGTGAAGCGACATACATTTCTGATGACGCCAGCACAGTTGGATTTGCTACATAAGGCAGCCAGCTTCTGTCATTATGTTATATTCACATAGTAGCCCCCACACCGTGCCTTCATGACTGTTTAGACACATTCACTTGTATTTTCATTGTTATGAAGTCATTTGTTGTAGTTTGCCACACTGATAGGCTACCTGCTCATCGATGACAATGAAAGAACAGTCTTTAGCCTTGCCTTGCTATGCCATTCACTGTTATGAGCAGATTCATTCAATTCAATCACTGTCAGCTGCTGAATCTAATTATGTGTGTTCATGCCAGCTGAGTCCTGTCAACTCATTAAGTTAATTAAGAATGTCAGGTACCAGGCCTATATACATGTCAGATAATGCTTGGGCAAATATGTATTCTCTACAAGGATGTCTATTAACAGTTTTTGCGCTTGCCAGTTGGAACATGCTCCTGCAAGACCAGGAGCATTCAAGATGCAGAAGAGCATGCCTGCAGCGTGCACTTCTGTTTTTACTAGAGCTAATCATCACACAAATCTAATGCTTTAATACTATGTAAACTAAAACATCACAAATACAGCAATCATATTGATAGATGAAGGTTTTCTAATCAGACATCATGTCATTTTGCCAAACATAGCTACAGTGCAAGTCTAGACATAAAAGGTGGAATATCTCAACCAGGTAGATGAAAGAAAGCAATAGGAAGGAAAGGAATGTTTTTCCATGAAGAAAATAACTGTGGGAAGTAACAGTTTCTTATATTTTGTAGATTGACAGTCCCCATGTGCCAGTCCTTGCTGTGTACTTTGATGGTCAGAAGGACCTCATGCCTCACTACAGGCTGGGGCAACAGTCCATGGAGGCCTTAATGAGGGTTCTGCCATGAAAGTACAAACAAGGCTGGTCACATGAGGTGCATATATTGATTACAGTGTACTGGTTGGCACAATGCTTATCATACAGTGAGGTGTCCCAGGCCTTTCATGTCCCCAAGTCTACAATCTGCAGACTGGTGCACACTGGAGTGGAGAAGATCAGACTTTGCCAGGAGGTCATCAGACTGGCCACCACTGGAGCACTGGATGAGGTTGGCCAAGGATTTGCACAGCAGAAAGCTCTTTCCATCCATACAACTAACATCAATATATAACATTTTTGCTTTCCCATTCTCTGCAAGGCTACTTTATTGTGGGTGATGGTGGCTACCACGGCACTGAAAGACCTGTCGCCATCATCAGCATATAGAGAACCATTGCAAGGGAGGGTGTAGAGCCGTTTCAACCACAATCATGCGGTTTGCCTTTGGCATGTTGAAGACATGTTGGAGATTGCTGTTCTTTAGGGCTTTGGAGGTCGACCACACCTTTGTCCCTTCAGTCATCACCGCCTGTGCACAGCTGCAGAATATCTGCTTTACAGCGGGGGGACATTGGTGTGGTTCGACCACGTCCAGTGAGGGAACGAGGCAGACATGGCCAGCGAGACTGACTAGCAGGGCAGCTCTCTGCTCGCCCTGTTGAGTTCCAAGAACATGATTATTTGTAGACCTTGGGGACATGAAGGCCTGGGACATGGGCCACCACACTTGATGATAAGCCATGTGACTTAAAGCTCTTTTTGTTTTACTTATGTATATTCCTAAGTTGTCTTTAAGTTTGAGCTCTTGTCCTTTGAAAATTACTGTGGAAAGGGAAGAGACCGTTAATTATTGTAGTCTATTTAAATGTATTCTGTTTGCGCTGCTCAACTGTCTTGTACACATGACTGAAAAGACAACTATAATGGTATGTGCTGCCTATTACTTAATGTAGAAGGGCACAATGGTTAAAATACAATGTAACCTGAGTAACTGCAATAGCACACCATACTTTGTGTTCAGTATGCCTTTTTAATGCATATGTATGCACAATCTAGTAAATTAAATTCCTGAGTTTGGATTCAACAGCTTCACTTCTTTTTTGGATGTATTCTTAACCTGTTTAGGATATTGGTTTTTCGGATGATCCAAGAGAGGTGGATGGCTCATTATCTGCCTGTGTGGTGCTGCTACTTATGCCAGACTGTGTAGAGTCCTCTTCCTCCTCACATGCCTGACTCTAGCTCCAGGAGATGATGAGCCACTACCATAGAAAAACCATGGCCAAGTGGCTACCGTGGCATCCCCCTTGTTTGTTCCCAAAAAAAGTCAGTGGACTTTTTAACTCCTAGAAGATATCAAACAAGGGATTTATCAGTGAGATGTAGACACACTGAAACCACTGGAATGTGATGCATTATGTAAAACAGCAAACATCAAATACTTATGAAAGTGCACTGAGCTCATAATAAATACAAAATCTCACCTTATATTTCCTCCTCAAATTGTCCCACTTCTTGGACACTTGTGTGGTGTCCCCTCCATGTCCATCATCCTTATGATTTCACTGTGGAACACAAAACATGTGAGCTTATTGCATCCCTGTTGACCCCAGACACAAGATATTTATGTTCAATAGGTATCTCCTGTTATTACAGTCAATTGAATATGCCTGAACGTATTCAACTGTGGAACTTTATTATCCAAAGTCAGTCTATTATTAGCAAGGTTCACATATGGCATTTGACTCATGAGAGTCACACATGCAAAGTGAGGGGAAGAGTGTGATCATTTACAATAAGTGAGATACATAATAATCAGCAAACACTATATTTAGTAGGTATGTGGACAATGGTGATAGCGGGACATTGCATTGATTATCACACAGTGCAGATGCTTGTGCTGGTGAGAAAGCAGACGTTAAACAAACTAACCCCCAGGCCTTTTTGGCTGTATGCCTCTTGCTTGTGAAGAGGTGGTCATTTTCCGACCTGAGATTAATTAGCTTGGCCGTGTCTGTGTCTTTCCCTGTTAAATGATACATATTTCGGACCTGTCAGTAAATGGCAGCCTACAAGCCATGAAACACATTATTTCACTCACATAACATGCAGAACATTTCATGATAGGCCAATGTGTATGGTTTATATCAGTGACCATTTGGTTTTTGAAATGTGTAGCTCAACGTAACATATGGCAGCCACGTGAATGCTTGTAATGTTATTACCGTCGTAACGTAACAGTTTCTAACACGAGGTCCGACAAATAACAGATTGCTATACATATGTATGTACGATCAAATATGTTACACAGAGTGTGCTGTGAGTGAGATTTATGACAGAACAAAACAGGTTGTAGATTAAATAAACTTACTTGAAACATGATGGATCCCCATCTTCTTGCATTAAATATTGCTCTTTGGAGTCCTTCAAGGGGCAATATGTAAGAATTGAGATAACCTACCTGTTGAATTCATACTCCAAATCAATAGGGGACAGCATGTCACATATCAGGTCATAACTGCTGCTAGCTGCCATTAGCTAGTTTGCTCAGTTAGCCGTGCAGCTAACTTAGCAATGCTATTAGCTGACTAAGCACCAGAACCGGAGTCGGGCGAGCGGGCAACAGAACCGGGATCAGCAGCCTTTCAGTGAACACCGCCAGACTGGGACCGAACAAAGACAGTCGGAGACCAGTTTGATATCAAGGAATACAGTACTGAGGTGATTTACAGCAGCTCCGACCAGAGAGCTGCTGTAAATCATCTCAGTACTGTATTTGGTGAGTTTTATTTTGTTTCTATCAGAGTTTGAATGAAGTGTGTTTTACAATGTAATAGTTTGGTGAAAGAGAGAAACATGAATTCAGAAGGTGTACGGTTGTATTTTTCTGTTTAATAAGGAAAATAGGTGTAAGAGTTTTTTTATTTATTAAACTTTAAAAAAGCTAAGAGACCTTGTGTAACATAGTGAACTTGCTGCTCATACACATCTCCCAACTGGAACTACCTGAGCTATACTATTGGACTATCACCTCTCGAGGCATGAGTGGTATTTCAACACAGGACAGGTCGGGGCTAGCTGGTTAGCATGCTAATTTCAGTTGATATCTCTGCAACACAATACATAGACATATTTGGCATGATGTCAGCACTGTTACTTCTCCACATCCTGTTGATAATGTTAGCTCATTTTTAAGTGCTTTACAAGCATTTACAAGCATAACCCTTTAATGTAAACACGTCTGAATTACAGCAATCCATTGCAAAGAAGAAAATGATGGGCACTTACACTTGTACTGTTTCTCCGTCATCTTGTTCAAATATATGTTATATGTCATGACGTTCAGCTGAAAGTCTTCCGGGCAGGTGGTTCTCGTGTATTCGCAAACTGATGAACCGTTGTTCACTTCTTCCCTACACAGTTCACAGTTCCCTTTGAACTGATCATTTTTTGTTCCCTACGGTTTGGAATCTTACTTAATATGGCTGAATACCCTATGATTGGAATGCAGCCTAGCACTAGGACCCAGGCAAGGGGCAGAGTCTATAAAAATGGGCGGGAAGCTCACCTGGGCCTTTCTTCCTGCGCTGAGACACACCTAAGAGAGCAGCCTTTGTCTGGTGTTTGTTTTGGTAGGCTCCCTTTTTAAAAATGTGTTTAAAAGCATGATTTTAATAGTGAAACTGTAGAACCATGAAATATTTCTCTTAGCTCATGATATTAAATTAAAGATTTGTTAAATAATTGTTAAAAATGTTATTTGTTAGATTATTCATGTTTAGTGAGGGACTAAAACTTGGAGTGATTGTTTAGGCACATCAGCCAAGAAACAAGGTATGCTGAAGCAGAATGGAGATGTTTTTAAATAGGTTTTTGTCGCTTTAATACAATATTAACATGGTACTTAATAAATATATATTTCAGTCACCTGCATGTCTCTGACTGGGGGAGAGGACTGTCCAGTCTAGCAAGGTATATTATTTACTATTAGATGTCTCTTGTAAAGTTTCCTTTTGTAAATTAACGTGCTTCTGTTTCTTTTACTTTTGAAACAAAGACACTGCTGGTGGAGCCAACCACTGTTTTCCCAGACTTATTAGATTTTAGTGTACTTTTAACTATTCAATTGAATGGGCCATTTTCTGTTTTATTTTTCTTGTGGGGCTTTGTGCTGTATTAAAGGGGGGGCTGAGTGGTAGAATAGCCATCTTGCATGTGTGTGTGTGTGTGTTCATTGTGTGCTTTGAGTCACCTTGGCTTGCTGTGAGTAGGTCAATTTGAGTGTTGTAGAACAGTTTTGATTTGGTTTGTGTGTAGTGGTGGTTTATTCATAATTTGCCTACATATTTTGTGACAATTTCCTCTTTTTACACATAACTCTACACTAACCTCCCTGATTGTTCAGTCTAGCCTCATATTGTTTATTTTCTTTGCTTGTTCATTTATTGTTTTTGATTTTTGTATTGACTGTACAATTTACCCCTTCAAGTTTTGTCGTCACCTATGGCATTTATTGATCATTGTCAATAAAATCTATATTTTTGTTATAGCAGTCCAGCTTCAGTTTATTCTGGGTCTTATGTATTGAGTATCACCAGGTTACACACACACACACACAACTGCACCCATACTGAGTTATATTTGCCACATTGATGCTCTATATAAACCCAATGATTTCCCAGCTATCAAAGTTTAAAATGTATTTCCTTGTGAAACTAATCACCTGTTTAAAAACCTATGAGACAAGCTAAACTAGGATGCAACTTTATAGGAGCCTCTAAACACACACACACACACACACACACACACACACACACACACACACACACAGAAAGATACAGTATGTGGTGCAGCAAATGTACTTGCTGAGGGCTATATCACTTCCTGAAAATTTAAGGGGGAAAAAGCATAGAAAATACATGAATAGCATAGCATTCTTGCTGTATGGAAAACTTTCTCAGTACGTAAATGCTCTCCCAAGCAAGAATTATAGGAATGAAGAAGAATGTTGTCATTTCATTATTGGCACCCATTTATTTTTGCCAACCTGCCTTGCTGAACATACAGATGAACATGTTAACGTTTGAACTGAGGTTTTTCACTGTCAGAAGCTTTGAGGCCAAAATGAAAACTTTATCGGCATTGTCACTGTTAACTGGAAGGTATTTTGCTGCTGATACAGCTTCAGTGAAATCAATAACCATTTAGTGAATTATGCGTTCATGCCAAATTTGATGAGTCTCTTACAGACTTAAATTAGCTACATCCACTACCGCCCACACTGAGGAGCTTGTCTTCTCTGGTGAGATGCCAATTAATAATTGCTCAGTAATAATGTACATTACAGTATGCACATAGGCTTTCTGTTCAGATACTGTCATTAAATTGTATGCACTTAAATATCTGTTCAAGGCAGACATTGAGTCTGTGTTGGATAGATTCATATTTTAGTCAAAGTAATTAAGCACTATTTGTAGTTGATTAGATGGACATGCTGTATGCTGAATAAAAATCATTTCCAATTTAAGGTTTTTTTTTTGTTTCTTTGAAGTTTGTTGACCAAATTTTTTTTTTTTGTGCTGCCAAAATTGGGCAGAGTTATCAATATATGTTAATTATAATGCCTCCTACCAACGCATACGCCATAAATTAAAAAAAAAAGCTAATATGAACAAAGTTAAATTCAGCCTTATGTACTTTTCGTCAGCGCAAAATCAGTACATCAAAGTCATGTACTGCCTTGCTCTCTTTCAACATGAATGTTGAAAAAAGTTCTCATTCATTAATTCCAATCAGATCTACTTTGCCATTTATTTGATCAATGTTAGGCAACTGTCATTGAAACTCAACACTTTCTGCAGATGTTTTACATTAAAAGCCTACCAAAGGAATAGATTATGCCCTTTGAGCCACTGGAAGGCTTTTAAACATCTGGAATAAATCATTCTGAATTTATCAAGGCAACAAGTAAACATGAAGAAAGTGTTTGCATTAACAGCAAACAGCATCAACAGCAAATTGAAATGGAAGCACATCAGAAAATAGGGAGGTGTCATACTAAAATATGATAAATATACTTACAAAACAGGAGAATTGGGAATAAATGTTGTCTACCAGCCCGTTTCAAATGAAGGCAGTTGAGGCATAGGCCACTGCCACCATTTGAGAATTTACAATATGTTAATGGTATTAGTAAAAGAACCTAGCCTGATTCACATATGACTTAAGTTGCTTGTAAAGTACAAGTGTAAGTAATATCACATGATTTTCCTTCTGTTTTACAGGTCAAACAAAAAAAAAATATTTCAAATATTATACAGTGCTGGAAGTAATGAATTAGCCTACAGTTAATATGCTGTCATTACCTTGACGGAGCAACTTGTTTGAGTTTTTTGTGAATAAGTGTTGGGATTTACAGTGGTTTAAGGTTGGGCACCCACTTGTGTAGGTGTGATCAATTAATTATGGCTATCAGAATTATCAAAGATAATCATAAATAACTTTTTGTGTCTTTTGCAGTGCAGTGTCCGCTTGTAGAGATCGGAGGATCTCTACAAGCGGACAGCAAACAGATCCGTTTGTGATTTTCCTTACAGGGTTAACCGCTTGGCGTCAACGTGCTTCATGCTCCTGTTAGCATGTGAAGTTAGCTGGCAGGCTTTGGGTGTGGAAGCTGTTTGTCCTAAACTTTGTTGCAGAGATCTAATAGGCCTTCGCAGCGCTTTAGAGGATCAGGAGACTTCAGTTCTGCTGCATGTTTCTGCTCCGAGCAGATTACACGGCGAAGCCAGGAGGAGTGAGATCAGGTGAGTGTCTGCTGGTGAGCAGACAGCCACGGGCTTACCAGGTAGTATACAGTAGGTTTATCAGTTTTTTTGTTGAAAACAGCAGCCCATTGTGGCTGGAAATAAGATTGAACCTAAACAGTAAATTTGTGGGCTATAAAACCAAAACAGTGAACAAAAAATGCTGTGTAGAGCTGTGGGGAACTACAAAATTGGGTGATAATTTTCTGCCGGGGGGGAGACCCTTATCACATTACACATTATACATACTCGTTTGACCCATTGTTAAAATGAAAAACACGCAGCTTTAAGTATTACATTTTGTATCGCAAATCACCCACACAATGAATTGTATCTTTATAAAATGTTATTAAAATTAAACACTCAAATGTATTTAACATTACCCGCCTTTTTTTTTTTCAAACTATAGTAATATTTTTGTGTTTGCCTCATTATTGTCAAGATGGTTTGATAGCCTTTTTAGCTATAGCAAAACTCAGCAACATTTTGATTCACATTTACATTAAATTATCCATAATCAGTAACTTCGCACAGTATTTGTACTTGAGCTTGATTTCTCTCCACCTCTGGTTAGCTTTTTTTAGTTTAGTAGATAATCTGGTCATGAGTCAAATTTATGATTCAAAGAAATCCCTCCGAAAGCACAAAAACAAACAAATTTACAGTAGCTGTCAGAGAAGAAAATTAACACAAAAACCAACAGGGAATAGATATAGCAACTCTATTTCTGCTTGGAATAAATTATGTGAGAGCACTCACTGTTCTTCCATTACTCATGACACAGGGTTGTCTCCTTTCACTTTGCAGTGGACATGTGATTTCAGTGTGAAATACAGCCCCTTAATGACCACTTCCAAATACTACCTGTAACTCAGGCTACAGTATTAGCCCAGTGGGACCGGTGCTCGCCTACTTTATTGCTCGGTTCTTCATTTTCCAAGCCTTTTGCCCGGCATTTCTGTGGAAGCTCCCCAAAATACACATGCAGGCTTGATTGTGTGGGCACCACCTCGGTGATTGCCTATTTAGTGAGTAATTATCCCTGTCTTTCTCACTCTCAGCCAACACAAGCACTGATTGAGTTCCTCTCATTGTGGGTAATGTCTTATTTATCATAAGAGCCCAGTGTGAGTTTTGCAGGAAAAAAAAAAAGATGGAGCAGGCGTTAAGCATAATAATCTGCAGCTAGGGAAGATAAGAGCTACAAAACACAAAAACCCAGCAGGTCAATCTAAGCTTGGGATGGCTTGGCATCAGGGAATAGAACTTACAACTCTGTGGTAAGTTCCAAAAAATACTTAGATTTTGTCATATTGTTGATAATTCACAGTGTCAAGAAACCTTGGATAGAAAAAGGAGAACACTCAAATACAAAATGAGATGAGTTTTTAGTAGATGTGAAAACCGGTTCATCCCTTTTCCAGGCACACAAGAGCATGTCTTTTGTCAGCAATATTTTTAGTGTTAAGGCAGCTTTAAATTAAAAATAGAATACTTTCAACTAAAATCAGAGAGGTTTCAGTGAGTGTTAAGACCTCGGCTGGTATTTTCCTATTCTAGACAAAGCTAAGCATGTCTGATACCGCCTCAGCCCCGCCACTAATCTGTTTCTTTGTTTATTAGTAAATCAAAGGTCTAATCAGCTCTGACGCCGCAGAAGAGAGGAGGAGGAGGAGTAGAGGAGGTATAGGCTATTTTTCAATCTAATGGCCAATTAAGATCAGGCTAAGCGAGGAGGCAGGAGAGCATTGTCTAGTGCAGACCTCATTGAGACCCTAATAAAATGTCAAACTACCACCTCTCTCTCTCTCTCTCTCGCTCTCTCACTCTCATGCACACACACACACACACACACACACATACTTTGACTCTCAATCTGCTCACTTTCAAAATCTCTTTCATTCAATTTGTTTTGGCTTTTCATGCCCCCTGTCTAATTTCTTGCCTCTCTTTTCTCTTTGTCATTATCGACAAAATACACAAACATTCACAGTCATGCATGGAAAAGAAAAAAAATCCCCTTTTTTTGCTACTCCTTCGCTTGCAGCCGTTCTTGCACAACCACACACACTAGTTTCCCTCTGTCATCTCTTTTTCATTTGGAAGGGCAAAGACAGAGAGAGAGAAAAGGAGAGGGAAAAATGGAGCTATAGATTTGAGCTGCATACTGTATCAATTTTGCCCAGTCTAAATGACCTAAATAAGGAATTCAATACTCCGGGTTCTGAATAGGAGAGCTTAGTCCACATATTTATTGAATCCAGCCTCTTTGTCCAGTGCCAGCGCACTCTGTGGTTTTAGACTCCACTCCAGTGATCCAACGTGGAATGGAAATCAGATCTCCCTCTCTCTCCCTCTTTTTCTCTCTCATTCTTTTTTCAGTTTTTCTTCCACCAAGCTCCGGCCTGGCACCAGAGAGATGGAGGGAGGATGGTGAAGGGAGAGAGGGAGATAAAAAGAGAAAGAAACAGAAGCAAAAAGAGACCAAGAGAAAAAAGTTTAGAAGGTTATGTGTCTATTCGGGTGACGCCATAAGTGCATGCTCCACTGTTATATGAAATAATCTGACATTGGTTCATATTGATTTTTAGGAAATGTTCTCACCTACTTATCTGTGTTGGCACCATGAGTAGAATGATCTTTCACTCTTTCCACTGTTCAGTGCTAAAGTTGCAAAGCTGGAAAAGATATGAATATGAATATCAATAATGCATCTGATGGTCATTAACATCCAGTATAGAGTTGCTAATACTGAAACAAGGGCATGAACCCTCACTGCATTTAACACAGCCTGCGATTGAACCTGGGAAGTAGGTGAGAGGCAAGCATTTTTTACTTTGTTCAGTTAAACCTGTAATAACAAATTTATATTTTTTATTTTTTGCCACATGTCTTGTGGCATGGTCTGCGTTATGTACCCAGTTTGGAAAAACAGGGTTTTTCTGAGAGGAATGTGCGGAGGTGGTGTGCTGAGCAGGGATTGTCAGGGAATTGCTGAAGGTATTGCTGAGGAAGTTTTTTTTTTTTTTTTTTACATAAATATCTCTTTTGTTAAACTAAACTAAACATTACATTTCCCACCCAGACTGGATTGTCTTTTGGCCGAAAAATGATGAATGAATATCTATCCGTTAAAGCTTGTGAGGGCAGCTACGTGGGTCACAAGCTGCATGTAGATCTAAATGAGAACATAGTTATGTTTGGAGTGACCCATGTAATGGCTATCAGTATGTTTAAGCAAGAAGGTTGTCAGTCACTCCACCATGCCAATAAAGAACATTGTCATTTATGAAGTGTACAGGTAAAATAACTTTACTAGTGTTAGTAGCAGTAATGGTTCCCAGACTTTTTAGGGTAGAACCCAAAATTGGCTCCTTAGGACTCAGACTTAAAATGTCTGGGTCCTAAATTATTAAAAAGCTTAAAGAGTTTAAAACCTACATTTGTAATGTGAAAATAATTAATTTAATAATTTAATAATAATTTAATTGTCACTTCAAGGATGTATGGCTTAGACTGATGCTGTTTATGTTTAAAGGTTATATTTTATGTTTGCCTGTGATTTATCCTCAGGCCTGCTGTGCTTTCCTATAGACTATGGGACCAGGTCAGAGTTGACTGTGGGAAAGAGTTTTGGAAAAGCTGGCAGAGCACAGACACAATACACAAAGACAGCCCTACTTTCAGACACCTTCTACAAGGGTGAAATAAATGTGTTACTAAAAATTAATCGTGGTTTCTTGCAATTAAGGCACATTTCTAATGAGGGCAGGCAGACTGACACTATCCTTAAAACCTGCATAGAACCATGTGATAGAGAGAATGTGGTTGGAGGTGAATGCCCAAATCAACTACCCTTTGAAGACAGCTTTGGTATAGCTGGTGGACCAGGAGGAAGTGGACATGGAGGACAACACATCCAAGTATTGTGTCAAATCTGACATGCATGACTAGGCTTGGCATCACATACATCACAGTGGCATTGATTGCACCTACACAGTTTGGTGCCCCTTTATCCATTGTAAATCCCAACAATGTGAACGAATGTTTAAATATCTTTCTGAATATTTTATAAATGTTTGTTTTATTCTGTAAAAGCGTCAACCTATGAGACATTCTCTTTTCATTTGTACAATTCAGTGACTTCATTCATGATCAAGACTCAAAAAAGCAGATTCTTCCAAAAAAAGTTCAGAGTCACTGGCACACAATGTAACTCACAACCTAAATCTAGACCCTTTTTTTGTTCATATATGATTTTGCCTTCACATCAAATGTTGTATTACCTTGCTTTAGCTCTTCTTCCATTCTGGAACTTCACAAAGTCATATTCAGAGATGATTTTTCTGGAGTTCTGTTTCTAGTAATGGGAGTCAGAAAACACTTCAATTCACAACAATTCACTTCTGTATTAAAAACGCAAATTAGAAGGAAGTTTCTGATAATAAAACTTGCTTCTTGTGCCCTCTGAGTTGTCTATTTCATTTCCTTGGCTGTCTGTCAGGGTAATTGGCTCATCACAGCTTAAAGGGATAGTTCGGTTTTTTTGAAGTGGGGTTGTATGAGGTACTTATCAATAGTGAGTGTATTACCTACAGTAGATGGGGGTCGGCGCGCAGCCAGTTTGGAGAGGCAGACAGCTGCTCCACCACAGATGCTCAGCTCTGTACTGTTGTGAATGGGGATCAACAGTAATACGTATTTTAACCAGCAAAAAAAAAAAAAAAAAATCAATATCAGTCTAAGTGTACGCTATAAAAGTAAAATTCTCATCGCTTTACCGTGCTGTCAGACAGCCCTTTTGTTTGGCACTATATTTTCTCAACCGCAGGACTTCCGCATTCCTACGCATATTCCTTCTGTCTCTCTCTTTCAGCCCGTTCAGTCTCCATCTCCTGCAGTTCTTCTTCTACTCCGGTTCATAAAGGTATCTTCTTGTCTCCACAGTGATCAGCATTTATTTGTCGCTGTCACAACCACTCATTTTTATTTTCTTGTATCTGTTGTCTCTTCAATACACCGCTCAAACTGTGACCTGATTTACGAGCGACATAATGCAGAGCGCCCGTGGTTGAGAAAATGCAGTGCTAAAGGAAAGGGCTGTCTGACAGCATGGTAAAGCAGTGAGAATTTTACTTTTATTGCGTACACTTAGACTGATATAGATTTTTTTTTTAGGTTGAACTTTTTTTGGCAGTTAAAATACATATTACTTTTGATCCCCATTCACAACAATACAGAGCTGAGCGTCTGTAGTGGAGCCCATCTACTGTAGGTTATACACTGACCGATCAATAAGTACCTCATACAACCCCACTTCAAAAACGCCGAACTATCCCTTCAAGGCATCCTTCACCTTTGCTGTTATTCATTCAACAGTTGCATCAGCTTCCAAAAAGCGAATGACCATTGTCCTGGAAGTACTGAGCTTGTCATTCACTAATTCAGCAATATGGATTGACCTGGGGATAAATCAGACTGTTTAAAATCACACCTATGGGCCTAAAATTATATTAATATATTTTTAGCAGCAGAGCACAATTAAAAAGTAACCTTTGGAACGATCTTGTTGGGAACAGGCCGCTAGCTCATAGAGCTTGAGGTGAAGCCATCAAACTAGGCGCTGTGAACTATGAGCGCATAGTGCATGGCAACACTGCAACAAATGTCCTGACATGCAAAACTGTTGAACAATGACCGCACTTGAAAAATCCTGCAAATCTTGTCCACAGACGATTTTTGTTTCACTATTACTAAATGTTAAACAGGCAACAGCTCATTTCAAGATTTTGGTTGTCTCATTCCAAAACGAAAATACATTTGCCGCCAAGTACACGGACCTATCTGTCTGAATACCACTGCTGTATTGCCTAAAGCCTTAATAAAATATGCAACTCCAGCCAACGTGTAGCTTCAAATGCTAACATTTTAGAAAGAATACATTTTTGAGTTCATCCTGTGTGTTTTGAAAGGCTTTCATAAGCCCTAGGGGTCACTGATTTTTCTCAACCAGTGGAGCAACCATCAAACCATCAAATGTAGACAAATCACCAAAATTTTAGGTACAACGTTTTCCCATGACATCAGCAATTTTGACAGTTGCAGTACAAATGCATGAGGATTCATGCTTGCCTTTGTAAAGGGATATTATTAGGGCAATTTGAATGATACATTATAAGTAACAGTAACACTTACAATGCTAAAAAAACTACCTGGATAACTGTAGTAAGTGTTATATGGAGGTTACAAAAGGAGGTCATCCTTTTATGTCCTTTTCTTTATATGTGTGTGTGTGTGTGTGTGACCTTTTTAAGATCCAGCCAAACTGCTAAACACACTCCCTCTGTGCCTGTCATTTACAGGTTGGCTATCGACATCTTACAGTCTGAGCTCAAGGGATCGACACACACACATGCCACCATCATACACACGTGGGGTCTGCATCATGGCACACACACACATACACTAAACACACTCATGTAGAAGCCAGTTGCTGAGAGCCTATATCCTATAGACAAAGGAGAAAGCCATCAAAATCAGTTGATGTAAACACTGCATTAGTGCCACAGCTCACATGTGGAACTGATTTCTGCTGAAATGCCATCAAAGAGTAAGATACTACAATATCCTTCTATTGTGTCTGATGGACATGGAATCAAGAAAAAAGCTCCGCTCTACATCCACACATCTGCTTTTGGTAATTTTTTGGTTTGGAAAGGCATGCACCCAATTCAAATCAATATCTGTATTCACCTCATCAAAGCCTGTTCAATAATATCTACTGGCAAACTCTTGCAATCAAAAAATATGAGGGCAGCTGATGCCTGCTGCGGCTACAGGCTACTACATGTCACGGTGTGTCAGAAAAACAATGGAAATCACTGCTGTCATGTCCTCAGGCTTTGGCCTCTCCTAGCTTTGTCTTTAGCCCAGGCTAACACGTAAACATTCTCCCCCTTGTGGTTAACATCTCTGCTTGCCAGCATCGACTTTGCATGGAAGTGATCATGAAATGTACGCCCACATACACCAGACTGTTAGAATAGCTTGAGGGTGTATTTTTGCCGGGAAAACCTCACATAAGCTCCTTATCACAACACATTGGGATAAGAAGGGGAGGGGAGCGCTAGTGTCAGTTGTCCGGCACTGTTGGAGATGGTGAGCCAGGCTAAATGTGACAGGTCGGAGAACAACACTAGCCAAAGGCTTAGGAGGGCGAATGAAAACATATGCTACCTTCATTTGCTCCTTAGAACCTCAAACCTATAAGTTTGTTAGTTGTAACCTTTTTTCTCTCCATTAAAGGATTTCTTGGGGGGACATTTTCCTTATCTGAATCAAGGGTCTCGTATGCTGTAGAGATTGTAAATCCCCTTGATGCAAAGTTGTGATTTTGGGCTATATAAATCAATTTACTTGACTAAGCATGTCTTGTCATCTGATTCAAGTGCTTCTTTTTGCAAAGAATATGAAAGTGGACCCTGTTACATAAAATAATTCAAAGGACAGTCATCAAGCTTTCTTGGGAACACACATAGGCAGCAAATCATGTGTGTCAAAACACCTATGGTCATTTTTTTCAATGCAAGTCCATGAAACACATTGCGGTCCACCACTTTGGTCTAGACTGGAATATCTCAACAACTATTCGAGATAGAATAGTCATAAAATTTTGTACAGACATTCTGTCTAGACTGAAATATCTCAACAACTGTTGAGTGGATCGCCATGAAATTTGGTAAAGACACTCATGGTACAGTACCTAGATGATTTACAGCGGCTCCTACCAGGACTTGTCTTGCCGGGTTTTGCTCCTGGCACCCCGGGTGTGAACCACGGCGTAACCCCTGTTCAGACCTCTGGAGGTGGGCACTGATTGATTGATGCCCGACCTCTCTCTCGCTCGTCTACCACTTGACAGTTGGAGCCACAGTAAATTACCTTGGGTACTTAATTCCATATTGGCTGTGAAAACCTTCTCTAAAATAAAACAGGAAACAACAAAACCCTAAAGAAATGTCTCGACTTGAATCAAAACTTTCTACATACATAACAGACGTCAACATGGGATTTGTTGGGTCTCTGTAAAAAATATAAATAAGTGAAAACTATATAAACATTACAACATTTTTTTTTTTATGGATGTGTGTGTGTGTGTGTGACTAGGTCATTTACTGTCCCTCAGGTTGTGGCATGTTGATACATACTGGGCAGCAAGATATGCCCTGTCTCCTTCTCCCAAGAGTATTTTTAATTTTGAGAGGTCATTTAGTTCTTTGAAATATGAGATTACAGAGTTGAACTTGTTAATGTAAATGTTCCTTATTTCACTGAATGTTTTACATTGTAGGAGGAAGTGCATCTCTGTCTGGGTCTCTGTAAATATTATTATCAAGATTACGGTCAAGACCTGCTCTATAGGAAAAGTGCAATAAGAGAACTTCTGTTATGAATTGGCGCTATATTAAAAAATTTAGTTGAATTAGTAATCTGCTTATTCTGGCATTACCTTAATGCTCCTATAGTAACAGTGCAATACCATTGTGAAAAAGTCATTTCCCCGAGAGTTTCCACTCGGGGATCAATAAAGTATTTCTGATCCCACTCTGTCAATACTAAATGAAGCTAATTAACTGGGTTAAATGGTTGGACCTGGAATTTCCAGGTCTTTCCATTTGTTGGATTGAAAGAGGATTGAGCAATCAAGATTAGGACCTTTCTCCTGGACTTCAAACAATGTGTAGACTGGATATTGGGCCTAAATGGACTCACACTGGACTAATTTATTTTGACTTTTTTAGTAGAACCATTGAACTTCTTTTCCTGGATTTATACATTTGTTTTGGAGTTATGAATCTATTCTTGGAGTCTGACTTTTTAGGAACTGTTACAACTTTCTGTTAATTTCTGGTTAAAGAAAGATGATCTTCATGCTTAGAAGAAACAAAGCATGCCTGTTGGTAGGAAGACAGTAGGGGACAGGATGCAAACTGTAGTGTTTGGGGTCAAATCCATAGCAACCTCAGATTAAGAGTTTTTGCAGTGGTATGTCACGCTACTTCAAGAGTGAAACATAAACATAGGTAATTTTTTGTGTTTAAACAATCATTTTTCTAGACAGGACAGTCTTTTTTGTTGTCATGTGCTAAGTAATTTTTTACTCAGTTTTTCCTTGTCTTCTTAAGGTGTTCAGACTGAAGTGTATTTTAGCACCAGCGATTGCATGTTAAGTCAATAGAAAGATGCAAACGGGTGCGAATTTGCCCTGGGCAAGTGAGGTGAAGAGTGAGTGAGTTGAAAATGTTTCAACTTCAGAAAAAAATTCACACTCGCAGAGACTTTATGACTCCACTGCATAAACATACAGAGATGAGAGGAAAAGGGGGAAAACAACAGAAAGAATCTGGATTTCTGGTGAGCTCTGAGATCAGTCTAGAGGCTGAGCTGTGAACCATGGTCAGTGCTTACGTAGCTAGCTAATGCCTGTATAGGTTGTATTATATTAGCTGTTGGGGCGAAAAAAGGGACTGCAAAAACAGTCCAGTGGTCAAATATCTATGAATAATGCAAGATGAAAAATGTCTCACCTCTGTGAGGGGGTCAGAAACCATCGCTGTTGTAGGCCTTTGAAACATTGTATATGATATTGGACTAAAGAAATGTCTCAACTTGGTGGTGTGAAAAAGTGTTTGCCCCCTTCCTAATTTCATATTTTTTTTGCATGTTTGTCACAGTGAAATGTTTCAGATCATCAAACAAATTTAAATATTAGTCAAAGATAACACAAGTAAACACAAAATGCAGTTTTTAAATGAAGGTTGTTATTATTAAGGGAAAACAAAATCCAAACCTACATGGCCCTGTGTGAAAAAGTGATTGCCCCCTAAACCTAATAACTGGTTGGGTCACCCTTATCAGCAACAACTGCAATCAAGCGTTTGCGATAACTTGCAATGAGTCTTTTACAGCGCTGTGGAATTTTGGCCCACTCATCTTTGCAGAATTGTTGTAATTCAGCCACATTTTCAAGCATGAACTGCCTTTTTAAGGTCATGCCACGGCATCTTAATAGGATTCAGGTCAGGACTTTGACTAGGCCACTCCAAAGTCTTCATTTTGTTCTTCTTCAGCCATTCAGAGGTGGACTTGCTGGTGTGTTTTCGATCATTGTTCTGCTGCAGAACCCAAGTTCGCTTCAGCTTGAGGTCACGAACAGATGGCCGGTCATTCTCCTTCAGGAGTTTTTGGTAGACAGCATTTATCACAGCAAGTCTTCCAGGTCCTGAAGCAACAAAACAGCCCCAGACCATCACACTACCACCACCGTATTTTACTGTTGGTATGATGTTCTTTTTCCTGAAATGCGGTGTTACTTTTACACCAGATGTAATGCGACACACACCTTCCAAAAAGTTTTGTCTCGTCAGTCCACAGAGTATTTTCCCAAAAGTCTTGGGGATCATCAAGACAACCTTCATTTAAAAACTGCATTTATGGGTCTGGGTACCCAAGAGCCCTGCTCTGGACCATAGTCCTCCCAGTCCACAAGTTATTCCAATTGCCCACAACGGCGCCGGGAGACCAAGATCTCGTTGACTCGATACGCGGCTCCGTCCTGCAGGATGAGAGAAAGGGGGGGGTTCAGTTGCTGCGCCCGGTTCTGTGGAGTCAGAGACAGAAGGGTGATGAGGTTTCAGGAGGGATACTTGGAATGTTGGATGAATTTTGTTTTGAGGTGGTAGTTGCAGTTGGTATGTGACTGAGTTGATCTGTTTTACGATGGTGAAGGGACCAATGAATCTGGGACTGAGCTTCCGGCAGGGCAGACGCATCTTGATGTGCCTGGTTGACAACCAGACCCTCTGACCTGGTTGATAGGCCGGGGTCGTAGATCGTCGTATGTCGGCCATCATTCTACACCTGCGGAGTGCTTGCTGTAGCTGGTGATGAGCAGTGTCCCGGACCCTCTCGCTCTCTCGGAACCAGTAGTCCACAGCAGGTACCTCTGACGGTTCTCCTGACCATGGGAAGAGAGGGGGTTGATAACCGAGTATGCACTGGAAGGGAGTGAGTCCAGTGGTGGGCTGTCGGAGGGAGTTTTGGGCGTACTCGGCCCAATCCAGGAACTGGTTTCAAGAGTTCTGGTGGCCATGGCAGAAGGTACACAGGAACCGGCCGATCTCTTGGATCTTCTTTTCCGTCTGCCCGTTAGACTGCAGATGGTATCCAGATGATAGGCTTACTGTCACACCTAGGAGGGAGAAGAAGACTCTCCAAACTCTGGGAATGAATTTGGGTCCATGGTCTGATACAATAGCTTCTGGGATGCCATAGTAGCGGAACACATGGTTGAATAGAAGTTCTGCAGTCTCCATATCTGTGGGTAGGCCTTTGAGGGGTAGTAGTCAGCATGATTTGGAGAACTTATCCACCACTACTATTATGCATGTGTTGTTGTCGCAGGCTGGTAGGTCGGTTATGAAATTCACCCCTAGGTGTGACCAGGACCTATTGGGAACGGGCAGAGGAAGTAGTTTTCCGGGTGGAAGTTTGCGAGGGCTTTTAGAGATGGCACAGTCCTCCTAGATGTACCTTCTCACATCCCTTGCCACATCCCTTGTACAGGTGCGGTTGCATCTCTAGGACCAGTAAACTGCAGGAGAAATCTGTTGCAGTCCTCCGCCGAGCGCTGGTTTGGCCATGGGACTGGCATACGCTGGTTGTGACGGAGTGATGGCAGAAGTGGCGGAAGATCTCGCCGGTGTAGAGATAGGTGGATTTGGGGAAAGTAGCCGGCGAAGACCGTCCACCAGCTCCTGAAATGGATCCGTAGAGCTCATGCTGTTGTCCAGTATCGGTAGTCCAGTCTTCTGTTACGGACAGAGTCGGGAGACAAGATGGTGTTTTATTGCAACAACAGCAGAGCAGACACAGATGGCAGGCAATGGGAAGTAATGACGATGAAGAATAAAACCAGATACTGTCCTTTGTCTTACTGATCTGTCGATGCTGGTGGAGAGCTGGTAGGGAGACACACACGGGAGAGGGAACACACTGGCACGGACAGGAGTGGAGCACACACTGGAGGGGAAGATGGAACACAATGTAGCGGTAACAAGTTAAGGTAGGGTTGTCGAGAGTAGTCCTTTCTGTCATGAATGAGACCGGACAACAGACTGGGGTGAGTGGTGCTCTTTTATCCTGTAGTGATTTGGTGCTGATGGGGAGCAGGTGCGTGTAATTAGTATTCCGGCAAGGGATCTCGTGGAGGTTGATTGATGGGGGAACCTAGCGAGTGTGTAACATCTAGATTGTTGCTGTGTGCATTTGAGTAGATTAGGATGTGTCATTCATGTGCACTTTAGTTGTAAGTTTTAGTTGCTTTGCTCTTCCATTTCTTGCCACAGATAATGCATTTTATGTCCAGAATAGAGAGGCTAATTGAGATGTAAGATTCACACCACAGAGCAGTAGATGGGAATGCATAATGAAACACAGAGCTGGATCGTATGCTAAATATAATGACAGAGGTGAAGCTGCAGATCACATCGAATATGAGGCAAGCACAATCTTCATCTGCTTGCCTCCCACACACTTACACATGCACATACACAATACGCAGGTGCACATGTATGCTGAAACAAGCAGAATACAGGGCAGAAGCACACGCACGCAGTTTCACACACAGCAGACAAGCGGACATACACAGTGTGAACGCATGAAGGACCAGGCGGAGGTTTTCTGTTGTTGAGTTCAATTGCTTACACGCATTCAAAAACACACACACAGACACAAGCGCAGGTCAGAGAGTCCCGGTGGCATAGAAACTGGCAGGCATCCTTCCACTGTGCTCCAACAATCCAGCAGGCTTTTCTTTACCACATTGCCAACATGCTTCCCCCTCCACACACAAGCGCGTGCACACACACACACACACACACACACACACACAGCCCATTGCTTTTCGTTTCTCCTCTCCAATCATCCATTATTCTAAGCCCTCACAGGCATTGTAGACAATGAGAAGTTGAATGGGAGAAAGTGAAGCTAATTTGTGGACATGTGCTTTGTTATTGTTTCAATAAAAATTCCCTACGAACATGACAATTACATAAGTACAACAAAGAGGCTTTTGGCGAAGCCTCAATCATGTCTACCATACAGACATCCCTTCAGATATTCTGTAATGGATCATTAGCTAGAATATCTCCATATAAATCAAAAAGTTGTTTGTGATTCTTTTTTATCTGTGGATGAAGAGGAAGAATGAAAAAGTTTTATAGAAACTTCATCCTTAGAGATAAAATGACAATGACATAACTTCATCACACACTCCAAACGCATGCTAATGTTGCTCTGTGTCTGCTGGATATGTAAATAGGCAAGAGTTTGCTAACACATTCAATAGTTTTAGCTAACATTTTCATGATATTCTCAACAAGTTCATTGCTGAGATCTCAGAACATAGCGACAATGCTAAAAAGCAGTCCAACAGGGCAAGAAAAGACAGACAGTCAGAACGTCAGAACAAGTTTTGAATGAATAAATGACACAATCCTCCTCTTACGAATGAAAAGTTGAATTTGTAAGGAATAAACGCACCCTTGTCACACACTTTTTGTTGCTACAGCCTTACTTGGTCTAGTATGACCAGAAGCATATGGTGGCTAATGTTAGCAAACTTTATATAGATACTGATGTGTCACTGAGTCAGTCTGCTGACTTTGTCTCTTTCTGTACTTACTTGTGGTATTGTTACTCTATATAACTCTTAACTCTTTTCCTGTAATTGGCACTTATGGCCACAGCTGGTCAGCAAACGTTACATAATTTCTGTAATTAATTGGAAAATAAAATCAAGCTTAATTGTAAATTATTACCCACCTGTTTCAGTGTGGGATTATTACTAACGTGTTGGGTGCACTCACTTTGTAATAAACTGAAATGACCCTTTAAACCACCATCACTTACTGTAAGTTACAAACCGAAGGCTTGAGGAAGTATAGAACAGAAGAACAGTGTATTAAAAGTTTACACACATTTACCCCATACATATTATTACTTTGACCCAAATTTGCTCGGACTGGGTCACTTTTAGCCTTCTTTACCCTCCCTCTCTCCCTCCATACACACACACACACACACACACACACACACACACACACACACACACACACACACACACACACACACACATTCTGGGCTGGGCAGCTCCTGGCTTCTACTTCAGGGTTTTGGCTGTATCCCTTGCGCTGTGACACACACACCCTCTCCTCTCCCATGCTCTAAGATCCTGTTCATCAGCCTTTATTGTCCCAATCAAAGCCTTGCCTCCCTGACCGACTTTAATATTCAACACTGCAAGATGGTACATGAGCCGTTTGTCTCAGACTACATAACCCGCTAAAGGAGGATGTGTGTGTGTGTTTGTGCATGGGTGTGTGTGTGTGGGCATGCAAGCTTCCACACAAAGTGGGGCTGGATAGCTGCAAGTTGCCCCTGACACCAAACTTAATTCTCCAAAGCGAGGCTGGGGATAAATATTTCAAGGTCATTCTGTTTGCTCTCTGTTGTCTTGTTCCGGGAGCGCTGACTATAATAGGAATATATGCATGCCTAACTAGGGGCTTTAGAACAGAATTATACCGCCTGCTGATCACTCTCTGCCTATAGGCGCAGGCCAAAAGATGAAAGATGACTGACAAAGATGCTTCAGTGGACATATAGAACTATGTGTCTCTATCTGTACAGTCTTAGGGAACACTAAACATTAGTTCAATCAGGAGAGACAAGTGAATGAAGTAAAGATAGTGTTTACTGAAACAGATTATGTTCGATGTTAATCTTGATAGGGAATCTGGTGCTTAGACTCTGTGGGGAGATTTTGGTAATGCAGGGTGTCTGCCCTGAGCAGCAGCAGAATAAATCCCCCCTTGGAGTCCAGACACTGGTGGTGGTGGTGGCTGATGACTGCTGAGGCTGATGGCTGAAGAGGTTGATGAAATGATGAGCTGATGGATCTGCAAAGACTGGGCGGTGATGGGGAGGTGGAGGGGTGCACAACAGTTGCATGAATGTACTGAAGGCAGAGAGAGAATCATATTTAAACTGACGGCATAAGATGATAGGTTAACAATGAAGGTGTGTATCACTGTACTATTGGATAGATGAGACCAGCTTATGAGAACAGCTGATAGCACGATTGACACCCCCCAGTAATGACATCAGGAAATATAGGCGTTTCGCTCTGCTATTGGATAGATGTGACCAGCTGATGGAACAACTGATATCATGATTGACAGCCCCAGATAATGACAGCAGGAAATATGAGTGTATGCGTGAGAGGAGTGAATGGCAGGATGGTATGAGAAATAACTACAGCCTAAGCATGCAGAAGTATAGTCTTCCTGACAGAACTTTCACTAGAGTTTCATTACTATCCTTAGAGATGCTTTTGTACTACAGTAACACTAAAACCCTTATATAAACCCGTAGATACAGGTTTTATTGTGACAAGGCCTACCTGATTTCCAGCAGTATATAAATTGGGATAACAAACTAAAGTGTACTAAAATCTGAACTTATGTCTAACCATCAGTCACATCAGAGTCCAGCACCAGTGGGGTACTCTGAGATAAAAAGCAAAAAGTGTGTGTGATAGGTAAAAAATATATTGATTTTATAACTTGCAGGTATGGTATGGGTAAAAAAGAATCATATGTTGCTGGGCCATGAATAAAATAAACGGGAGAATAGAATAAAAAGCCAACAGAAGAAATGAAAATACTGTCTCTTGTCATCTTTACCAGCATACATTTATCAATCCTCAATATCAAGGCCTCAGTATGATTAAAAGGAAGTGCTTCTTGGATCATCCAACAGGGTCTAAAACCTGCTTTTGGATGTTGGAATTGGAGTCAGTTTCTAATTTTCCGAAACTAACAATCTTACAAACAGGGCCACTCTATTCATTGATTGACACACATTTTTCATGTCTCACATAACTACTTCCGTCATTTTTCATGTATACAACCAAGTGCAACACCAAGCATACCTTTGAGGAGAGACTAGCTGAAGGTTTGTGCCATTATCCCTGTTAGACTATTATCAGACTACAAAGACACAGAAAGACACAAAATTCTTGGAGCAAGATCAGGGAAGCAGTGGGATGCAGCCCAGGTATAAATACTTTTGCCTTTAGACATCGTCGAACAACATGTCGTACGACCTGTTTGAAATATACTGAAATCTTAACAGTAAGTCTACAATTACACCAATAATTTAAAGCACATCCAGTATATATATATAATTTTTATATTATATTATTTTCAAATCAAGGAATCAACACCATTTATTTTTCATTTTACAACACAGGCTTGCATAGTGAAATGTAAGTTGTAGCCTCTTCATGCTACACACACATTTTCTATTACGGTCATGTCCATAATGCATTATAAGCACATTCATTAAACATTATAACATTATAATGCATTTATAAGGATTTATAAAATGTATAAGTGTGTATAAGCATGCATGACATCTTATAACAAGATTTATAAAGTATTATAAGTGGTGGACATAATGCATTATAAGCTCAGCATTCATAATGCTTTATACCTCCATGCCAAAGTGACAATATTGTTTGACAGAAGAATCTTAGTCCTGGGTTACACAGCACATTATAGCCACCATAACTTTAGCCAGTTATAAAGACACATAAAGAACAGCTTTAACATAACAGATTCTAAATTCTAAGTTTCTGAAATTGAATAATGTTTTATAATACACTATAGCATGACTTTGTGAGCTTTAAGTAAAGTGACAGAACTGTATAAGGTTTTTAGCAATTGTATGATACTATAATGCAATTATGAGGACTTATGAGCAGTATTTGCTGGCTGCAAGTAAAGTGTAAGACAACAAAAAATTCACAATGATTATCAAAGCCAAGTCAAGTCTTTATTTTCCAAAACACACAACTTTTTAAGATTTTAATTAAAACAGACAATGGTACCATCACACCAAACACAGTGGCCAATGGTACAAGACTGGGGTAGTATTAGGCAATCTCCCAGGACATGTGTGAAAGTGCAACAGAGAGGGAAGCAGGGTGTTGCTGTAAGTAAGTAAGCATGTTAGCTTAGCCAACCTACACTCGGTAAATAACTGTTAAAATAAAAAATAACATAAATGCATGATAATGTCTTATGAATGTGCTTATAATGCACAAGTATTACTGAACATATGTATAAATTTAAAATAAAATAAAAAGTTGACATATGGGAATCACTGTCCATCAACTTTGACTACGTTTGAGTAACAAGCATCATTGATCCCCTCGTCTTGTTGGAGTCTTGTGTTCTGTCGGGGCAGAACATGGTCCGCTCATCGAGTGCAATAGCTTGATTCAGGATGTTGTGATGCAACCAGGTCACTGTAAGATGTGGGCACAACAGTTCTTTGATTTCCCATTGCTGGGTTTGCCTGAGTCTCATTTCATCCATTCCATTTTCCTGCGAATGGACATTAGTCAGGAGTAGGCTGGGTGGTGAAGCAGCCTTAGGTCAAAGCTGGAATAGTTTAGCTCTTATCCCTGGCCATGGGAAGTCATCGTCCCAGGGTCAGCTGCACTAAATCCAATCCCAACTCTTCCTTTTCCAATGCAGATGTATGATGAGTGTATTTCTGTCAAAGGTAATACATGCTTTAGCAGTAAAGGGGAAAAAATAAATGAAAACAAAAATGTAGCAAAGTTTAAAGGAGCTACTGGCCGCCGCAAATGCATGCGCCGCCATCACCATGGTGAATGTCTTGAGATTCTCGAATTCTCAAATTCCAGCACAGCAAGAATCTTCTTTTGTACAAGCTTGTGCTATATAACATCCGTTCAGCCTAGTTAAGACTAATTTGGTTGTTGGTTGAGCTCAATTAAGAAATAAAACTTCTTAAACTGAGTAAGTGTCCAGCCTATGTATTTGATGACAGGTTGGGTTATGTCTGCTGGAAGTAATACTTGTGGGTAATGAGTCAGTTCTACGTACTGAGCTTTGCAGGTGCCAGGCAGGTACTAGTTTATAAAACTGGACTTGTGCAGTCACATCAGCCTAATTTTATTACAGTAAAACGTAAATTAAAAGCCCAGCACCAATTAAACGTCCCTTTATTGGTCGGGTGTAGCTACACGTTTTGTCAAATAAAGGCAGGTCTCAATTAGACGCCGGATCTGGTTTTTATAGAAGTTCTTTGGATGTATAAAACCTGTTGCCCACCGAGTCACCCACTTGAGCTAGTTCTAAGCTGCTTAGAACGCGCATACAAATATAAATGTTTAAACTTTTGTCAATAAACATTTCCAACTTGATTAAAACCCTGCAAAAGCACCACACAGACTTTGGGAGAAACATTTTCAAACTATAAAAGCATTTTGCAAGGCTAAAAAGCAGCCAGTTACTCATTTGGTGTATGAATAAACACAGTGAATGGTGACGGCCAGGCCCATCCGTGCACAGAGTAGCCTCATTTGCAGTGATTACAACTCACCACCATCCACCCTCTCTTCTTCCTTAAACAAAACTATTTCATCAATACATTTCTGTTAATGTTTCACATTTCTTTTCTAGGTTACAGAATGGCAAAAGGGGGCAAGAACGCTAACGAAGCGTGGTCAAAGTGCGAGCGGGGAGAGACTTTTCATCTTGGCGGGAGATGTAAAGTAATGAAGTTGACACTAGTGTCCACCCCATTAGGCTGGGCCTGCATGGGCCATTACAGGCAGGGTGAGAGGACAGCCCAGAGCCAGAAGACCCGGCTGAATACACATACACACACACACACACACACACACATAAAAGAAGGAGGTTTACACACAATGGAAGAAATGAAAATGTACCGTATGTCCACACTTGGCATTCTTTCCTAAGGGGTTTGTCTATACTTACATACAAACTAAGTACTATGTGTGTTTGTGGATGCGTGTGTATGCACTCTCTGAATAGGAAACAGAGATAGTTTCACAGTGCATCCTGGCATATTCTTTTTCATAATATGTACGCACATGTACAGTATAATCCCTAAGTGTGTCCTGTATCTTTGCATATGTACAGCTTTCCTGAGTGACTGTGTATAGCAGCAGGAATGTCAGTGCATGAGTGTTTGTATGTGTGTGTGTGTGTGTGTGTGTGTGTGTGTGTGTGTGTGTGCTGGAATGATTCTGTGGCAGCCTCCGTTCTCTTGCTCAGTCTGTCAGGGAAATATAATTTGCGCCTTCAGTGCTTTTCACCTGGCTCATATGCAGCATGCAAATTTATTTCTCTAATAATCCGAGTGCGCGACAGCCCTCCTCCAGGATTAATGACAGCATTCCAGGGGCCTCGCCTCCACCCTGGACCGCCAGAATATTACCACCATGCACCCCCTCACACACACATACACACACATCCTGACATGGAAAAATTGTGTTAGTTCTACACAGAAAAACGTCTGGGTATTTGTCCTGCTAGACAATATAATGGGCTGGTGCATCATCAGATTGCAATGTCATTTCAAAAATCCTTGAATACAAATAATGGGGACGGGGGCGATAGAGGATAGATGGTGCGTTTTCTAATCCAGTGGGCTAGTTATCCTTCATTTCAGGTAGAGTGGTGTCGCGGTGACACACACACAAGCAGAGAAGTAAAACACACCGCTCCGTTATTCAAATGAAGTGTGCCGTATTGTGCAGAGCTTGCTGCTTTCCAGGGACAAATCCCTTTTCTTCCCCTCTTCCACCATTAATTAATCTAAGAGATCTTTTTTAGCATCCCTGCCTCTCTCTCAACCCTCCCCAGCCCCAGCTCTCTGGCTTTTTCTAAGCAAACAGTATGAAATATGGATATGGGAGAAGTATTAATTATAACCCCATGTGTGGGTGGTGTAGATCTGTGTGTGTGTGTTAGGAAGAAGGAGAAAGAGAGAGGTGAGAGAGAGGAGGAAACAATGTGCCAGCACCACCACCCACCGCCTGGATCTGTCACAAGAGGCTGGGAAGAAACAAAGAGAGGAGGGAGAGATGTACCTAGACAGTGTGAAAGTGGAAGGCGAAGAAGAAAGTGTGTGTGGTGTGTCCTTCTATTAGTGTGTTTAAGTGCCACCCCAGCCTGTGTAGCCCTTCACCTGAAAACAGAGAGCGCCTCCATCACAGGTGAGGCCATACAAAGCCTCGGTCGAGCCTGTCAGCTACTGCTATCCAGCACAAAGAGGGTTAACTTCAGCAGTGGCTCTGCACCCTGACAGGCCGCAACTGCTGGTCACTTATCTTTTTAATTAGCTTTTCACTTCTCAGCCACCCTGCACTCCCCTTCTCTCTCTTACTTCCTCTTTCTACCCCTGTCACTAATTCTGAGCAGATTTCCTTGAAAAATCATGTGTATGCACACTCATCTTCACACTGTAATAAAACTTTCTGCCACTCTTGGTCTAGTGAGGGTGTAGAAAGAAGACAGTGACAGAACCACTAGGAGATTCCTCACTGGCTTCCCACACATCTGGAAGCACAACTGTTGGGAACTGTATCTGATGTAACTTTGTATAACTGACTTAACTGTGCATTTACTTTAATGCTAAATTGTGTGACAGTCTGTCTCGCAGTCCCTCCTCTCCAGCTACATTCCTAATTCCCCAGGCCCCTTAATTGCAATTTTCTATCCATCCACCAGATGCCCTCAGACTTTCCCTCCTTTTCCATCACCTGAGTGCCCCACCCATCTTCACACCTGTTCCCACTTCCCTTATCTGCTCTGCAGTTGCCTGGCCTTCCCCGTAACCCCTCCTCACTTGCATCTCATTCCTTCATCAGTCACTCACTATATTTACCGATCCACCTGCCTGCCTACCTGTGCCTATGTGATATCAATAGATCACTGAAATTAGCCAGTCTGCCTCACCTGTCTGCATTTGGGTTCTATTCCTTGTTGCTGCGCTCCCTCACCGTTGTGACAAGTTTGTGCAAATTTGTACCATACATTTGACTTATCAGCCCTCATTTTTGCAACCCTATTTTCATACAAGAACGTTGATATTGGTATTTTTCTGCAAAGTCCCTGGATTTTGTTTTGTGCAACTTTTTTTTCATGCCTGTTGCCAATGTTTTTAAAATTCTCGCTTTGAAGATGCCCTTTTTTCATGAGGCAACAGTTTTCTTAAAGATCAAGTGCCCATTTCATAGGATCTTTATAGGCAGACAACAATGACTGGCTGGCTGATTTCCTGTTTTTACTGAGAGGCCAACAGCAGCTCAATACATCAGTAAATCATTATATCAGTGAGGCTGGTTCTAGCTGTAAAGTCTCCCTGCTTCTCTGTTCTGTTTACTTTGGATCACCTTAATTTGAAGACTCTGTCTGTCTGCATTCTTAATCACTCTTTCAAGTCTGTTACACATATAAACAACGTACCACTGCCAGAAATGACATATCATGGTAACAAATCAAATGTTTTTTTGCAAGTACACACTGTGACATTACAATCATGATTAATTTAAAAAATACGCAAAATCAAAATGCATGTTCACGTTCATGCCATGTAAATTTGCAAGGCCATGTATATGTGCTGGCCTTTACTCTTTTATATCGCAGAATTGATCGAAGGTACTCTCATTGTATGCCTCCCTCTTTGTATTCACTGTGTGTGTGTGTGTGTGTGTGTGCATGGCTTTGTGTGTGCCTTTATGCTCACAAACACATAATCTGAAGGGAGAGACTTATTAGTAGTGGTTAGTGGTTAGTGGTTGTGTGCTGGTGTAGACTGTTGTGCAGTGACTAGGAACAAATACAAGGCTAGCAACAGTTGCAGATTTATGCATCCAGAAGACATGCAGAAACATTAGCATTCACTTTGAGTTGGAGTTTCTGGCCACCAAACAAGTGTAAGTCCAGAATTCTCTCTTCTTTTAGGTCCAGTTTGGTCTCCAATGATTCCTGAGTAAAATTACTGTCTTTTTATCAGCTAAATGCTCCACTTTGTTCACTAGCACTTTTGCAGAGCTTTTGCTGAAGACACCTGCCTGTGCTGGAAACAAGCTTGACGAGACTGGTGAGACCAAAACAGTAAAGTTGCGGACCAAAACAATGAGCTGAAAAATGCTAAAAAGCACAGTAAAGCTGAGGGGAACTACAGAGTGAAGTGATTACATTTTGTGGCTTTGTCACTATGTGCAACCCCTTTGATAAGTGCAGCTTTAACTTTTCAACCAAATTTAGTCCAGTTTTAACTTGGAAGTCTAGATGTCTTTTAACATGAAAATCACCAAATCAGTGTTTACTGAATCCGTGTATGGTAAAAAAAAAGTTTTTCTGTTTTAAAACCAAAAAAAATCTAGTTTTTGTTTTGTTTGTATGATATTTATGGTGTTCCAGTTTAACTGGTGGTATTCCCGTGTGTGAGGCAGATGTGTTGTAGACGTGGCTTTTGAGGACCCCCTGTCGACTAACTAGGAAATGAACATTCAGATTATTTCTTTTCTCTATTACATTAATTTGTCTGTGTCTTTTGAGACATTACAATAGAAACAGTTTGCTGGAACATTAATTTTGGTGTCAACAAAAATACATGAAAATATTAGATCTCTTCACTACAAACACATCATTCGCTGTCTGGTCACACAACAAAAACAACAAAACAGCCCATGCTGGAGTCGAACTACTGATCATTACAACTGTATGGTCTCTGCTGATGCCTTCCCTAGTATGCCCAGAGATATATATAAAGAGAATGTGAATGGGTATGCCACAGAAACAACGAGGAAGAAGAGGAGACAGTCACATTGCTAAATGCTTCACAATAATAAAACCTGAATGCATCTAAAATGTGATTGAATTGTGGTATTATTATAGTGTATTGTAGCCATACAATATAGCTTTACAACATATTCTAGAAATACTGGCTGCATTTTCTACCTTGCATCATTTAGACCCACAAAAATCAAATCCTTAACATAGGCAACACACCAGCTCTGGTGTAAAAAACATCAACGGATTAACTGGAGTTTGAATTAACCGGTGATATTCCCCTGCATGAGGCTGTGGTTGCAATGGCGATCTCAGGACTCATCTTTTTTGATGCAGACGTAAAAAATCCCTCATAAAAACATATCTAGAAGTTGGTGTAATGTATATTTGTGTATATTCTTTTTAATCTAGTTTCTACATCATTTTCCTACACATAGATTTAGGGGTCTCCAACCTGCAAATTAGTTTAAAGCGGGACTATAAGGAATGACAATGTAGGAGACTGTGTCAATGCCTGTTCAAAACACTGCAAACGTCAATAAATTGTCAAAATGTTCATGTTGACGGTCTTATATTTGTGTCATGATCGTTTGACACAATGTGTTTGTACTTACATAAAGTCTATAAGTGAAGAAGAATTTGATCCAGCAAAGAATCCATGAAAAAAGGATTCAACAAACCTATCTCTGAACCCCCTAACCTGCTTCCCACCACAGCAATTAAACTCCCATCCCCACCTGGCTACAGCAGTCGGGAAAATAAATGGTTATGGGTCATCATGGAGGTTAGCCTCTCCTGTTTCACATCTCTAATGTGTATTTATTATGTGTGTATTAGGTTGGGAAGTTGAGCTGGAAGTTGTTTGGAATTCCTCAAGGATCAGCAAAGGTTCACAGGTACCAGACCATCCCACAGTCATCAGCATTCCTGGGAAGAGGGCAACTCACCAGTGACCAATTAGATAAGAGATTTCAGGGTGGTAAATAAAAGGGCCTGATTGGCTGGTGGGACCCTGTGTGGCTGGGGTTTTGTTGATGCGAGGACCTGTGTGAGGACACACCAATGACATTAAGAGGAAGGTGTGTCATGATGCTGGACCTCCTGAAGCACACAAGCACACAACGTCTGGGACTAAAATCCCACGGAAGACCAAGTTTACTGTATATTGTCCTGCAGCAAAATGTTGAAAAATTACACTTCAGTCAGACAAACATTATTACTCCCCTGTCCAAACAGTGAGAAATGAACATATCAAGTCTTTACACGATGTTGTACAATGCTGTTGTAAAATCCTGTGGTTCTGTGGCTATTTTTTCAAGTCTTACCCATGCTGATGTGCATATGATACAAACCACTAGGGCCAGAAATACACTTAAGTAACAGCGACAATCTCATTGATTTCACCTATTAAATCCACTTCAGTCACATAATGATTAAACGTGGTTTTAATATTTTATGCCCAGTGAATTTTAGCTCCATTTGGATTTGTACATTATTGTTCCTCCGCCTTATTAAAGCACTTTGATATCTGCTTATAAAAAGCCATGATGTCACCTGTCAGTGTCCATCTAAGCCACCAATGAAGACGTGACAGCCTTCAGGGGACAAGAATACTATTAACGCCACGTTTCATCCCAAATGGGCTTTTATTAAAATGAACGTCTAATTAAGTTCCAAGATGAGGGGGCAGCGAACAATGCCAGACAGTGGCTACTTTGATTTTTTTTCCCCTTGTTTTAAAGTAATTATGCGTGCCTGACATGAGTGAGCACACTGCCGGAGACCTCTCTAATGAGTTAAGCAAGAAAAATCGCCACAGTCGCCTTCTCTGGCAGCAGCTAATTGCCTGGCCACATTGGGCCACCGCTAACGCTGTCACTTAAAACGTGGTTTTCTTCTATTTCTGCTGTTTTTTAAATAATATGGTTAATTAACATGTCTGTAAAAGTAGACTGTAAATAGTAACAAAGTTAGTGCAATGTGCCAGATCATGCTCCTGTTTGGAGAAGTGGCGAGAGGTGCAGGTGAAGGTCAACAAACATTTACTTTAAAAGCATGAACTTAGCTCTCGAGAGGTTTTAACATGCAGGAGTATGCTAATGATCATGTTTAAAGGTATAAAAGCAGCTGCTTACAACATAAGAGGCATCATGAGAGGCCAGGAAAAGTGTCTCCTAATGCATCATCACTGAGCCACTGAATACATGAATGAAACCATGGAAGTAACCCTAAAAAAGAAGTATCTATGAAGAAAGAGATAAGAGAAATTTCATGTGAAAATCTGTATTCTGAAATTCAGTGTAACATAAACCAATATAAATAAAGTATCTTCCAATAAAAAAGGAAAGAAAGTGAATTGTAGTAATGCAAAAATACCAGTTATGATTCAGTTATGACATTTTAGTTTGCCTCTGGGCAACTATGTCCAAATCTATATTAATCAGATGAAAAAAAAACTATTAAATCACACCAAAAATGTCACAGCAACCCTGTCAGTCATCCCATCTCTCACGCATGCACGCACACACACAGACACACACACACAAAGGTAGTGTATGACTTTTCCGTTGCATCTACAAATGCATCTACAGCTACAATGCCACCGCTAACATTTGCAAATGTTTCTGGACCTCCAAACAAGGGAATCAGTGAGACGGCACATAATTATTCATATGTTTCACTTAACCTTTAACATGCAGTCCCATACAGTGCCCCAGCCAGCGTCTGCATATTGGTACCAGATTATTACGAGAATGGCTAGGCATTTGTCCTTGTTTACGTGCCCTGTTGAAGCATCCTTGGCCGTGCTTGCCTACACTCCAGATGAATAGCATTCCCTGGCCCCCGGAGGCTCCCAGCTTCTCCTGAGACCTTTAAGTGTTTGTTGACAGACTAACAGACTTTGGCTTGTTTAGCTTTCTCCACTCTCTAAAATCCAAAAGGTCACCCGCAATTCCTCTGCCAGCCGTACCCCCCTCGAAAGAAGAAGAAGAAGAAGAAAAAAAAAAACAAGACCTCAGGAAAATGCCCTTACGAGCGGACCTCGAGAGCTCTCAGGGAAACAAATAGAATCCCTGCTGCCACGGTTACCAAGTTTACCAACATGTCTCTATGGCTACAAATTACAAAATAGCTAGAAATGCGCCCCCCTCAGCTAGAGAGGCAAACAAAGAGGAAGAGGAACTGAACTTGGTATCCCTTGCTGAGTAGATTACCCAGCACTGGCATAACGGAACATTTCAGTGGATATTTCTTTGGCTAAAAAATGAAGAGCCTAAAGACTGAGATAACACGGTCCATATGGCATATTTGGGAGGTCACTGCCAGTATCGCAACATGGCGTAAAGCAGTACAATGGAATTGTCCTGCGTAACATGCATAATTCTCCTCGTTACAGCAAACGAGTAGTGTGCACCCCGTTATTTGGGGTCTCTATTGTTGCCGTGGCGCTGCTCATTATTATGGGGTGTCTGGTTCAGGCCATCAGAGAGGCTCTCGGCACTGAGGTCTCCGTGGAAATCGGCAAGCCCATCTCACTGCTTAGCAACCAAGCCCTGGGGCCTGTTTTGCACAGCTTAATTCAGATGAGAGTGCCACGCACAGGATTGGCTAAGCTCGACCCCCCCCACCCCCTTCCTCTCCCCCACTCTCTATCTCACACACACACACACACACAAAAACAGAGTCACTTTCTCGCTCTCCTTTGCTGCAGTCTTACCTAGTGTATCGCTTCTGCTCTCTCACTATCTTTCTCTATCTAAATTGTACTCTGCTCTCCTCAAGCCTAGACTCTTAATAAAGGTGATTCTATCAAACCAAGATGGCTCTGTAAGCTTTGTATCTGGCCTAACTGTACAATATTTTTTGACATGTCATGTTTTAAAGGTTTCTTTCCATGGTAGTGAAATGGTGTGGAGCTAATTCGGAACCAGCCTGATTATACATCATATAACTATGTCAGTAATTTATTACAGAAAACTGACCCTGGATCTACCATGAGTCACCTAATCACATCTCCGCTGAGACATTGTAGCTACAATTGACAACCTCTTATAAACACTTGGTAATGGTGCTCTCCCATGCTTTAGTATCACACTTATGTCTCTTGTTTTTGTATCTAGAATGGATACAATGGTCAAGATTGAAGCAGCAGAGGCTGATAATGCAACGTCTTTTAAAGGACCCTCCCTGCCTGATAAATACCCATGCCTTTCAAACACCACCCCTTCAGTTTGTAACGCACAATTTCATTTATAAAACTGTACTCCGAGCCCAAACTGATGACATCACTATGACGTTGAACGTGGATGATTTATGAACCATGCCACAGAATCAAATATGTTGCAAACTCAGTTGTGGGTGCGCAGCAGTCTGGATTTGAATGTACAAATGTTTCCCCTGAAATACAAACATTCTGGAGTGTTTGTATAATGTCTGTACATTGCACATGGCAATGCTGTACCAAGGTGTAATAGTTATATTTTAGGTGCTGTAAAGAACCATATGACAATGCTGGAATGTTCCAAACCAGCAGCAAATGATAGGAACTTAACTCTGGATTGTCAGTGTTGTATAACATTTTGAATATTTTCCTATTCACGGTTGTGCTTTTGCCCTTCAAAAACATTCAAGCTCACCTGTCAATCAAAGAGTGTAGGTGCTGTGGTAACTGTTTCCTTAGATATTCTGTTGATAAAGCTGGAGTTTCATAAGGTGGCCCTTTTTTCTTTGTCTGCTAAGTCATGATTATCACTACTTGCTCTGACTCGGTTCTTCTTCAAGCTATTATAAAGAAACTGGGGATTTCCAAGGATTTTTCTAAAAATATTTACCGGAGATGACAGAAAGTAGAACACCTGACTTTGGGTTCAATTACAATTGTGTCAATATAGAATAGCAAAAAAATGTATTCATATGAAGATGTCAAAGACAAAATGTTTTAATATAAAACCAACACCATAAGTAAACACCTTTGGAAGAACCCTCATTTTTCTGTGAATTTCACTTTAATTTTTTGCCTCCTTACCACTCTCTCACCTTCCCTCTATTATTTTCTCCTGCCCTCTTCTCTCCACCTGTTTCCTCTCTATCTATCTCTATCTTTCTCCACCTCACTTTGTTAAATGGGTGAGAGTGGGAAAAGTGAGGAATCGACAATGGCGGCTGTGACTCAGGCAACCAGCTGCTGCAGTGCTGTGACGGTAATGAGGACAGGGTCAGTGTATATAGACAGACTGAACGACAGAGTCACACATAGGAGGACAGAGAAGGAAGAGAAAGAGAGAGAGAGATAGCTAAACAGATGCGTAGACGATGTAAAGCCAGGTTCATGCGGGGAGTGAACGGGAGAGTGAGACAGAGAATGTGAGAACGGGAGAGAAGTGGAGAGATAAAAGTCGACAGAAGGCAGCTGATAGGAGGACTCTACAGCAGTGATAGCCTCACAGGGAAAGTACTGAGCTAAGCAACTTTTTCTCTCACACTGTGGCTCAAGTGAGAAGATATGGAACAGTACAAGTTGGAGGTTCATGTGAGGACAGCCAAAATAGATGTGTTATTCTGCTAAATTTGTGTTAATGCTTTTAAACAGGGTGCCACATATTAACCCTATACAATTTTACATTATTTGGATATTTTTTGCCTGTACGTCCACAGGTTTTTAACACACCACAAACATCTTTATATAACTGGATACAGGAGAATGTCAATGTTCCAGATATATAAGAACACTGTTACTTAGACATTCTATGTCTTAGTTCTGTCAAAAATGTATTGATGGATTTTGTCATCATTTTGTCTCATATTGTTTTTCTTTTTGTAATGGGATGAATATATTTTGAGATTTTCCCACCAGAGTTGCCATTATGCTTTGGTTGATGTAAACATCTGTTGCCAAGACACTGAGTTAGCTGTGGTTACTGTATAACTGAAGCCTTTTTTTTCTTTTCTTTTAGCCCATATTTCTTAACATTTCGGTGAATCTGAAAAGTCATGCTGCATTAGCTGCTAGCTTTTCTAGTTTGCAATGTAACCATGGCTGTACAGACAACAATCACCCTGATTACTTTTGATGATCGGATTTAAAGGGTTAAATGAGGCTTATGTGTGAACCAATCCGGACCTGGTGTATCTCATTGTCAATCAACATATCAATAAAGCTTTTCCCAACAAGTAAAATTAGTCATCTTGTTTTAACTCTCCTCGTGATCCAAGTAACATGTGTGCATCGCATTTGGTTGCATCCCACTCTCCTGAAGTAGGTGAACAGTTCACTATTGCTATTGTAAATTGTTGCCTCTGTTAATACTGGTGCTTTTGACGCCTTTGTAAATAATTCACATTAGTGTTGACCTTTTGATCCCTATGAAGTCTGAAAGGTTACAAATTTAAGAATAAGGGTACACACAACAAAACTTAAACAGGTGCTGAACTACACCAGAAGTGTTATGTAGACAATTAATTGTCTGAAAGATTACTAACATGGTTTGACCAGAGTAAAAGTTAAATCAAAGTTGCACAATATTAGCTTTTACCTGTGCTATTTGTTGGATATGATACTAGTTTCTACTGTAACTTACATAAACTATGATCCATAGTTGCTGTTAGTTGTTGTCACCACAAAAACCTGATCCATAGTTGCTGTTAGTTGTTACCTTAGAGGTTTCACTGATTTGTTGAATTATATTTCACACTTTCAAACTTCTGATAACTCTGATAAATGGTTTGTGTTGCTATGTTTTTCTAGGTGAACCTTAATTCTACATTTACAAAAAACATCCTAAATCTTCAATGCAACAATTCACATCAAATGTTTCTTTATTCAAGTAGCCCTGGTTATTCTGAAAAATGTGCAATACATACATAGATGTTTAAAGCTTAAAAGAGACTATGAGAGGGAGGAAAATGGCAGTAGTACAAAATTGCCGTTTAAATGCAATATGCAAGAATGAGTGAGCCTCATAGTCTCAGACATTTATTTAAATTACAATTTACCTAAATAAATTGTATTTGAAACAATGACATATCCACTCGCTGACAGTCTGTTAGACTGATGTAGATCTTTTCATCTTAAATTAATTATTCTACACATTCCAAATGCATCAAGTCTAACTTTATATCAGTTTTAGCTGAGAACTATAGATCAAAATTTCAGAGGTACATCTTTAGTCATTTCTGACATCACATACGAATGTCTTCAATTCATTTTATTGTAAAAACAAACAAATCTCTCAGTAGTGAGCTGATTTGACTGTCTATTCGCATAGCTAATTAAAGAACAAAGTAGCTTTTCATAATGCATTGCATTGTTACAATGTATCTAAAAAATATCAACTCACACACTGTTTTGCAGTTTAGCATTTCTGACTGGTTTATTTGAGAAAAAGGTAGCAATGTGTTTTGCTAAGAAAAGGAGTGAAATGAAATGAGACAGTGGCGACACGGACTCCCACTATAGACACAGCGTTTAACATCTTCACGCATGGCAGCTCAATTACCTGAGTGTAATTGCAATAACTCCAATACCTCTGCAGTCATGCTTGACAGTTTCCAGACCAGGTCCTGTAATTGCAGGTTGATATATGCAACTGGAAATCAAAGGGGGCTAGCACGTTAGCGAGAGAACATCCAGGCTATGACTTCCACTGCGGAGTGGTGAATTGCTAATGCAATAAAAGGCTGGAGTTATTAGCACAGTTGTGAATGGCAAATTGGTGTGAATGCCAAATCGTCAGGGTTAGTATTGAATGAGATGGAAAGTTAAAAAGGGAACTGGGAGGAGGGGGGGATGAGACAATGGATGGTGTTCAGCTATGTCAGAGCAGGCTGGGTCTCATTGTAATGGGGCTTAAATACTGTCAGCAATTACAGTACAGATCTACTTTACTCTTTAAAAACTCTGTACAGTCAGTAACAAAGTGCTGGGTTAGCCCAGGGATCGCAGTCGTTTACCATGAAGGCCTGAGAGTCTCTGAGTTTTCATTCCAGGAAGATTTAGCATGGCTTCAAGCAGAGAAGATGAACGGATGGAATCACATGGTATAGTGATTAGTGAATAAAAACGTTGCAGGCTTTTGAACTTTAAGGCCTTAGTATGCTTAAAACAAAGTGCTTGAGAATCGTCTAACAGCTTCTCAAATGTTTTGATGTCAGAATCAGGGTGTGGCTGCATCTGAAAATTTCTGTAACTTTCTAAAACAGACAAAGGAGGGATTTTAAATTCTCTCTCAAGCTCTCTTTCTTCCATTCTTCACACACCTATTTCTGTCAGTTTTTGTGCACACACCTACTTGTGGTGATGAGACAGGGCTGTGGGTCATGGTGTGAGCAGAACCATCTGCAGCTCAATGCAACAAAGTCAAAGGAGCTGGTTGTAGACCTACGAAGGGCCAAGGCACAAGTGACCCCGGTTTTCATCCAGGGGGTCAGTGTGGCCATTGTAGAGGATTACAAGTACCTAGCAGTGCACATGGACAATAAACTGGATTGGACTAAGAACACTCAAGCTCTTTACAGGAAGGGCCAGAGCCACCTCTATTTTCTGAGGAGGCTGAGGTCCTTCAACATCTGCCGGACAATGCTGAGGCTATGGTGGCCAGTGCTATCCTGTATGCTGTTGCATGCTGGGGCAGCAGGCTGAGGGTAGCGGACGCTAACAGACTCAACAAACTGATCCGTAAGGCCAGTGACATTGTGGGGGTGGAGCTGGACTCTCTGGCGGTGGTGTCAGAGAGGAGGATGCTGGCCAAACTACATGTCATCTTGGACAGTGTCTCCCACCCACTTCATGACGTGCTGGTCAAACAAAGGAGTACCTTCAGCGGAAGACTCATCCCCCCAAAAAGCACCACAAAGCGCCACAGGAAGTCATTCCTGCCTGTGGCCATCAAACTCTTTAACTCCTCCCGCTAAGTCTATATGTCCCTAAGTCATTAAACTGGACATTGATCATTAATCATCAATACTTGACATAATTGTGCAATATTCTGTGTTAATACTGCTGTGCAATATACTCTTTCAGTTTAAAATTCCCTATTTATTGATATTTAGTCCTACTTCTATTACTGCTGCGCAATATCCACCGTCACATTATAATCTTAATAGCCTACACTTAACTTGACAGTCCATGCACTTTTACTTACTTAGTACTTGTATTATTATGCCATTATTATCATCAACCGGTAAACCCACTTTGTACTTTACACTTATTTTAATTTTATACTTAAGTACCCACTTGGTACATAATTTATCTGACCTGTATTATAGTGTATTATATTTTTTTGCTTAGTACTTCTATTCCTGTGTGCACTGACGTGATAGTGAGCTGCTGTAACAAAAGAGTTTCCCCTCAGGGATCAATAAAGTATTTCTGATTCTGTCAAGTGCAAAACCAAGAATGGTTCAAGGAGAGGCCGAAAGCATACGCCCCTATCCCCATTTGATGATTCACAGTTACATGGCTGAATGACCCTGGCTTTGTCAAAATGTAGTCATCTTTAATACTCATTTATTTATAATTGATATGTTATGACTTATGGAGTGTTACGTTAAACAATAAACAGCCTTTAAAAATGGGTTTCTATCAACTTCCTTACTGAGGTATGGCTGGTGACAGCTTTAGCTCCCAAGTCTGGATTAACAACTAGAAAGTCAGTGACTGTCAAATTTACCCAGTTGTCATGGGATTGTATATCTTCAAATTTCCATTTTTCCTAAACACTTTAAAGACTTCTTCTTCATGTTAGCTTAAAAGCTGGGGTTCAAATCAGAGATCAATCATGAGACCATGTCATATGGTCAAAAAAGCTCCAGAACAGCTAGTAAATGGACCTTGTGGTGAGATTATTTACTCAACTGCTGTTCCCAAAGTCAAAAATGAACTTCAGTAACTTTATTATTGTTTTATATTGTGCTCACATAGTGCACATTATTAAATAAAGTTGTCTTTAATCAAATTACCCCATACTCTTTGGCATACCAAAAACCAGTTAGCATTTTTCCAGCATAAGAGTATTGGTCTCTGATCTCTGGGTCTCTAAGTAAATAATGAACTGTTATGTATAGCTGCTATGTGAACTGTACTTAATAGTACTTGGCGGCAAAAGGGTACATACATGAAGCACAGAAAGCAGTAGCTCGGGGGTAGGAGGTCAAATGGGGCACAACAGCATATTTTTGCCCCTGGACCCCCTAAGGGGTTAATCCAGCCATGTCAGCACCCCTCTGCCAGTGTTTTAATGTGCCTGCCAGACATTACAGCACCCCCTGAGTAAAGTTTACATCAGAAGATTTCATCATGCACACCATAGCTTTATGTTTCACCAAGTCATACGCATTTCCCCATGAAAGCTGTATTGGACTTACTGAGATATATCTTAGTCTTATAGTGTTTTCTTGGTTTTAGCCACAATTGGATTGTGTAGACTGCACGATCCTATAATATCAACACAACCATTAGGTCTTGGTTGCTACCCAGTCTGTAGTTATTGACAGCAACAGCTGTCTTTATAATTTAGTTTTTCATTGCTTTTGCACTTTTGGGCCACTCGTGGTCAAGTTTGCTTTGGGACCAACGTTTTGGTGAAAAAGTGCAGAACAAACACTGCTTTTGATTGATTGACGGCTGCAGAGTCATTTGCGACCAGCCTGTATAAAAATCTGCAAAAGTTCCATAAAAAAGACCACACTTAGCGCTACCGCTCCACTTTAATGTGGTCTTAAGGAAACCCGAGACGATGTGCGGTTGAGCCCGGCAAGCTAAAGGGCTTTGTGTGATTCCAGCATTCCTCCATATATCTCAGAACAGTCCAAAACCACAAACCCTGACACAAAGCGCGTTCCAAAGCCGGCTGCCAAGATCCACTGTGAGGAATATTCCTGTTCTTTATCCAAGAGCGCTTCATTAGGATTTATAGCAGGGGAACATAAAGAATCCCTGTCCAGAAAAGGCCCAAACAGACAGATTTATGACAGCAGTAGTCCACCAAGGAAACTTTTAGAAATGTTGGTTACCAACGTTGTGTTTTTAAAAAAACCTAAAAACTAAGATATGAAAACGTCAAACATTCTAGAATTCAGTCAGTGGATCAACTTACATGGACTCCTTTGGAAATCCATGTTTGATATAAGATGGTGGCACGCAACAGTGCAGCGGCTTCTCTGGCTCCCAGTTGCACCGGGAACTAAGTAGCTCATTTCGTTCCTTTTCATGCATAACGTGTTCTGGAATGACTGTATCCTTATCCTTATATTCTTACCATTTCTCTCATATTTGGATAAGGCAGTTGAATGTCTACCACAACACAGACAGCAAGCACACCGCACTTAGCTAAAACACCACAGTAGCTCTGTCCAGAAAATTACTGAACAACAACCTTGCAGAAATTATCACAGCTGTGACCTGATTGTAACAACCGTAATTGTAGCCAACCACAATACAAAAGCACAAGTACCATGAAGGATCAAGGACACCATAATCACAAGAGTAACAGGAATGCAATTGCAGCTCGGCCTCGTAGTGGCAGTATCTTAAATTCATACTTACTGAGGCCCCCTCACAGCAATTACACTTCCTTAAACAGACTGGAGGGAGGAGGGGAGGATGAAGAAGTGTGGTGGCATGCTAGGAATAACTGTTGGTCGAGGAGCTAATAGGCATGGAATGATGACAGATATCATGGAGTGGACACCTTGCAATGACTGGGAAGGAATTAATAAGCAGGAATGGGTTAATAGTGCATTAAGAGCCAGCAGGAGAACGGTGGGAGAGAAGAGGGAAAAGCTTCTGAAGTCAGCTGTGAGTAATCAGCCCATGGCAAGCCTTCGACGATTACCATTACAGAGCAATTGGATGTAAAAAATGGATAATAGTATGGACATAGAAGTGTGGGACTGTGAGTGTGTATGTGTGTGTCTGTGTGTCCAGACAAAATTCAAAAAATGCACTGATTATTTTCTGGGTGTATACGTGTATGCGGATATGTAAATAACTGCATATATATATATATATATATATATAGATATATATTGTCTGTGTGTAGCATGAAGGAACTACTAACTTAATTTTGTTGTACAACCTTGTGTTGTATAATAATAAATAAATTATCTTGTACCTTGTGATCCTTCAACCTATTTTGTGTGCGGTTCCCGCTTAGTCTCCAGATAGTTGACTTGCAAACTCTCCAGGTTCTGTGTATGTGCAATAGTACAGAAATTATTGAATATAACCTGTGCATCTCAATAAGCCTACATTTTTTTCAAGGTGAACCCCATCACTTAAGCATAGGGTCTGTTAATTGCAGTAGTTGTGTGTTATAATGGATTTACTAAGTGTGAGGAGGAGGCAACTTTAGAATAAGGAACCTGTGTGGGTTAGTATCAAACTACTAGTTATACTAGTTACTAGTTATAAGCAAACCTCATTTTAGAATGGGGAACATATTCTGAGTTAGAAAGTCTTAATATAGAGTTATTTGGACATTACTATAGTTTTGTATTTTGTTATATAACAATAGATCATATTTAACTGTTACAAAGGGAGAATGAGTATTCTTGTGGTACTACCACCCATATTGAGAAAAGCATATTAAGATCATAATTCATGTACAACAACTTCTTTACTTACTATCAATATGCAGTAATTAGGAGGTTATTGAGGGAAAAACTTAATAGTCAAGTTGTTGCAGAACATGGTCATGCAGAATAAGGCATTAATAAGTGCTTTATAATGACTAATAAAGAGCCAATATGCTATTAATATGCTTGCTAATAAGCAACTAGTTAATAGTGATTATGTGTACCTTAATATAAAGTGTTACCCAAATTAGTTTTGTAGTAGTTTAACAGTGGGCTTTGTGAGGTTAAGCCATCCTCTAGCTGACTTATCCCTTGTATCTCAGACAAACTGATGACTCCCAGTTCCTCCTATATTTTCCCATACCATGTTAAATTGTTGCTTTCTGGCAATACCTTCATGTCAGTATCTGAAATAGTTCCTAAAGTATTTTTGCTGTGTTTTATTTTAATTCATTATGTCTATAACTTACCCAGCATTTACAATTTGATGCATCTTCTACCTAGCAGCGCTACGGCTGTACAATTTACCGGAGTCGGGCAGAAAAGATCATGCTAAGACAGAGCTCAGAAGTGCAGTAAAAGCTTGTCTCTGTGTTGTAGACTAATAAACAACCACATTTGTGCATAGTGAGTTTGTGGTTGAGTGAGAGAGCAGCAGAAAACTGATGGTGAATGGAGCAGAGCAAAGGAAAAGGTTAGCAGTAAGTTGTCATTCTGGCTGTAAATGTACAGTTTAGGTTACAGTGTGTCAGTTAATATTCATTGATATATATCATTATTAATATATCATTTTAAGAGTACTGTCTGTGGTTAAAACGCAAAAAAGATCAATTATAATAATATAAAAATAATATAATAATAATAAATACACACACACACACACTTTATTAACAACACAATATTATACAAATACACTACAATAAAATATAAATAACAATACAGGGAGTATTTGAGAAAAAATAAAATAAACTAATCACTAAACAAGCAGAAATAAAATTGTACAACATAGAAAGATACAGAAGAGAAGTGAATAAATACAATTTTGAAAAATGTGAATAAGCAATATTGCAAACCAACTTAAATCAACTGGCAATGTTGTCTTCAATGTCTCTCAAGTGATGAGATATATTTAAAGCTTTTTTGCTTTAGATACTTTACAGACATAATACTTAATATAATAATAATATAAAATGTCTGAAGTTCAGCGAGTTTACGTAACTGGAAACAACTGGCAGTTCACAGCAAGAGTCTGTTTAAAGATTATTTAATGCTTGTTATTGATAGCCATAGACATAGCCGACATAGCTTAATCTTTTATCACAAATTTACTAATTTGATACCAGTGGATACCAACCAACTCTCTCAAAGCAACATAAAAAATCTCGCATGTGTAGAACGGATTGGGCAGTGTCATAAAAGAGGTTAAATTCTCTGCATGAGCTGACTTTTGCGCATGTGCAGAATGGATCGGACAACGACAGAGGGTGCTAGTTGCGATGCTAAACCAGCTGCAGATTCAAGCTGGACGCTATTTCCACAGCCTTTGCCAAGGTTAAATCTTCAGGGGACATTATAAGTTTCTCCCTGAGTTTCGGGTTATTAGTGTGTTAGGCTAGCTGGTCCCTTATCAGTTTATCCTCCAGTGCCCCAAAGAGACTGGCCAGGCCCCTCAGGTCGGCTATGTAATGGTGGACTGACTAACCAACCTGTTGCCGGCGCTGGCGGAAAATGATCCGCTGGAGCATAATGTTCTGTGGGGCACCAAACTGTCCGGACAGCTTTGTGACTTTGTGACACAGCGTATATGTCCGAGAGTCTGAAAAAAACACTGTCCCTCTCTGCCCAGGTTGTGGATAAGCATGGCTCTCTTCCGGTCGTTGCTAGCATCCGTTAATCCTACGGCCGCTATAAATGTTTCAAACAATTCATGCCAGCAAGTCCATTGAACCGGCGGCTCACTGAGCAGGTGGGAACGGAAACTCCATCCTTGTCGCCAGTGTTTAATAACTTGCAGACCGCAACTTCAGTTCACAAGCTTAACTTAACATAACAACTTCAACAGCTTTCTTGACTTTTTCACAACAACTTAATTTTCATTAAACTGCCGTGGCTCATACTGTACTGTAACAATGATGTAAAATCTATACCACGATAAATTGCCACATTGCGTGCATGGATAGATTTGTTGCCTACTATTGAGTCAGTTAAAAAATGCCTAATGGGTTGAAAATAGGTTTGCCAATGTTGTTGTAAGGAAAAGTTTCATGCACATTTTGCCATGACTTTTACTTAGCACAATCATGATCCCAAGAGGATGAACATTTTCCATGAACTCTGCTCGGCTGTAGCTAGGTTTTTAATTACTTGGTTTTTTATATATGATTTAAACATTTAACTGTTCAATTACACTTTCTGTTAATTTTAACAAGGGCATCCCTACTGTAAAATCCAGCTAGAACTAGCTTCAAACCTTAGCTGGTCATTAGCTGGTCTGACAGGTGGTGATAAATGAATAGTACTTGGTTTTTTAGAGTTGTACTCATGTGTTGGCGTGGTCCGCGTCTGCCTGTGTGCTGTTTGGTACGGTGCACTGGATGGATCAAGGCAAAAATGTAACCTCTATTGTTTGACATAGCCCGTGACTGAAATATAGGGAATAGACTTCAAAAAACCTGAACCAGTCCTTTAACTTCCTACCCAGTTAGCCTGCTAATTGTGGTCACACACAGAGCATCCCGCAGCACTTTTTGTAACTGATTATTGATATTTTTTTAAATCACATTTCATCTCTTACCTTTGTGATCAATCCCCTTGATTCAAGCTGACAAACTATGTAGTTCATATATTAAACAATATATGTTAGTATAGGTCTTCGGTCTTATTTACCAGGTCACCAAAGCCAGCACACAGTGCTTTTTTCTTATTCGGTGCTATTTGTAAAGTTGATGCACTCTGTTTTAGCTACAATGTCTACTGTATATCATTACAAATTGTATTAAAAATGATAGGTCGGATTCTTACCCACAGTCATATTAGTTGCTCTATACGAGTGTAATAATCCAAGTTTGGTGGATTAACTCCTTCCTTGATGCAAGAATGGGAGCTTCACCTGGAGTGTACTGCTGCAAAATGAAGAAGGAAGACTGGAAAGACTGAAAAATACCACAATTCTGAGTGCCAAAAAAGAAGAAAACAATTTGTACTAAGAAAAAAATATAAGGATGCACAACACATTTGTTTAAGTTTCATTTTCATCCAGCTTTTCAGTCCCTGGCTTCCAACATGGTCAAACTATTTTCTGCCGGAGCACCACCACTGTGTCACTACAGAGCAGCGATCCGGTGCCATATTCAGTCTACGGGGTGATGCAGTGGCAGGGCTACAAAAACAATTCGGCCATTTTGGAAGCCAGGGTGCTGGAAAGAGCAATGAAAGTGAAACCAAAACAAACATGTTGTTCATCCTTCAAAAACAGTCTTCAGTTTTGGTCACTGCTCAAAATCGCATGTTGTCTTCCAGTCAACTATATCTACTTCATTCCTTTTGGAGCAGCATACTCTTGTTGAAGCTCTGTTGTCAGAACAGGGTACATAACAGAAAAAATTATGGACATCAACAAAAAAAGTAAAAATAAAGTCCACCCAAACATTATGTTAATTTCACTTGTTCTACATCAGATGTTTGATGGCAAAATAAATGACACACAAAATAAAGATTTTCAAAGAATTTTCACAGTTTGTGTTTTTTTTCTAAACAGATGGTTTATTGTAGTCTAAACATGCATCTTGCTGCAATTAAGTTGATGTGGGGTTTTTAAGTAAATTTTTAAAGACATTTGAAAAGCTAGGCATGGCACTTCCTTTGTAAACTAAAAACTAGTTCCTACAAGCTGGTGAATTTTAGCAGGTGCTGGTCTCACCATAGGAACTGGCAGCAATAGGAGCTGCTAATGGGTAAGAATCTTAGCTGGGCCTGGTAATAAGACCTGGTAACTGGTGAGAATCTAGATGGTAGCTGGTAAAAGCAGCTGGTAACTGGTACAAATCTAAGCTGATAGCTGGTAAGAATAGGAGTTGGTAGCTGGTGTCACCAGTAGTAGCTGGTAGCTGGCCTATCAGCTGTCAAAAATCTAGCTCACACAGGTGAAGCTGGTTACCAGCTACCAGCTCAAGCTTGATATTCTAGTAGGGATGACCTAAGTGTCTTCAATGGCAGCTATTGTCTTGCCTCTAGCCCCTGTCTGAGACCAACATGTGACCACTATAAACAGTGTGCGAACAGGCAGATTGCATGCAATTTGCTGAGCACATTCATGCACAAGTAAATTAACCTTTTTCACTTTTGACCCTATGACCTCTAGCACAACCCTCAGGACAAACTTTACACTTGTAGCCCCATTAAGGCCTAGTCGTACCAGCAATTAAAACTGTACAATTTTGAGGCAAAATCAAGTAATTTCAATGGAATGGCCACAATCAGCGTATTTGCTTGTGGGAGCAAAGTAAATCCAAGTGAATCTTATGAACTTCAACTTTGGTGAACATCGACATGTAAATTTGCAGCATTCACCAATAGTGAAACACTTTGACAGTGTTGATCTTTGAGTAGAATGGTAAGCTGGGGAGTCCAAAACAGATGAAGCTACCATAGCCTATAATCTTTGTCTGTATAAACTAAACTTTATATCCCCAATGCTCTAAGAACAGCGAAAGTGTATTTTGTTTGTTCCATCAGCTTTTTGTATTTGATGGGTGTAATGAACCTTGCTGAAAGTAGGCCTTTAGACTTTTACTATTATTCAACTTAAACTACTTCACCTTAGGTATTGAATCTGGAACATTTCATTTACATGATGGTCTCTTTAACCACAATGCCACCTTGCTACCATTTCCCTGCAACTTTTGAGACTCATGAATTTTGACGAGGCCACTTGTATTTCTTTTCTCTCTCTATCTCTGTCTCTCTCTCACTCTGTATCTGGCATGTTTCCAGTGTCCAGTGTATATGGATCTGGAAGACATTTCACAGCTATGGAGCAAGTAAAATACAGAGAAGTAGGTATATGATATTGCTGAAAATCGATATGCCCTTAGCTTTATACCATTTGCTTCTAGTGTGTGAGAAGCGTGAGACTTTAATTTTGTGCGCTGATTTCTTTGGTCGGGCTATTATCCCCCCGATCAGTCCACATACCTTCTTTAATCAAATGGACGTTCATTCCTGGGAAGAGAGAATATCCAGTCACTTGGATGTTCAGTCATTATGTGATAGGTCAATCATAATGTTAATTTTATGGAGGTATTATTGTACAGGCAGGTAACTGAACACGACTAGAAAAAGGACCTCCAGTTGTACATGTAGCTATCACTATTCCACCTTCACATTAAAGTGAAGCGTCTATGAAACGGGACACTAATGAGAAGTTGCAATGTGTCTGCTGGATGTGTAAATAGACAATTGTTTGCTAACACGTTAAAGGTGCTATTGATAACATTGATAACATCCAGCCACTAGATGACGCTCTCCCCCTCCCCCTTTCCTGTACATTCCATTCCAGTGGTTGCCAGTTTGTTGCACAACCTGCATATTTCATGGTCGAGTGGAATGAGAGTCATATCAAGTGATGAATCTTTCGTGATAAAGTAATGAATTCATTTACATTAGCATTACATTAGCTATAGATTTAGGTTACTTTGTGCAGTGTTTCATGTAACATTATCTATGGTAATCTTAGGATAGCCTATGACTAGCTAGATTTAGGTAACCCTTTTTTCCTCATCATTTAATAATTATAGGGGCCCTATATTGCAACACAGGTAAATATTTACATTTTAATCCAATCAAAGAGTACAGTACAGTACATTGTAGGAATGCTATTAAAACCTACAGCGCTCCACATTAGACAGACAGCTACAGTAAAAGTTGACGTTAGCTAGCGTTAGTGTTAGCTTAGTGTTGACCTAACATTAGTCGAAGTGTTTTCTTGCTAAAAACAAATCTCATAGCAGATTATTAAAAACAGCTGAGCGCCACACAGCAACAATTGCATACGACTGTATGATCATGTCAGCATTTTCAGAATTTTATATTAATGTGAGTACCACAGCTGTTGAGCTCAAAGCAGCTGGCTACATGGCTATGTAACCACAAGTACCACAGCGTGTGTCTCATAATAGGGCTAACGTTAGACTGCTATATGAGATAACACCCTCAATAACAGTCACATTTTGGGTCTAAACAGTATGATGAGCAGATTTACAGTAGTTCAGAACTTTAATTTACTTTAACTTTAACTTTGATTTGACATGACACATTGGTAATATATTGGGATCCCACGTCCACTCCATTCTTAAAAAAGAGTGACCGTCTTTTCATAAGTGGACCAGTCTGCCACTGGCCCAGACGGCCAAGTGACTGGTCAATTAGTTTGCCCTGCATAAACTTGTACAGGCCCCGGGCCATTGGTTATGTTGGACCCTGACCCACTTTTAAATCCCCTCAGATAGGCATCTTTGTTATAACGTTACATTGTTTGAGGGAACTATAACGTTAGGTAACTGGACGCAGTCGTCACTAATGCTAACGTAGCTCCTCATGGATTCTTTTATATATATTTGTCTACATACAAATTTTATCAATATAACCTTTAACCATAACAACTTGATAAGTAAGATAATTTGATCAGGGCTGTGTTCCTGTGATTTTGTTTTGTAGACTTTTTGCTCTCACTTAATACCGTTTGAAATACTTGTCTTGAATCAAAAGCTGTTAAGTTGATACTAGCAGCGTGTTCAGCCTCTTTGTTTCTTGGAATTTCCTAAACTCTAAAGTTAAACTGCAGTGAAAACAAGCGGAAAGAAGCAAAAAAAAATTAAAAATACAATTTTAAGAATTTATATGACCATCAAGTAACTTTATAACACAGAGAGTTCAATAGTGCAACCCATATGACATGACAACAATTTAATCTTTTATCTCAACTCACTCTTTGATGGAGACTTTTTTAAGTTCAGAAACCCTGAGTGGACATCCAAGACTACAGAAATAGAATACAAATTCTTATTGAATGGTATTCTCCTTTTGGGTTAGATGCCCTCCATCCACGGAAGCGCACATTGTTTAAGTCTAAAAGATCACAAGTAACCATCTGTGAGTATCTATGACCGCAAATAGCCTGGTAAAGAACAAGAGCATCTAGGGAAAACAATACAGTGCTAAGAACTCAAAAGGAAAGGAGTCAGCCAAAAGTCACAATAGTTATACAACCTTCCACCCTGTTGTCTAATGCCAAACCAACTCTTACGCAAAATGCTGCATTCGCTGCCAACCCCCCAAAAACAAACTCTAAAGCATCACTTTTAAGTAAGAAAGAAAAGGAAAAATATAGTAGCAGAAAGCCATGAAGTGGAACAAAAGAAGGTTTGCAGATACCAATGAAAGAAATCACACTTGCTCATTAGCCAGATTGACCTTACATAAAGCCTCATATTTTCAATTATTTATCTGGATTAGCTTTTTTGAAGCCTGATGAGTCACTGGCTGTTCTGCTCTTGGTCTGTCCAGTGTTACCTACGCCATCGCATTAGACCCCGACTCCAAACACCGAGCAGATGGCGGAGAACATTAGGTGGCCATGGATCACATAGCAGCACAAACAACACATTGCATTTTCATAAATGAATTAAGAATATGGACAATGAAGTGAACAGAATGTAGGGCAGTGGACAGCATCTCAGTCTGCCTGCATCTGTGTGTGTATATGCCTTTGTGTGCATGTGTTAAGGTGTGTGTGTCTGTCCCTATGCTTGTAGCAGTAGATTTAGAAACCTCTACCTATGTGTGTGTAGGTGTGTGTTCCTTTGCCATATGTCTGTGTTCAGTGAGTAAAGTTCCCCTGTGTATGCATGTTTCTGAGTGTGTGTGTGTGTGGGTGTGTGTACCTATATGGGTGGCTGCTGTGGTCGCACAGTAAGTGTGTCCCTGCCTGTAAATAGCTGTGACAAATGTAATGCTACTGTAATGCTATGTGTGGTCCTAGAGGGGCCAGATAACCAGATGGCCAACACATCACTGCCAACACATACAGCGATATTAAACACACATACACATGCACACACCTACACTGGCGGGACTAAACCTCTGAAGGCCTTATTTCAGGCCGGGGCCATGGGTAAAGCATTGGCTCACTGGCAGTGCCCCTCTTCTGGGTAAAAGTCCAGGCCCAGACAACCTGGCAGAAAGCAGCCGCTGGGCCTTATTCATGCCAGCTGAAGAGCGCTGGGAGACTGACTGTGTGTGTGAGAACTCCCCTTTCTCTGGGCACCACATGCTCTGATCAGCGCTTGTGAGAATTTGGGAGATTTGTACCAAGTTGCAAAGTTGTCTGCTTGAAGCATATTGTGGCCGGCTCAAACAAAAGCTTGTTGTTAGCCAAGAAAAAAAAAAGTTCAAAGACTGTGTGTGTGTGTGTGTGTGTGTTTGTGTGTGTGTGTCTGTTTGTGTTGACAGATGTCGAGTACATGCTGGTCCCTTGTGTAAGAGGATGGGAGTTTCTGTCTTACCTGAGGCTGCTGTGCAGCTGTCCTGAGCTGATCGTTGTCCCTGCTTGTCTGTGTTTGTGTCTGTATGTGTGTGTGGGCCAAGCAGTGAGTATTATGCTCCTTTTTAGCTGTAATAGGTAGCTGGTGGAGATTATGCTTTATGGTTCCTAAAACCATGTCTGTTTTCTTTCTATTAAAAAGGATTAACATACCCATATCAATAGCCTGTGTTGTGACAGGTATGATAAAAACCATCATCCTCCAAGATTCAAGTAGTATACAATGAACTCAATTGGTAGTACATAGTCTACATGGTAAATGGAATGTAATTAAATAGCGCTTTTCTGACTACTCAAAGCGCTTCAACTACATATTCACACACCAATGGCAGAACTGCTCATCAAAGTAACTAATCATTCACACACAGAAGGCACAGCCCTCGGGAGCAAATTAGGGTTCAGTGTCTTGCCCAAGGACACTTTGACATGTGGGCCAACCTTCCGATTGGTGGACGACCCGCTCTACCACTAAGCCACAGTCGCCCACATCTAAAAACAAATAGTACAAAGACGATAGTACTTCAAATGTACAGTTGTAGACTACATGAATAGAAAGCATTAAAATAGTATAGTATATATTCTAACTATGTCTAACTCTATTTAAAAACTCCATCCACTGATCACGACCAGCGGAAAGCTCTGGAAAAACGATAATTTTGTCAAATAGAGACAAATATGATCCACAAATATTATATCTCTGCTTCTGCTCAAACTATGAGGAGAGCAAGTCCAAGCAGGGGCTCTTTGAGTGCAAGGGCAGGGTTTTGAAGGAAAGCATTACAAAATCAATGATCTTGAATAAAAATAGGAAAATAATCCCATACTCCCATACATATGGGTGAACTGCACTGAGCAAAAATTATACTCAACTGTCAGAACCTGTTGCGAGGACCTCACATTACATCAGTGGTTGTTTAGTGTTGCTGGACCATGGCTGTGGCTGACACAGCAGCATGTGTGCATAGCGAGTGTGTGGTAAAGCAAGTGTGAGAGAGCGGAGAAGAGGAAAAAGAGGAAAAGATAAGCAGTAGTAAAGTTTTCAATACGGCAGTAAATGTACAGTATAGGTTACGGTGTGTCAGTTAATAAATGCTGCAGTCTCTGTTGTTTCCCCAACTGCTGGAAAAGTGAAGCAGGTTAGCCCCAAAGTAAGATTCAACTTCGGCCCTGGAGGAAATCAAACATCTCCCCTGTGCTTCCCGACTTCTGGAAGCTGAATAGGAACGGCTAATCAGCGGTTCATAAGTAAGCTATATAATATAATGAATAACTCTAGCATGTAGGAATTCTTTGTAGGCAAATATGATTAATAATGTTAACTTTATAACGTGATGACTGTAGTTAGTTTGTGTTGGTCAACGATGTAGCTTATTACCTTGATAGCTAGCTATCACTAGCTATCACTAGCACAGTGATTTTCTAAGATGACACAGTGGAGAAGGTGAAAATGACAACTCCCGACATGTTGTGTTTCATGCAAACGGCTGGCTAGCTAGCTGTATTGAAACTGTCAGAGTGCACGCGATTGCAAGTCGCACGTATTCGACGTTCATTCTAGATTACATGCATTGCGGTCTGTTTTTTAACATCCCCAAGATTAGTTTAATGTCAAAACTAGCTATATTGGTAAATACTATATTACATTTCTGAAGTATACCGAGTGCAGTCAGTGAAGTATACCGAGTGCAGTCAGTGATGGGTGGGCGGGATCCCAGGGCCGAAGTTGATGCTTTAAATTTAATCTCTCTGATGTTATGGATTGCTATTTTGGAAAATGGCCACAGCCCACAGGAGATTGAATCTTATATTTTTAATAAATCTTTGATTCAAAAACCTAAAACTTAAACTCTGTCTCAGTGTAGGCTAAGTGAAAACGCTAATAGTATAGGTAATGCTAGACTTACAATGTTTTCTGTTGCTTTTTCTTGTGTTATTTTCACAAATAAAGAATTAGGGGAAAGTGATGTGCTGCTTGCTGTGCCTGAACATTGATTACCATCTCCTAAAATGCAGTGAAAGAATGTTATAATAGCACATTATAAATAAACTACTATATGGTGATTTTCCAACATACTTTTATTGTCTTGTTTCGGGCTTTAGGGATGAGGTGGTCTTTTGTGCAATTCCTATACACCTATTGTATTTAACCTGCTGATACAATGTGTGGGTAAATAATTAATTTTAAGTTTAACTTCAGAGTAGGTCAGACTGTTGCATTTAATTGTTAAAATTGACAAAATATTCTTCTACGGGACACACGTAGTTGTACCTGGTTTTCTCCATCCACTTTTATTACCCCCGACCTGTTTGCAACCCTGTATTTTACAAAATCAAAACACAGAACCAAGTAGAAGTACACGGTGGCTGCAAGCCATCCAGTGGCAGGATGAGTCTGGTTGCCTGTGAAATGCAACATCAAAACATGTTTATGTGTGTAGTCGGCACTTCATTACAGGTAACATTAAGTTTGCTTTACCCAAACAGTGTTAGATTGTTTCAGGAGTGTTGGAATGTTGGATTAATCTTTCTAAGTTAAGTGAACTACATACCATGTTAAGCTTAAACTTTGCAAACTGAGTAGCTTTCCTCGCAACACGTTTTACAACAGCTCACTTCACCTAGAAGATTTGTTCCTTTGAACAAAACGTTCACGAATGACACAACACTATTCGAGACAGTAGCAGCGCTACCGTTAGCTGTTGTAAAACATGTTGCGTCAGTTGTGAACGTTTTGTTCAAAGGAACAAATCTTCTGGGTGAACGAACTGAACAGAATCACTTCCCGAAATGATCCATTCTCAGTCAGTTCAGTTGAGCTCTCAGTCATGCGAGCGAACCGCCCGTATGAGTAAGTGATTCAAGTCATTCGTTCGCTGGAGAAATGGTGTGTGTTCAAGACAGGTAACACCTGTTAGGGTTGTTAACAATTTGCTGCAATAATTCAACAACATTGGTCTTGGACTACAATATATAACGTTATCTAGATGTATATTATATGCACAGGCTAACATTTAATGTTACACACACACATAACCTTACTGTTTTGAAAAGAGGACAGCTAGAAGGATACACTCACTAAACGGAGTGTATGTGTGTGTGTGTGTGTGTGTGTGTGTGTGTGTGTGTGTGTGTGTGTGTGTGTGTGTGTGTGCATGTTTTTGTTACCTCTTGGGGACCATTTCCAGTATAAACACTGACCTGTGTGTGTGTTGCTGAAGTTTACAATGTGTGGTGAGATTGTCTCAGGTCCTTTCACTGTGAGGGAATGATGCATGTTCAGTGATTTGTTCACTGAACGTGCACAGTGAATGTGAGCCCTGTGATAGACAGTTGCTGAGTCGCTCAAGCCCGCACCTCATCCTCTCCCTCCCTCTCATGTCTTGAAGTCTGGAAGTAGGAAGTAGGACCAAATATTTTATTTAATAATTAGGTGTCGCAAAAATATACGTACATAATAGTTTGTAAACGGTATCTTTATCCAACTAAATTCTAAGCTTACTGGCTTATCCTTCACTAACGACCGTTCGCAGTTCACTAGTTTGTGATCTGAACTGAACATTCAGCCATGTTTCAGTTCAGTGAGTGGGACTATGCAGTCGGAGCTTCGATCAAGCACTGAACAATTCGGTGAACAAATCTTTTGAGTCAATCTTTTAAATGAACGATTCTAATGATTCTAGTACACTGAAAAGAATTGCTTTGCTCATCCCTAGTCTATATTTCCAACTGTTAATAAGTTGTAACAGTTATAAAAAAAATTCTTCTTCTTCAGTTGTGTAACTGTGCAAGAAATTGACTAAAGCATGCTGGTCTATTAACGTAACATCATAGTGTAATCGTAGAAAAGGTTTCAATCGTAGTCATCTGGACACTGTTTTCAGAATCAAGACGTTTCGGCTCCCATCCGGAAGTCATTCTCAATTGTGAAAAAATTTAAGAAATTTAAGCTACTCTCTTCCTGAGGGCACGATTGAAACCTTTTCTACGATGGAACATTCCTGGATGAATGAGGGACTACCCCATCTTATCATAGTGTTAATGTCTGCAGGGTAACGTTACTGATATTATGGTACGTTTAATTAATCATATCTATAGTAAATGTAATAATGTCTCTTACCAGGCGATTCAACCAGATAGCAGAAGATATCTGGGAATGAGACTTCAGGCCATTTAGTTGCATCATTCATCCAGTTTTTTATGAGATATGGACAATAATCCGATCCGATTCTCTTCCAGACTCTATATATGACATGACACCTTGTTGGCATTAGCATGTGAGTTTAAGAACCGTGCTTTCCTAGTATTTCCAGGCTGGGGGAAAGGACTGTTTTCCCCCTCACCGACTCCGTCCTGTGCACGACCCCAAATGTGACGACTATATGTATGAAAATGCTTGCGTGGCAGCTAGGTGTTTGTAATATTTGATTGTAGTACAAATGTTTGCAATGTTTTGTTGTATGGTTGAATTGTTTGCTTTGTTATGCATGTTTTAGGTAACAGTGTCAGCCATGTGATGCAAAACACATTTCAGAGAAATCTGACACTAAAGTGAATCTAATTTAATCCAGTCCATTAGATAAATATGTATGTTGTACATAGTCAAGACTATGGAAAGCTATCAACATGGAACTATACCCTCTTATCAGATTATCTAAACCACTTTATTGTGGCTATGAAGTGCCAAGAGCTCATTGGATCCAGTTAAAAAGTACAACAAAAAAGAAGAAAGTGGCAACAGCAGTATTACAGAGAGAAATGTACAAACAGATAAATGGAAGAGAGTGATAGAAATAACGTGAGTCAGACAGGTGTAGAAAAAATAAAAAAAATAGAGAACAAGAAATAGAGAGAAAAAATGACATGATGTGAGGATGGGGGGGTTCTCTGCCTCTACACCCCACACCTCCTCCCAAAACAGCATGATAATATTTTTTTTAAAGAAGGGCTAAAAAGCTACATGCCTTTGGATTTACAGCCCGGCTATCAGTAGCCACAAGCTCCAGAGCGAGACGGCGTGACAGGTGTACGTTTCAGCAACTTAAACAGGGCGGATTAAGCCACTAGTGGCTCCTCTTCATATGCATTCCTTATGGGAGTTAAGGCCATTTGAAATGCAGGGCCAAAGGCAAGATTACTGGCTCATAGGCCCATGGAGAGAGGTGTGCTGCAACTAAAAGCCTGGATTTGAATAATTGTGGCAGGGCTTAGCGCCTGGAATCAGCACAGAACAGAACCAATGGATTATTACACACACAAACACACACCAACTTTGGAAGGCTTTGACTTGTCTGACTCAATAACTCACAGTATCACCATATGTGTGTGTGTAAATGTGTTGTTGGTAAAGGGTTGGTTTGTGTCATATCTGTCTCAATGCCATAATGCAAACACAAGTGACTAAAGTTCTGCTGCATGCTGTTTATTATCCACACACAGTGTGTGTGAGTGCGTGTGTGTGTGTATGACAGATCATACTCGTACGAGCCTGAACTTGTGTTTGTATGTGTGTATTCATGTGTGAGTGTACGTGTGTGTATAAACAAGTGCGTATTTATTGTGGGAATGGCTGTATTGTGCACATTTGTTTCTGCATGAGTGTGTGTATGTGTGAGTGTGAATGCCACCACCTAAATACAGCAGAGGCATTGTTCCAGCTCTGTACATTTTGACACTGGTTGAAGGCTTAGCAGTGCTGGAGGTGCCAGACAGATCGACAGACGAACAGAGGGAGGGGAAGAGATGATGAGGAGCTGCAAGAAAAAAAAGGAGTGGAAAGAATGGATAATGAAGAGAAGGATGAGAGGTGGTCCTATATGAGTTTTGGCAGAGAGATAGTGAAGGAAGAATATCAATGTATTCAACTTGTTTTAAAAGGGAGGGAGAGGAAGCAGGGCGGCAGGTACTGTATGAAAGGGTGGGTTACACCTCTGGGAGGGGGGAAAGAGGAGCAGAGGGAGACAGATAGTCTCACACACACACACACACAATTTAAGGGAGACACAATGTAAATACCACCTAGAATTGTTTGTAGTAGAAAGGTAATTGTAGTGTCAATATTAATAAATGAATAATAATAGGAATGACAGCTATAGGAAAAATAATTTCAGTATCAGTAACTGATCCAATAACGACAACTGTAGTAGCAGTTGTCGAGCAGGAACATGGGGGCAGCAGGTGGCCCACAACCACAGATCCAGTCTCTGCAGCTCTGGAAGCAGAAATACCTGCTGAAAGTGACAGAAGGAGAGAGGAGAGAAACGAGAAGGCACAGAACTACGGGAGAGAAAAGATGTCATGTTAGTAACATGCAGCAATGGGACAAAATGCATACAGATGGAGAGGGAGAGAAGGAGAGGAAAGAGGTGCATCATGGGAAGTCTCCCAGCAGTCTAGGCCTATAGCAGCATAACTAAGGGATGATTCAGGGCTCACCTGAGCCAGCTCTAACTATAGGCTTTATCAAAGAGGAAAGTCTTAAGCCTATTCTTAAATGTGGAGATGGTGTCTGCCTCCCGAACCCAAATTGGGACCTGATTCCACAGGAGAGGAGCTTGATAACTGAAGGCGCTGGCTCCCATTCTATTTTTGGAGACCCTAGTAACCACAAGTACCCCTGCATCCTTGGAATGCTGTGTTCTAGTTGGGTAATAAAGTATTATGAGATATTTAAGATGCGATGGTGCCTGACCATTAAGAGCTTTGTAGGTGTCACAGTCTGTCATGTTCTCTCCAGCCACTCCCCTTCACTATGCACTCCCTCACCTGAGCACTGATTCCATGCACCTGTCACCTATCACACACCTGCACTTAATCAGTCATTCCACTCTCCTATATAACCCAGCTCCTCACCACAGTCTGGGTCCGGTCTCGTTAATGACAAAGGATAGAAGCTAGTTCCCCTGACTCATGAAACGCCTTGGACTCACCTTTCCTGAACAAACTCTACTACCAGCCACCAGTACCCAGTACCTCTTCTCCGGCTCCTTCGTGCTCCTGTCCTCCGTGTGTGTCACTCCAGCTCCAGTTCCCGTGTATCTCCAGTCCTCCGTGAGTTATCCACTCCAGCTCCTGGTCCCGTGTGTCTCTCGTCTTCTGTGTGTGTCGCTCCAGTCTCCTGGCCCGTGTGGACCAACTCCTCTGTGCTCGGCCACTCTAGTCCAAAGCTCTGCCATCTCCATTCAAAAGACAGTATACTTCCTTTCATTATCTATCTACGCTCTTTGTGCTACAATAAACTATATCATACCCTTCCTTGTGTCTCCGGCCAGTTCTGTCCGTAACAGTAGGTGAGGAGAAGGATTTTAAAGGGAGCCAGTGCAGAGAAGCTAATATTGGAGAAATATGATCTCTTTTCCTAGTTCTTGTCAGTACACGTGCCACAGCATTCTGGATCAACTGGAGAGTCTTAAGGGACTTATTCAGGCACCCTGATTATACGGAATTGCAATAGTCCAACCTAGAAGTAACAAATGCATGCATTAGTTTTTAGCATCATTTTGAGACAGGAAGTGCCTGATTTTTGCAATGTTGCGTAGGTGAAAGAAGGCAGTCCTTGAAGTTTGTTTCATGCGGGAGTTAAAGTATAAATCCTGATCAAAGATAACTCAGAGGTTCCTTATGATAGTGCTGGAGGCCAGGGTAATGCCATCTAGAGTAACTATATCTTTAGATAATGTGTCTCGGAGGTGTTTGGGGCCAAGTACAATAACTTCAGTTTTGCTGAGTTTAACATTAGAAAATTGCAGGTCACCCAGGTCTTTATGTCCTTAAGGCATGCTTGAAGTTTAGCTAACTGGTTAGTTTCATCTGGCTTGATCGATAGATATAATTGGGTATCATCCACATAACAATGAAAGTTTATGGAGTGTTTCCTAATAATATTGCCTAGAGGAAGTATATATAAGGTGAATAGAATCGGTCCAAGCACAGAACCTTGTGGAACTCCGTGACTAACTTTGGTGTGCCCGGAGGACTCACCGTTGACATGTACAAAGTGAGATCGATCTGATAGATGGGATTTAAACCAGCTTAATGCGGATCCTTTAATGCCAATTACATTTTCCAGTCTCTGTAATAGGATGTGATGATCAATGGGGTCGAACGCAGCACTAAGATCTAACAAGACAAGTACAAAGACAAGTCCATTGTCTGATGCAATTATAAGGTCATTTGCCATTTTCACCAGTTCTGACTCTGTGCTATGATGCATTCTAAATCCTAACTGAAAATCCTCAAAGAAACTATTGTTATTTAGAAAGTCAAACAACTGATTGGCGACTGCTTTCTCAAGGATCTTAGAGAGTAAGGGAAGGTTAGATATAGGTCTATAGTTGGCTAAAACCCCTGGATCAAGAGTGGGCTTTTTAAGAAGCGGTGTAATTACAGCTGCTTTAAAGGATTGTGGTACATAGCCTGTTAATAAAGACAGATTGATCATATCCAGTAAAGAAGTGCTAAGGGTAAAACATCTTTAAGCAGCCTAGTTGGAATGGAGTCTAAGAGACAGGTTGATGGCCCACATTACATTACATTCATTTGGCAGATACCTTTGTCCAAAGTGATATACAATATATAAACAATGGCTAGTACCATCTTCTAGAGGTAAAATGCTTAGTTGATTAATTGACATTTTTTATAGCAGCCATTTAGGCATGTCATAGCAGGAAAAGCATAGGTGTACATCACATTAAAAATGACTTAATTCCATTTAGGTGAGCTTGATCCAGGGTCTATTCCAGGTATTGTGCATGCTGGCTCATTGTCATGGCTTACAGGGACAGTTAATGGAACTGAGCCATTGTTAACAAAAGTTTCCCCAGTGCTTTTCCTATTATGACAAGTCAAAATGTCTGCCCTGAAAAAGTGTTATTGATTAGTTGCCTGGAGTTTGTTCCAGCTCCTCAAATGTGAATATTTGTTGGTTTTCTCTGTCTTCTTTGACAGTAACCTGAATATCTTTGGGTTTGGATAGCTCAATTGGTAAGTCATGGGACATATATATATATATATATATCTATATATATATATATAGGTGGTTGTTGTTTATTATTTTTGTTGCTTTTGCCTTTGTTAGGTAGCAATACTGAAAGATGACAGGAGACATGGCGGTTCATGGTTAGCTTCTTAAGCCCTAAGCCACAGGGGTGCCACGTAAACAGTATTAAAGTTATATTTTGTTATTTATTCCTTTATTTAGCTTTTAATATAAATATTTAATTGTTTTTTTTTTCAGAGTGACTTAAATGAACAGCAAAGAGAAAAAAAAGCTCCTCTCTTTGCCTCCTGCCTGTGTTGATAGCTATGTTTCACAAACTTGTGACATTGATTCACAATGAAAACATTAATAATTGAGCATTAATAGTAGATTAACTGTACCTTTTCATAATATTGCACTATTAACTATTATTATTATTAACTACTATTATACTATTAACATGGACAGATTATGAGACAATAGGCCCCTGGACACAAATGCACTCCCAGTGCACTTTGCAGAGCCGTGCTGGTTTGTAGACATTTTGCATCTTTTTGAGCAAGTGACTGTAACTAAGTGCAGTTGTCCACCAACAGCTGCATTTTTGTAGTCCTTTCCAAACTTGGTCCTGTAACCGGTAGGCCAGTTCAGTTTTCCATTCATGACTATATAGACTTGACCAGTGTCAGAAAAATACCAGCAAAACACATTTCACAACATAAAAATTCACATTAAGGCAGTTTTGGAAGCTGTTTTGAACTGAACTTTCATACATATTTAGGTCCTGATTTCACAAAATAATGCAGGTAGCAGCTATGGACAAATACAACTAAAGTTTTCTTTGGAGCTGCATTTACAGAGGGCCATCTTATGAGCAACTATTCAGGGTCAAAATGTTTGCATGTATGGTGTTCTGTCTTATTAGAACTATGTCATTGTTTAAGTTTTGCTATGTAAGGACGAAATCATCAAATGAGCCCAAATAACACAAGGAGAAAAAGATGGCCAAGAGCAAAGAAGTGACATTGGACAGTAAAAACAAATAGGGAAAGATAAAAAAAGATGCAGTAAATGTATGTAAAAGTAAAGAAAAAGAAAAAAAGAGCAAAAGATACTGTTAGGTAGTCAATTTGATGTGTCAATGATCGAATACCACCCAGGCGGACTTGAGTGCACTGACACCCCAGAACCCCAATATATGCAAAACAGCCGAGGGTGTCCTCACTTTTTAAATGGTGTGAGCGACACTTTGAATAAAGGAAGCATCAACACCTGCTGCCGCAACTCGACCAAGGAGAGTTGGAGAAACTAGAGGGCAAACACCAATTGTAACACTGAGGAGCTGTTCTGACACACCCGTGCACACACCTACACACACACAAATACCATAACAAAAGATATTTTTTTCAGCTGATCCCAAATGGAGTAACATGAATATGGCTAAAAGACAGATCTATTAGTCTGAATCTGTTGCAATCACTGGTCTATAACATGTTACTCTGATGTGTGATAATGCTGGTGGTAATGGGTAAGTTAATGATTAAATAATGTTTTTCTTTCTAGTGTAATCAGTTACTAGTTACCCTACTGTAATTTTTTTTTTTTGATAAAAAATATTTTGAGGGCTATTCCATAAATATTACATAAAAATGTATTTACTAGTCATGGTTCGTACTACTACTAGTGAAAACAGTTGTATATCATCTTCTGTGGCTCTGATGGAGCTTTGTCAAGTCTCCAAGTAACCTGAATGATGTCATAGTGATGTCATTAGGATTATCTTAGCTTGGACTTGAAAACTAGAAAATGTATATCAAAAAGCCGGTGGCCTAGGCAGGGAGGGTCTAACATGAAAATGTAGGATCCAGTGTATTTGGAGCTTGACCCATACTATGAACAAAAATTACAGATATCTCAGACCTTGATTTGTCTTTTTTCATCTGTCTCTCATTTATCGAGCCAGGACAGTGACACTTGAATTTGGCATTGAAAAGAAAATTTGGCAATGAAAAAAAACTGGAACTGAAAAAGGAAAGGAAAAAGGAAAATGTTTCATTGGCAGTGAAATATTTGTACTGGAAAAAGTTGTATTGACACTGAAACAAGTATTGGCACTGAAAAAAGTTTCACTAAAAATAAAACACAGACAGAAAATAATTTTATTTTGATATTTTATGCATTCTGATGTGTTTTTCAATGACAATATTCTGTTTTTTCTTCATCACTTTTTTTTCAGTGTCACTGGTTTTCAGTTTTAACTTTCTGTCACCATTTTGTGTGGAGAGGAGGGGTCTGAGGGGAGGGGCCAAGGAGAGTGTGATTTACATATAATCTAGATACTAAGGAGAGAACGCCACTCTTCCTGAACCAGCTGTACTCTCGTCTGCTCCGAAGCCTCTGCCGTCACCGCAAAACCACAGCAATGGCTTCCACGAGTTCACCAGGAAGTCTCAAACAGCAACCTTCTGCTGTTGTCCTCTCACATAGAACCGGGCTTGTTAAAGTTAACTTTTAACTGACATTATGCTGGTCTCGCAGAGGTCTGCTGGAACAAGCGCTAACGTTAGCTAATGGTGACAGCTAGATAATAACCTTAGGCTCTATGTGAACAAACAACGGCAGAGAGAAACAGACTTCGCCATAGGTGTGCAGTCATGTCAGAGGATTGCCACCATTTGGATTTTGATGCGCATCCATTCATGCAGTTACGGTACTGGTATTGGCGCAGCGAAAAACAACAAAGAGAGACTAGTATTTCAGCAATAATTTCTCACATTTTATATCGTATTTTCTCAAATAAGTAGTCGATAATAATAATGGCCGGTCCACAATACAGGCCAGAGGGAAAAACAAGGGTGGATAAACTCCTGGTGCCTGTCATATAATGTGCATGCCAACTAAGCTTAATGTACATTTCCAATGGTGGAGGAAGTATTCAGATCCTTTACTTAAGTAAAAGTACTAACACCACACTGTAAAAATACTGTTACAAGTAAAAGCATTGAAAATGTTACTTAAGTAAAGTATTATCAGGAAAATGTACTTTAAGTATTAAAAGTAAAAGTAGGCCTACTCAATTCAGAAAATGGCCCCTGACACTGTTATACTATTATACTGTATATTATATCATTAGATTATTATTACTCATGCATTAATGTAAATTTAGGATTTTACTGTTGTAGGTTGAGGTGGAGCAAACTGTTTTGTATAGGACTGCAACTAATGATTATTTTCATTATGGATTAATCTGCTGATTATTTTCTCAGTTAATCAACTGATTGTTTGGTTTGTTTTTTAAAAATAAATTAAAATAATTCAAAGGAAAAGCATCAAATCCTCACATTTGAGAAGCTGGAACCATGAAATGCTTTTGCATGAAAAATGTAAACACTTATCAAAATAGTTGGAAATTAATTTTCTGTCTGTTGGGTAGTTTAATTTTTAACAAAACATATTTTATAAGTTCTTTGTATGTTTTGTGCAAAAATCTTAATTTGTAAAGTAACTAATAACAAAAGCTGTCAGATAAATGTAGTGAAGTATTTCCCTCTCAGATGTAGGCCTAATGGAGTAGGAGTAGAAAGTGGCATGAAAAGAAAAATATCAAGTAAAGTATAAGTACCTCAAATTTGTACTTAAGTACAGTACTTGAGTAAATGTACTTAGTTACATTCCACCACTGCATTTCCATCACTTTAATTTAATAAATTCAACAATACATTCATGCTATTGTCAACACTTTGTTAATCTAAGTGTTGTTGTCCTATTTCAGTCTCTGTGGGTGTATATGTGTTAATGTCTCAGCCAAATGGTATTTTGTCATAACAGGATAACAGGAAATGTACATTATGCTTAGTTGGCATGCACAAACAGGCACCAGGAGTTTATCTACTGTGGTTTTTTCCCCCTGGCTTGTATTTGGGGCCGGCCTTTATTTGTTCATGGCAACCACACCTGTGGCCATTATTATGATTGACTACTGAGAATATACTGTATAAACTGTTAGAAATGATTGCCGAAATATGAGTTTCAGCCATTCCAAACACCCGTACCATAACTGCAAGAATAGACACGCATCAAAATCCTAAAGGCGGCTTGCTTGACCGCAGTAATCCTCTGACATGACCGCTCACCTACGCGATGGATTTCACGAGTTCACCTGGAAATCCCAAACAGCAATTAAGTCTGTTTCTCTCTGCCATTGTTTGTTCACATAGTGCCTAAAGTTAGCTAGCTGTCGATATTAGCTAACATTAGTAATTGTTCCAGCAGATCTCTATCAGACCAGCATAACGTCACTTAACAGTTAACTTTAACCAGCCTGGTTCTATGTGAGAGGACAACGGCAGAAAGAAACCGACTTACTTGCTGTTTGAGAGTTCCCGGTGAACTCGTGGAAGTGATTGCCGTAGGTTTGCGGTTATGCCAGAGACCTCGGGGCAGACGAGAGGACAACTGGTTCAGGAAGAGTGACGTTCTCTCCTTAGTAGGCAGATTATATGTAAATCACACTTTCCTTCCCCCTCCCCTAAGACCTCTCTTCTCCACGCCAAAACGGGGACAGAAAGTTGAAACTGAAAACCAGTGATACTGAAAAAAAAAAGTGTAAAAAAAAAACCTGTGACTGAAAAAAAGTGACATGAATGAAAAACACAATACTGTCATTGAAAAACACATCAGAATGAAAAAAATATCCAAATAAAATTCAATAATTTTTAATGTCTGTTTTTTTCCATGCCAATACTTGTTTCAGTGCCAATACAACTTTTTTTCCAGTACAAATGTTTAAATGCCAATGTTTCCTTTTTCACTTTCAGTTTTTTTTTTCAATGCCAAAGTTTCTTTTTGATGCCAAATTCAAGTGTCACTGTCCTGGCTCCATACTCATGAGTCTCACAACTTTATAGAAGTGGAACACTGCATAAGACGGTAGTGGTAATATTAATATTAATAACGTCATAATAAGAAGAATAGTGATGGGGAAAAAATAAATAAATAATAATAATAATAAGACTAATAAGAACAATTGCAGTAGCATTTGTCAAGCAGGAACATGGGGGGCAGCATGTGGCCCATAATCACAGATCCAGACTCTGCAGATCCGCAGGCAGAAATACCTGCTGAAAGCGACAGAAGGAGGGAGGAGCGAGACGAGAATGCACAAAACTACAGGAGAGAGAAGATGTCAAGTTTATAACATGCAGTAATGGGATAAAAATGCATACAGATGGAGAGGGAGAGGAGGAGATAGGAGCTCAGTGCATCATGGAAAGTCTAGGCCTATAGCAGCATAACTAAGAGATGATTCAGGACTCACCCAAGCCAGCCCTAACTATAAGCTTTATCAAAGAGGAAAGTCTTAAGCCTACTCTTAAATGTGGAGGTGGGGTCTGCCTCCTGAACCCAAATTGGAATCTGATTCCACAGGAGAGGAGATTGATACCTGAAGGCTCTGGCTCCCATTCTACTTTTGGAGACTCTAGTAACCACAAGTAACAGTGCATTCTGGTAGTGCAGTGTTCTAATGGGGTAATAAGGTATTATGAACCCTTTAAGATAGGTGGTGCCTAACCAGTAAGAGCTTTGTAGGTGAGTAGAAGGATTTTAAATTCTGTTCTGGATTTTACAGGGAGCCAGTGCAGAGAAGCTGGGTCCAATATACAAGAAAATGCATTTCATGTCGCTTTTTGCTGTCCAGACTTTCTAAAATCAATCTTTTTTTAAGTAAGGTCATCTTGTCAGATTTTACAGTGTAACTTGTTTGTCTGACAAATGACTTTCTACAGTACTAGTCATAGTGTATAGTTAAGACCCTCACCACTGCTCTTACACTCATTTCTTCTCTATGGGCCCATCTCTTCTTCATGTCTGTGACCTGGCAGTCAGACTGTTCAAATTTTGAAGAGGATTTCACCAGTTGAATTGAGACATGTTCTCCTTATGTGTAAATAATGTAAAATTTGGGAAAACCATCAGTTTCACTAGGGCAAAGTCTGACTGGGGCCAGTAATCTGACATTACACATTAGCACATTATCTTGTCTTTGTTCTATGGCTCTGTGTGATGGAGCAGGGACAGTCAGTTAGATATATAAAATTATAAATATACTGTATATAAGTGATGTGTTTGGCAATACTTTCCTTCTTGTCTCTAGAATGTCTACTTTTGATTTAATTGTATCTGTGGAAATTGGTAGGTATGCTGAGTTTCATACCATTACCATGTCCCAGCAGCATGCATACAGTAACTCAAAGTTATCTTGATGGAAAAAAAAATAAGTGTGTGTTGAATATACTTGTGGTTGGACAAAGGTCAAAGGTACCTAAACTCATAGACTGCAAATTAGTTCTTGTCCCAGAAATGTGAAAAGCTGACTGTCCCTGCAAACAGCTCTGAGCTCCCTTGCTATCTGCAACAGAACTGTAATAGCACAATAGTCTGATCAATTGGCTATGTAGACAATGTATTACAGTCAGGTAAATCCATAACAGAATATTACTGAATAATAATATGTGAAAGAAAGTGACATGATTTGAGATTGAAATGAGATGAAGAAGATGGGCAAAATCACTAATTTCTTACCCTGGCAGAGTTTGAGGGGATCTTTGATGAGAAGGGCTATTTCAATTCTACAATGGGAGAGATGGGGATTTGTTCCTATTGTGTGAAGTATAAGGAGCGCCATCCACCCCCCAAAAAAGGGTTGTTTTTTTTTTATTAAGGTGTGACTGTGGAGAGGATGATGGTGCAGTCTTCTCTCTCATCTCTCCACTGGACCCTGTCTTTTTCACAGGTCCCCAGACGGAGTCATGTAAATCTATCAAGTCATCTGAGAGAAGCACAGGCTTTGGGTGTGATAATAACTTACAGAAGACTACCAATGGGGAGAGGACGTGCCTGACACACACGGATGCATGCACAGAACACACACCAATGTACTATCCACACCTCTCTACTCCAAGCTAGCTAAGCAATCTCCACCCCACCCCCCCCCCCCCCCACCCCCACCCCCATACTGTGCCAGCTGCAGATTGAGGTGGCAGCACCCATCATAATGCGGAAGTGGGGAGGGCTGTTGGAGGGCATTGCCAGTCCGGGTAGAGCTCCAGGTCTCAGTGGGTATCTGCAAGGAATGGGCCAGCCAGGGTGGTAATAGAGTAAATAACTCAAATGAGGCATAGTGTGAATTACTTCTCTGATGGGCTAGAGGGGTCCCCGCTGTGAATCCGACTGGGGGGTCCAGCTAGGAAGAGCCTCGAAAATGTGGGGAAATGGGTCCGGGATGTGGCGATGTAGCGGGGGGTGGTATGTCAGTGGGGATGGGGTGTGTGAGAGTGTTTAATACAGGTGATGATGGAGGGGAAAAATTGCTTGAGGCAACTGTGCCGCAGCAGGTTTGGACGAACCACAGCAGCCCGAGGGATGGACAGTCATACAGAAAAAGAGACTTGTACAGATGCATCTGGCCTAAATATTCACTTGTTGGAGTTTGTGGGGATTTTTCTGACCAGTTTCCTGTATATCTGGGTATTTCAATTCCTCAAAACTCACTCTTCTGTGAAATACAGTACAATAAAAAAAATCTCTTGGGCTATGGACCGTATGTAGATATTCCGAGGATGAACAGGACCTGTAGCCCTGTGAAGCCCAGATTCCAAGCACAAAATAAACTTCAATGTCAAGGGATGATTGAAAACCACTTCAAAAATGAACCTGCAACCTTGGGCTTCAAAGGAAAGCATATTGCATGAACTAATACAACAAGGAAAATATATGAATACATTTTACTTCATTAGGTGACCTCGAAGTAGGTTACATGGTCATTTCTATTCTGCTCCGACCCTCAAGTTCACAGAGGCCTCTGAGTCACCGATGGGCAAACAAAGACTTCAATGACAGTCCCTCGGTGTAGTAAGATTCTACTTATCATTTCAAAGAGACAGCCCCCTTTACCCTACCAACTCTATACCAATGGACAGGGTGCACTTGCAGAACAAAAAAAGTCCAAGTCCAAAACTCTGGTCTTGCAATGGAAGACATGGACCATCTGCCATTTGTATGTACTGTGTTTTGGTGGGGGGAGTGACATGAGTTTGTGGGCAGTGGTTTTCCTGTTTGTGATCTTGTCCTGACCTCCTGCATCATCCATAATGTATCGCAGCAGGTTTGTAAAAAGGTATGAAAGTTAAATCAAAAGGAACTTTGTGGCTTGTCTAGCAGTGGTAGTGCACCGTTGACAGGCAAATCTTTAATCTGTGTTTAGGAGGGGGGTGTATAAAGGAGGGCTGGATGTCAGTTTAGGGATGGTGAAGGCGACAGCATTTCAGAAAAATGCTGCTCTGATCTTGCAGAAAGCCTGCAACTTGCCAGGCATTGCAGGAGTTGGTGAACACTTGACTGACCTTACTCCCCCCCTCTTCCACAGCCCTCACCCTTTATTCTCCAGTCCCACTTTCCCCCAACAGAGAAACATCTCTGACTCTTCATAGAAGTTTTCTGCATGTAACTTTCTCCCCCTGCACAGCAGAAACTCTCCTCACTGAAGAACTGTCTTCTGGCAGCAAAGCACAGCTGGACAAGACAACAGAGACCCAGGGGATGAAACAAAAGACTCCACACAGCCACAAACAGCCACCCCACTAAAACACCACATAAAGTTCTAACAGTGATGGCTTCCCCGCCTAGTTGTTAGATCCATTTTCTCCAGGTCTTAAATTGAATGCAGGCTCCTACATTGGAAGTTTGCTTAAATGGAGCTCAGCTGGTGGTTGCAAAGCCTCTGGTAAGAGAGAGTTCCACTGAGGAAATATATTTCTTTGTTTGGTTGGATTTCAGGTGGATAGGCAGTAAGCCATGTAGTACGCAGGTATATCCGGAAGATATGAGATTCATAAAGTCCCAGTTGATGTGGGTTGCTGTGTTTGGGTTTCCTCTGTGTGGGTGCTTGTGTGTGTCAGTGAGTGTGTACACAAATGCAGGTTGAATTTAGCAAGCAGGGAAAATCATACTAATTCTCTCTCTTACACAAACAAGAAGGTGGACATGTTCATGCAAGGTGCGATTTGTGGGCGTCAAGGGCTTGCGTAGGGATAAGGAGGGAGGTGGAATGAAAATTGCTCAGTTAGAAAAACTGCATTTATTTCATCATCTTGCAACATTTTTAGTAGCACAGCACATTTGTACTGAGACAAACCAGAAACAGGATGGACCTGAAGATAACAATGAGTTCTTGGAAAATTTGAGGCACTGAACTTTGTCATCGGTGTCACACAAGCATCTATACAAAAAAGTGTTTATATTGATGATGCTACCATACAACACTTTACAGTAAGTTAGTTGCTGGCAGCTTTTTGTTACATAAATATGCACAAAGTTGCATCAAACAGCATATTAGACCTGCCACTAAAAGTTTTTTTTTATATTAATCATCTAACCTTTTAGTCTATAAGGTGTCAGAAAAGTGAAAAATCATATTTTCCTAAAGTATCTTCAAATTTCTTCCCTTGTCTTACAATCAGTCCAAATCCAGAGATATGCAATTTGAAAATCAGAAAATCATAATGTTTAAGAAGCTTGAAACAGAGAATGTGTGGCATTTTCACAATCATGACATTGTCAGCAATCCCAAAAGCACTTACTTTATACTTACATGAATATTTCTGTATTGCATTAGTGTAGAGACTTTAAAAACTGTGTTACACTGGTTTCCTGTTACAACGATCCATCGCGCATACTTGTAATCTATTAAAAGGTTTAGTGATCCAACAGGGAACCAATGTGGGCACTTAAAAAATGGGGTGTTTAGATCATTACTTATCCATTACTCACAGTGAAACTTATCACTTATGTTTTATTTTGAATGTGACATAGCTGGTAGCCAATTTGACTCTCTTGACATCTCTCACAAACAGACAATGAAAATATGCATTGACACGTGAAAATCCTGTAAGTAATTGAATATTTCTGTGCAACAGACTTTTTACTGACTCGCTCCAACTTCCTGGGGCTTTGGGCTACTATTTTGAATACAATAAACACATTAAAACAGTATACAAAGGTATTATGGATTGAATATTGAGAAATACAAATATTGTTTCTATTTTGTATTTTTGGTCTAATAACCTTTTATACTGACCTTAATTTAGCATACATATTAAAACAATCCAGTTAGTGCTGAAAAAATAGATACTTGCTTGTGCCTTACAGTATTGAATTTATACACATTTTTATGTAGAAAATGATCAAAGGAACAAACAATAGGAATAAACTGGCGTAAGTGATTTCAACAATTAACTGAATTGGATAAAGTACCAAGCTGACATTCCACTGTACCCCATGAATCAAAAGGGTATAGGTGAAATTTTAGAAGATGATATTCCTTTTTCTTTTTTTTTCTTGTAGTGAGGTGCTCTGCCTTTAGGTTATGTCAAAGTAAAAAGTGGTGAGAAAGTACTTCCAGCTGACAGGACAGAAGAAAAGGACATTCGACAAGGACACCTGTAAACAATCAGTCTTGTGTTTTTTGATAGATCTTAAGGTCAGATGTGGGCTATATTTACCTTCCTGCACTCCCAAGAAATGGCTGCCGCTCACCCTGTAATGTAATTACAGTTGTTTGCCTGCCGTTGTATCTGGGAATGTATGTTTGTCACTGGTGCTTCTTTCCATCCAAACTAACGCCAAATATCCTCTGTTTAATGGTGATTGAAATATGGGTGCTGCCTTTCTCGGAAACCACTTAATGTCAACATGTCAGAGGTATCAGGGGGGAACTAAGTCCAAAACTACTGGACTGTCAAATCATAAACACCATGGGGAACAGATTTCTCAGGGATCTGCAGGCGATGAAAAGAATCAGCAGAGGTTTTGACAGGGATTTCATTTGGCATCGTTCATGTCTCCAAATTAATCCCGCCACAAAATTATGGTTTCCTTTCATCCCCAAAGTCCCATTTCCATGGCTACAGTGTAGGGGAATCTCAAGGAGGGAAGGGTGGTTGGAGGTAAAAGAGGGGGAAGAGAAAGGAGAGATGTGTTGTTCTTCTTTGATTTGATTTAACGTTTCAACTTAGACAAGAAGAAAAAAAAGACAAAATCTAATCTTAACAAAGAGCAAATTACATTTTTTAACAGAGGTTGTATTATTTTATGCAACCGGGAGAAAAGAGTTGCACTGACAAAAAGATTCAGTGGCTGGCTCGTAATTAAGCTACAAGTTAAGATATTTTAATTACTTCTGGGTTTTTTTTTTGTCTTTTTCTGTCTCTGATGAAGATGGTGCAGCAGTGAGCAGGGAAATGGACCATTAACTATCTGGAAAAGCAGATAGAGGCTGAGTAAAGCACATTTTGACTCACTCCTTAGCAGTGGATTCATGCATGAATCTCTCCCAGGATATTGTTAGGGCACTTTCGAAAGCTTAACCATTGTGTTCCACCTTTATTTATTAATCCTGTTTAATAGAAACCTGCCTTGCATGTTTGATTTCTAGAAAAATGCCACAACAAAAATTCTAAATAGCCTGTTGTAGCCAGTATTTGAAACAGTGGTCAAGACATACATAACAGCTGGTAAAGATAACAGAAATCCCTTTTTCTATACATGCTGGTAGTTGTCCAAAAGCTTCCCATGAATCTGTGGTTCACTTTGTCACCACAATGACAAAACCAAGAGCAGAGAGCACCAGAGTGACTGCTGCTGCTGAGGCTGCTTGCTGGCCATTCTGTTGACCATGGGCTGCTCAAACTGATCGTGTGTGGCTGTGCAGATGGCTGCTGATCTGTTATTACTGGACCAAGCAGAGTGTTTACAATGGTTAAAGGGGAGCACCCACTTGCGATCAATTATGACAGAGTCAGAATTATCAAAGATAATCATAAATAACTTTAATGAATAAAGTCCTCGGGGGCATCACTCTTCTAAAAGAAAAGAAATGATAGCCAATTAATTGATTGAGTCTATCAACTATCAATTTGGAACTCAGATTAATAATTAAATTAATAACTATAACCAGAATTACCACCAATAGCTAGTAGGTTGAAGGATTTGGAGTTCAACATAGAAGCGGTTGGCAAATTGCTCACTCTTGTGCAACATTATAGAATCCAACATAATCACATAAGCATTTATTTAAAAGATAAACAAAGCAAAAACACACAATGTGAAGTCTAACTCTAAATACTATACTACAGAACAAAGGATGTGTGTATGTATGTGTGTGCGCACGCGCAGGTCTGGGTGCACGCCAAAAGGAATGTGTGTATGTTTCTTTGTTCTGCCTCCGTATGTCTCGCGTGCACAAGCATGAACCCACGTGGTCAGAAACAAAGAAACGTGAAGTGGGAGCTTTAAAGTTCCTCTGCGCCAGTTGTGGTTGTCTTTAAGGGCCAAACTAGAGGTGTATGTGTATGATCTATTTAGGATAACGATGCCAAGTTAAAAGGAGTTAGTTAGCATGCAAAGACTCTGTGTGAAGCATAACATAAACTATCAGCAGTGGCTGAGAACTACTGTTACAATCATAACCTCACGTCAACCATGGAGAAGATCACAACAATAAAACCTCAATTAAAACACATCAGTAACGTCACATGTACAAAAGTTAAACAGTCCTTTGCTTAGCTATATACACTGTATATACTCTATGCTCTGCCCAGTTGTTACATTACCCGTCCGTGGGAGAGAAAGAGAGGTGGCTTTGGTGCTGCTGTTAGCTGTTGGTCACTCTGTTGTAGACAAGCCAAGCTGGAAAGAATTGTGGTTCCACTGTGGAAGCGTCTTTTGGGGTGCAGTGTCCGCTTGTAGAGATCGGAGGAAGCCGGTCGCTCCGCCTGTGGTTGTCCTTACAGAGTTAACAGCTTGGCGTTAACTTGCTTCGTGCTCCTGTTAGCATGTGAAGTTAGCTGGCAGGCTTTGTGTGTGGCAGCTGTTTGCGCTAAACGTTGTTGCAGAGATGTGGCTCTCATGTCACTGCAGTAAGATCAAAGACTTCGGTTCTGCTGCGTGTTTCTGCTCCGAACAGATCACACGGCGAAGCCAGGAGGTGAGAGTTCAGGTGGGTGTCTGCTGGTGAGCATGCCACACTGAAAGGGAGACAGCCATGGCTGTCCGCTGCAGTGAAGGATTCCAGGAGAAAGAGACAGAACAAATGATCGCTGACATTTTTATTGACCTTGTGACATCTGTGTCACAGGTCAGACTGGCCAGTGCTGCATTCAGTGGATCTCAGGATTGTGGGACAAAAGAGAATGCAGTCTTCTAACAAAAGTTCAGTTAACAAATCACCCAAATGAATGAATTCATCTGTGGACTTGCAACAAGAGAAACAAGATGCTTGACCAGATTACATTCCAGCCGCCCAAAGCTAACAGCAGAATAAGAGGGTTAATGAGGGTGATTATGATGATGATGATTTTCTATGACCAATATTTTTGATTTTTAAAAGTGGCTAATTTACAATGTACAGTAGAGCAATGTGTCATGAAATAAGATAATGGCAAAAGCTTTAGAATGTGAATACATTGCAATTGCCACCAAATAATTTGACAATCACTGTCAATTACTAAATCACATGCATGTGAAATAATTCTAAATGATGCTCCTTTAGGATGTTGACACACAGGATGCATTTGCAGTGACAGTTTCTACACATTTTGAGGAAATAAATATGTGGACAGCGTAGAGGAAGAGACAGATGTTTTTCTTTTTTGTACTTATGATACTTTAAGTGTTTTTATTAATCTTGTACATTGTGTTAACTCATACTACATGTTTTAATCAGCCTTTCTACACAGCCAGAACCTGCAACTTTTATGCTCCCACTGTGGCTACACTGAACGCAATCACAGAACCCCTGGTCGGTTTCATCCATTAACAATTCCAATGAAGTTTATTCAAACTCAAAAAGAGAGGACGGCAGCATTAGAGTGTGCAATTCTACTATGAATGGAAAGTAAGGAGAAAAACAGAAAAACTATGGAACCGCAGACCGCTGGAAAGATGTAGACAGTCTGGTCTGTCTGTTCTGCAGCAAAGTTCAGTTTTACATCACAGCACTGTCAGTCAAAAATACAGTTTTAGCAACAACATGTAAAATACAACTCCAATAATATTAAAACAAATTCACTTCCGTTTATAACGGATCTTTTCACAGCAGCCATGTGGGAAATCTGAGTATGGAACTGCTCAAACTGTAGACTGTACAGTAGTTGCAGTGCTTTGAGTATTCAGAAAGACTAGAAAGGCGCTATATAAGTATAGTCCATTTACCATTTACCATTAGACAGCCAACCAAAATTTCTGAAATGCCAGAAATTCAACTGATTGTCCAGGAACCAGATCGTTGATCGTTCTTCAGGCTATTAATCAGCGTTGTGACCTCAAACTGTACGTCAAATGACAACCAATCTGGCAGAAATTCAGCCCGATTCCAATCTTGGTGGGAAGCTTGACTTGGTAGTCTTGAGTTTATGTAATCACATGTAGGTTCGTGTGGACTTGGTAGGAGTCGAAAGAGGTACATGGGTCAAGGTAGACCAGACTGGTTGGTCTTGCTGAATTTGAGGTGATAAATTAGAGTGTCGGAAGAATGCACGGAAGTGTCGGACATAGTTGTGTATCGAGATGGATGTAGTTGAGGGTAGAAGTAGTGAACTCTGAGCTGTGAAGAAAGCTGAAGAATGCCAGTGGGAACATGGATTCTTAGACTTTGTCTGTGTATGGAGACGGGTAGCCTGTGTGAAGAGCTCTGATGCAGCAGGCAAGAAGGTCTGAAGTGAGGGGCATTTTGGCATAGAAGGTGGTTCAGTCTTACGGAGACCTTTGATTAACATGCTGATGTGAGCAGGACAGGGCGGGACATGGTGCCCCTGAGAACAGTTTTTCAAAGAAGTTAATACTGCTGATGCAGACCTGTATGGTGGAAAATTTTATCTTGAGAATGGAATGGGTGAATATGATAAGCTAGATTGGCGAGAGGATTCGGGAAGGATAGGATGAGGGTCATGTATGGTGAGATGATTAGGGTCGAGGGGAGGGATGGGGATTGAGGGGAGGGATAAAGGGGGTCGAGGGGAGGGATGAAATTGGTAGATTGGTTGATTAGAGTCGTGATGTGCTGGAGTGGCTAGGAACCCGGGGGTGGAGAGTCAGGGTGAGGCGTGTCTTGATGAGCTTCTGCTTCATAATCCCCCAAAGTTAACTTCGCAGGACTAAGTGAGGATGAGCTCTTTGGATGTGAGGTGGCTGTGGATGTAGCTGTGATAAGCTTGAGAAGACCTTTTTTTATGGTGTGTCTGGGATTCCTTATCTGGAAACAGTTGAAGCAGCTCTGATGCAGAAGGAGTGGCCAGAGTATAGTTCCAGAGAAATCCCTGACTTGAACAGAATTTGGCAGAGATGGTGGTGGAAACAGAAGCGTGTACTGACTCTGCCGGGTTCGGTGGTGAAGAGCAGGTCTTGTGCAGAGAAGCGCAGTGGGCTAGTCTCCGGTTTAAGAAGGTTTGGATGGGTTTGAAAGGGCTCAGATAAGAGTTTGAATGGAGGAGGAAAATGAGGCAGAGCTGGTTTGTTTTGCTTTGTTGGAGGTTATATCTGAGGATGTCTGCGGAGTGGATAGAAGTATCAGGGAGGCTTGCTTGCCGTGATGAGGAAGTCTGCTGTCAGGGGTAAGCGTTTAGGTGCAAGCTGAGCTTTTGTTTTTCATAGGCCTTTGAATGACATGTGGATGTAGGGGTGAGAAATGGAAAGAGCTGGATTCTCTGGAAAGGAGTTTGATAAAGAAGTTGATACTGCTGAGGTACGCTTGGATGGTGGATGTTCTGATTTTGAGAACTGAGTGGGATTGAATTATGAAGCTGATTAAAGATATGATGTCGATGGAAGGAAATGGCAGGCCGAGTGAGGTGTGGAAGGTTTTGAAACTGCACCATCCTGAATAGTATGATGAAAGGGTTTTCAGAGCGAGACTGGTAATGACTGCTTGTTATGATGCGGTGTCCAGGTGGAGAAGCTGGGGGTTCAGGTGGAGATGGTGGCTGAAAATGAAGGGGCCGGTGTTGGATGAGTTCAGAGTCTGGTTCCAAAGATTTGAATTTCTGACAGAATTTGCTGCCTGAGGGAAGGTGAAACGGGGGAGGGACGTGCGACCGAAAATGGACGGACGGGGCAAACAGCAGAGGCCAAGTTAAAGTTGCTGGTTGTCGTGGGATTAATGATGGGTGGAGTGAGAGGACCGGTGAGGGGGGGCAATGTCGGAACGGAAAATGCAGTGGGATGTAGGGGGAGGAATGACCCTACGAACACGTTGCATAATTGCAACGTTGCACTGTGGTCATAATTTGGTAAGTTGCAACTAACAGGTGACGTTGTGACAACATTGCTCCACTGCTGCCAAGTGCTTGCTCATGGTGAGATTTGTTGGATCTCTGTAAATAATATTATAAAGAGTACGGTCTAGACCTGCTCTATAGGAAAAGTGCAATGAGATAACTTCTGTTATGAACTGGTGCTATATAAAGAAAATTCTATTGAATTGTTCTGCAATGTTGTGGTAATGTTATAGAATTACGTAAATAAAATGTAATTTAATAACGTATTATATTACCTTGTCAAATGTAACTTTTAGAACGTAATTGTGACTTGTCCATGACGTCTTGTGACGTTGCAGTGATGTGGCCCTGGTCTTGTATTGTTATGTAAATATTACGTAATTTCAAAAGTAAAGCAGGTATTATGAGAACGTTGATAGTACGTTGCCCCAACCACATTTTGTTGGGGGGGTACAGAAGAGGGAACGCCATGACTTGAGAGATTCAGAGACCACGGATTGATCGTCAAATGGCTTGCGGTCCAAGGGGCTGAGAACCAGCTTGCAGTCCACGGTGAGGTAAGCAAAGAACTATTTACTATAACTCGAGTAACGTGTATGTCTAAGCCAAAATAAACGGTAGTGAAAACTGAGTCGAAAGGGAAGTGAATGGATAGGGTGTGCTTAAATACTTGTGCACGGAAATGGGATGTGTTTAAGGCGTGGTCTTTGTTCCCTTATCTAGTTATAAAACTTCATTATGTTAAATACTGTCAGCAATCCACTCTCCCTCTCTGTACCTGAAGTTATTTTACATTGGCCTTGCACTTTTTCAACCATCTACCTTTGCTAAGAACAAGAAAGTTTGTTTATGATCTTTGTTGGCTTGGGCAGTATAGCACCGTCTAGCCTTTTGTGCTGTAAAGCAATCCTGCAGAATTCCAGCCAAATCTGGCCTGCTGTTTCACTGCCTAAAATGAAAGGAGGCTGCTTATATTTTCTGTGGCAGTTTTGTATGTTTACGGTGATTATACTGTCAATATTAGCACCCTTCTATCTTTCATACATATACTCTGTGTGCACTGAGGTGCAACTCACAGGGCTCATTAATAGGACACTGAAAGGCTGTGACCAATTTAATTTATACTTTCTGTCACCCCTGCTCTCTCTTTCTCTCTATCCAATAATACTTTCAAGCTTCACTAACAGTGATGTAGACAAAGTGTTGGTGTTGCTGATGAACTCATCTCTCTCTTTCTTTTTTTTCTGCCTTGTTCTCTCAGTTTTGTAACAACGGGTCAGATTGCCTTATGCACATCATTGACATTGGACACAACAGTCATGTTCTATTTGCTGATGTGCATTTTCTCCAAATCCTGCTCTACTGCTGAGCCCATAACACACACACATAAACACAATTCTTACTTCCAGAGTATCTTTCTCTGAATAAAGTTTACAACTCTCAGAGGGAGTCAGTAAGGGAGAAGGAAAAAAGACAAGGAGGAGAGATAGAATGACAATTGGAAAAAGATATAAAAAGAGAGGGACGAGTGTGTGTATGGGTGTGTGTCAGACGTAGAGAATGTGCGCATACTAATGACATCATTACCCCCCCCCCACACCCCGACATGTTTATCGCCCAGCTAGTTTCCTCTCGCCACCAAACCATTGCCCCTCCCAGACCTCTGCCATCCATCCATTTGCTTTGATCCTTATATTTTCACCATCTCTCCTTCTTATCCTTTTTTTCTCTTCTGCTGATATGCAAAAACACAACAATGCTAATTTTGGTGTATTTATCCAAAATCCCAAGCTCTGCTGGCAGTAATTCTACTCGTGCTGTGCTCGCTGCATGGGAGTGCGTGTGTGTGCCTCTCTGTGTGTGTGTGTCTGGGTGAGTGGGTGGCGCTCCCCTCAGTGTAGCCGCTCTTTTTTCCTGGCATTGAACTTGACCCTGTGCGACCTCTCTATAATGAATGAATTGAAAACATCTCCCTTTGGAATGCTGTGTGTGGAGAGAGGAGGCCATAGCTGCCTTCACTGCTTCTACTCTGTGAGTGTGTGTGTGCTCTCCCTGAACAAATAAAGACCCGGTGTCCCCCTTCAATAACCTACCTGTAAATACTGAGCACACATTGTTACAAACTCACATGTTGACATACACACACAGAAACTATGGATACTGAAACACACAAAGCTGTAGGTGTGGGGAGATGAATGAAAAAAAAAAGAATCTAGCAAATAAATTATGATAAAGGTGGTTATCGTGCTTTTCATTATAGTGGTCTTTAAGCTGACCTAGAAATTCTATGTGAAGGGCTGTATTAAAAAATGCACTAATCCTACTTAAAATCACTTTTCACTAATAGAGACCTGATTCTTTACAATAGATGATTTTGTATTCACATATTTACAAAAAAGAAAACTGTTGTCATTGGTGACCTTATTGTGGCTTCTTTTAGGAAAATATTATAATGTCAAATTTTTAACTGTAAATCCAAATACAGATCCAATTTTTCAAAAAATCATGCAGTGGACATTGCCATATTTATTTCAGCCTTGAGTAGTGTATTTTTGATCTTCTGTTCAAGCTGCATAAGACCCCAACAAGCTCCACCAATCATAGGGTGGTTTACAAAAGCAGATCTGGATTATGGCTGCAGAAGACATGTTTAGAGAGATTTAAAGGTACGATCACATTACATTTCTGTCTTGCAAATATTCGCTCTATCTCCTTTTCACTTCATTTGCAGACTGCATGACGGACAAAGTCAAGCACGTATTTCCTGTGTCCATGCAATCTTCGGCCGGCTCTGGCACACTTTCAGCTCAGAGTTGACCTTTGTTCAACTTTGACCATGCAGATGTGCACAGTCGACCAATAGAAACACTGATGCACTATGTTTGGAAATTGAGAAGTCATTAATCTAGCTTGTTTATTACAACATTACCCTACCATGCTATCAAACTGTAAGGTTGCTCTCAAACACTGTTTACTGTTTGGGTCACTCTGAATATTTATTTATTATCCACACCTTGATGTCCTTTTTTTCAGGGCTGACTGCGTGGTAATTTTGTTGAAGGAATTACTAATGTGACTGTACCTTTAGTGAATAAAAGGTGGTGGGGACAAAGAGGATTTTGAAAAGTGAGGGTGACATGTCCTCTCCCTGTCCCCTGAGGAAATTACACCCTTGTTAATAAATGCTACTTTTTTTTAATATATGTGACTGGTGATGTAACATTTGATATATACAACTCAGTGCCACTCTTAAAGGTCAAGTACTCAAGTACTGTACTTAAGTGCAATGTTGAAGTACATGTATTTAATAATTTACATTTTGTGCTGCTTTATAATTCTGCTTCATTACATTTAAGAGATAAATTAGTATAGTTATATATCAGTTATAGTTACTTTGCAGATTATAATTTTTCATACAAAACATATCATCATCTTAAAAACAATAATATATGGTTAATGACCTGACAGTATATAAAGTAGTTGTTAATGAACTCCACCTCAACAAACATCACAATTAAAATGCATAAATCAGTAAGGACAATACAACAATAAAATATACATATGTTTTAATATTTATTTATTTATTTATTTTGGAGTGTGTGAGTTTGTTTGTGTGTCCATGTGTGGCCAAATGTGTCCAGTAAACCTGACGGAGTGTGACGTTGAGCTGTGTTTGATCTTAATCCTGATCTACCATCCGTTGACGCTGTCACCATCCATCACACACACACACACCCACACGTCCACACACACACAAATTCAGACGTCAGGGGGAGGGGCTAGTGACAGCACGCTGAGGGGGGCTCATGAATAATAAACAGGGATACAAAGAAGTCCAGGTAGGGTAGCTCTCTCTCTCTCTCTCTCACACACACACACACACACACACACACACACACACACACACACACACACACACACACACACACATCCCCATATAACCTCGCCCCTGTGCTGCCCTCGCCCTCCTCCTCCTGTAGCCTCCATGTTTATGCATGGCACCCTATTTCATATGTATCGGCTGCATCATTCCCCCTGTTGTCACGGGAACTGATGACACAGGCTGCATTAAGAATGATGACCCGCCTACAGATTACTGTGCTGTTGGTACACACATACACACACAAACACACACATATTCCTGCATACAGAAACAGAAATACACAAATACACAGCCAGACACACATACACTCAGTGACTGATGTTGAAAACATTTCCCAACGGGACCTGATAACACCAGTATGGCAGCCTACCATCACAAATGTAGGAAAAAAAACACAAAAGACAGTGGCCAGTCAAAACAACCCCCACACACATAACCCCACACTGACCTCAACTAGTAAACCACAGACAGAGATACTGCATGGTGCATTTATGCAGAAAACAGCTGCTTTATTTGACAATTTTCATTACTGCAGAAACAAGGAGAATGTAGGAATGTGAGAAAACTAACTGAATGTTAGTGATCCTTGTTTACAGATGCAACATAAAAAGATATATGCAGTGCCTGAAATATGCTCTGTGTCTAAAGGTGTGTTCAGATAGAAGAAAGTGTATAATTGCAGTTATTGCAAGTTGTTTGACTCTGGACACATGAGCAAGACAGTTTAGGGTCAGGAAGAAACAAAATTGGTGGCAAATGTTGATTTCAGTCCATCTTAGCTGTCTTACATATACATTTCTGGCAGAAACACTTAACTAATCAAATTTCACACAAATGAAATCAAGTCAAGTATTTTATAACATCACAAACCATCAATTTGCCTCATAGGGCTTTACAATCCCTACAACATGACACCCTTAATCCTTAGACACTTTGGATGAGGAAAAACACACAGACACACACAAAAACAAAACCTGTCTATACAGACAGGAAGAGGAACCACACTCTCTTATTATTTTTATTTAGTAAATGATGAGCCAGAGATCACCAAATTATCCTAGTAGGTTTATCGGTCCTAAATGCTATTTTCCTTATTTTGTTGTGATAATGAGAACAAATTTAGACTCCTTTCGGGTAAAGGAAAGTGAGCATCACACCCTGCCAGTGGTCAAAGAAGCATTCAGATTCTTTGCTTAAGTAAAATCAGAAATGCCACAATCTAAAAATACTCCATTACAAGTAAAAGTCCTGCATTTAACATTTTAAGTAATGGTACATAAGTATAACAAGCCAAATGTACTTTGAGTATCATAAACAAAAGTACTCATTAGGCAGAAAAATGCGTCATTTGAGTGTTATGTTATTATGTACTACTGGATTGTTGATTAATACCAATGCATTAATGTGTAAGCAGAATTTTTACTGTTGTAGTTAGTCAAGGTGGAGATAGTTTTAATTTGTTATTATACTGTTGCATAGTTTAATCTATAGCAAAGTGTTGTATTTATCATTCTGATCACATGTTGGCATATGAATGTAAAATTGTAATCTTCAAAGTAACTACAGTTGTCAGATAAATGTAATGGAGTTTGAAGATATTTCTCTCTAAAATGTAATAGAATAAATGTTAAGTTGCATGAAATAGAAAAATAAAGTACTAAAATAAACACACAAGCACCTCAAAACTCATTTAAGTACTGTACTTGAGTACATTCCACCGAACACAATGATTATTATGAGGAGTAGTAGCATTAGAAGCATTAGCAGTTACATACTGTAGTAGCAGTAACTCATTTTTTTCTTGGTTTCACCATCCTCATCATTATCACTGATATGGGTGTTGTTGTATTCATGGGTCATTAAAAAGTTTGAAAACGTTTGACATTATCTTAGTTTAGAGCCCTAATAGACTTGTGAAAACAGAGTCATGAAAATCCGGGACATGTTTTAGACAATTGTGTCAAAAGTGTCATTCTATGGGAAACTCATGGTCAATAAAGAATGCTTATCACTTTATTTGAAAAAAAAAAATACACGTTAAATGTGACATTATGCGTTGGGAAGGAGTTAATTTTTTTGTCATTAATTTACAAAAAATATTTGATTAATTAATGTTATGTATGGGGCAAAAAATATGACATTTTAAATGATGGGCTGTTAAAGGTTAAAAAATATTGAGAGAACAATGACACCAGTGATGAAGGCATTAACTTCCTGTTTCTATGCTTATAGCACTGTAGCAGCATGGTGGCAGTACACTGTTAGTGGTGATTATGGAGCCAGTAAGACACTGAATAAAAATGACAGTTGTTGGTTGGTGGCATTGTTTATGAGATATGGGGTCAGTGTGTGTGTGTGTGTGTGCGTGTTATGGGTAGTACAGCTCACAGAGATGGCTTCTTTGTTTTTCAGCGACACAGACATAAAACAGAGGTGGGCAAAAAAAGGTCTTCATTCTGTGTCTCTCTGTCGTCGCATTTCACATTTTCTGTCACTTGCCCATATAATGAAGTTTTTCCTCTTTCACTCTTTTGTAGTCAAAGTGAGAGACACCAACTGATCCTTCCTTTTTTCTTTTTTCCTCTTTCTTCTTCCCATTTCAAAGATGTGTCTGTCGGAAGAAGAGAATACATAATGTATATCACAGAAAAGTAGAAAAAAAACAAGACAATATGAATAATTAATAAGCTACAATGCATATGTATAAACATTTCCATATCAAATAAATATATCTACAGTAGTTTTATGATATTTTTTAATGCTTTGAATACTCAGTTACTCACAAGACTGTCTGATCATTTGCAGCGTGACAGTCTCTTATGCATGTCGTGATCAAATGACATTGAGTTTACTGTGGGAAGTTACAGGGAAAGAGAAACAGTTTCAGTAAAAAATAATTGGAGGACAGTCTCACAATATTCACAGCAGATCTCATGTTTCTTGGTTCAAGATTCAGTGAGGTGCAGAACTCCCAGCTAAAAATATAAGAATAACCTTGAATCAAGTCGCATTATCTTCAAACTAGATCAGCTGGATTTCTAGACATCACAACTTGACTCCAGACAGTTTGTGAAACTGCGAGAAAGTACGAGTCTGGAAGATATTCCAAGAAGGAATGAGTAAGTAAATGCTGTAATCTCTCCCTCTGGTTAATCTATCACATAAATGGTGGGTGTGGTTGTTTATTGAAAGGGTCCACAATAGAAATATGGTAAGCGAGAAGGAGTCACCACTGTAATTTTTGATTATTAAAAATATTTGAAATTGAAATCAGAACAATGGGCAACATGTCTGATGGGCAAATGCACCTTTTATTCTATTTCACAATCTGCATGTACTGTATGTAGTATGATGCTTATTGATAAAGTGGCAGGGACACTCAGACAACTCAGACAGACGGGCAGGTGGAGGATGTATAATACATTAACACAGCTGTCACCCAACAACCCCAAAGTAAATCCAAATTCCTATTAAATGTATTATCAAAACAATGCAACCACCATTCAGGGATAATGGGGGATGTACATAGGAAGTATAATATTGCTATTGTTATGCTGTGGGCTACAAATTAAACCTGTATTTATTTACATTTTGGCAAACTGGCACCATTAAAACTATGTCGAATTAGCTATTAGCAGTTCCTGTTCGCAATGTACCCATGGATGTATTGAACACTATAACTGGATTACTTTGATACAGAAGAAAACTTAAAAATGTGATTTTGTATGATTTCCACTTCAACTGTCAAAACACATTTTAAACACTACTAAGTGAAATGCGGTTAAACAATACAGTTTGCGTTACATAATACAGTATAATAGCTACAATATTATACAGATTCATAATGGCGATGGTTGCAGATACTTTTGTCTGTTAGTCAGTAGGTGGCAATGCTGTCACAAGAGGTTAACTCCCTGAATTAATAACTTGCTCATTTCATGTCCTACAAAAATAAAAGTTGGGTTACACATCATCAAAATATGTGCTGAAAAACGTTAGCTTGGTCACTGATTGGTTATACAGCAAATTCCCTTTAATTCAGACTTATCACAGTGTTACTTCCTCAGGATTGCACAGTGTTACTTCCTCAGGATGGCACTTTTCAACTTTTATTATGGGTGACTAACAAACCTTATCTCAGACCACATCAGGGGGTGAGAGAAGAAAGAGTGTTTGTTTGCATGTGTGTGTGTGTGTGTGTGTGTGTGTGTGTGTGTGTGAGAGAGAGAGAGAGAGACAGATAAGGGAGGAGAAGATTTTTCACACCTTTACTGTTTGAGAGGGGAGAAGTCAGATCCAGAGGTCTGAGAAAAGTTTTATTCAAACATCCCCCCATGGAATTTCACCTAGTCGTAAATCGTGCATAATCGGCTTTATGGACGATTATTTGCAATGGACATCAGAGGGTGCAAGTCACACTGAATCTAAAAATACGTATCATGTCTGTGTGTTCAGATTTGACTGAGTTATGACTCTGAGAAGTTAAGCGAGTTTGGATGCAAATTGCAACAATCAGGCGCTAAAGGACTGGACACCAGTATTTAAAATGGGAACATTTTGTGTCACTGTCTTAGATTTTGATAGTCTCACATCCATGGGCAATTGTGCAATGGCAGAACTTTGTGGCTGTGCACACAAGAGTGCAAGGATAAAAACATGCAGAAGACCTTATTGAAATTCTCTTAGTCATGTTCAAGCTGCTGTATAGTTATTAGGTTTTAGGCTGTGACTAAAAAAGTTGTGGAAGAACAAGGATGAGTGTCCCCCCAAAAAAAGTTTTTATGTATGCTAAAATTGTTAATGAGTTACGACATCATAACAAAGTACCAGTGCAGTGTGTTTTCTGCTCTGTGACTGCACAACCAACCTCAATTGTGTGGAAAAGGCAAACTCATCTACAGAGACAATTCAAGAAGAAGTCCTGAGTATTAGCTGACCTGAGCCTGTGGGAGTGAGCAGGAAGTGAAAATGTAAACAGGAGTTAGAGTATTTGGAGTCCAGGATCCCATTGCTCAGACTCTCCTGACTGCTGGAAGCCAGAGATGTAACTTCCAGGCCTTTCAACATTTGGCTCCCATTACAGCTAGACAGGTGGGCGCAGGGGGACGCTTTCCTGTACTTGAATGCTCCCCCTTTCTCATCTTCACTTACACACACAATCTCACACACACATATTCTTTCTCTCAGTTGTGTTTCTCACTTTACCTCTCTCCTTTTCCCTATCTCTTTTTACACTGTCTCACATTTTTCCGTCTTCATCTCGTATGATCGTACTCTCTCTTTCTTGCTATTCACTTTTTGTTCCTCTCTTCTCCTCCTTCTTTATGCCACACACACTCTCTCTGTCTTTCCACACTCTCTCTGGCTCACACACACAGATCATGTCCTCTTTCACTTACATTTTCCCCCTCTTTTCTCTTTTACAACCTCTTATATTTTCTTCTCTCTTAACTCATCACTCTTGCCTCTGTCTCACACACATTCCAACTTATTTTTGTCACTTGCTTTACCTCTTGCTATCTCTCTGTCTCTGTTTTAGCTTAGCCTCTATTGACCTCTTATTTGCGATTTTTGAAAAAATGTAAAAACTCACACTCTAAACAATCACATGTACTCTTCAAGTATTTCTTCCTCTTTGATTACCTCTGTAACCTCTATACCTATCCCTCTTTGGCTTTCCATCAAGGCACACAAAAAGAAACACATTTTGGCCCAATGCCCATACACATATTTGGACCTGGCTGCATGCTTCCCAGTGTCTAGGGCCATATTGTGTGTGTGTGTGTGTGTGTGTGTGTGTGTGTGTGTGTGTGTGTGTGTGTTTGTTTGTACGTGCGTGTGTGTTTCAGAGGCCAGTTAAAAAGTAGGATTTGGGCGAGCTGAAACTCCATGCTCCATTCTGCTCAACCCTCTAGACCTGCACTAAGACAAGGTTATCATGTTCCCCCATCACTTCCAGACTGCCAGACACACACACACACTTAGGGGCCTTTTGTGTTAGAGGGCTGTTTTGATGCTACAACCCTGCCTTCTGCTGGCCAGTGAGCAGAATTAGAGGTCAAACACATGCACACTCACATACACACAAACACACACACACACAGAAGACATCAGCCAGTGGGGAAATTTTAGGATGGACAGTTTAAGTTCAATTTAAATGTTGTAATTATCATATCATCATGGTTTTATATGTAAGCCAAAATAGATTAAAAACAACAACATGACCATCTGTCTATTCATGTTGCCCTGTGCACGAGTTACTAATACACAGTAACTATAATTTCATGATTTACTTTACCATGATTATTTAAAGTAGTATTATTATGTAACTCTGTTTTTGATGTTTTCACCAACCTCCATTTATATAAGCATAGTTTGTGGTGTTGGATTCATGGGTCATTTAAAATTTAGGACCAACAGACTTGTGAAACCATGGTCAGGAAAATCCGAGAAATGTTTTGTTGGAAATTGTTCGGAAAAGTAAAACACATAATTTTCCAATCAACAAAGTTTTCTACAACCTGATTAAACCAGTAATATCATCTTCATCTTCCCCTCTCTGAGAAATAAAAGAAGAATAACTATTGTAGTAATCACGATGGCTGAATATTTCCCAAACATTCATAAACACTCTGCTGCACGATTTACGACTAGGTGAAATTCCATGGGGGGATGTTTGAATAAAACTTTTCTCAGACCTCTGGATCTGACTTCTCCCCTCTCAAACAGTAAAGGTGTGAAAAATCTTCTCCTCCCTTATCTGTCTCTCTCTCTCTCTCTCTCTCTCTCTCACACACACACACACACATGCAAACAAACACTCTTTCTTCTCTCACCCCCTGATGTGGTCTGAGATAAGGTTTGTTAGTCACCCATAATAAAAGTTGAAAAGTGCCATCCTGAGGAAGTAACACTGTGCAATCCTGAGGAAGTAACACTGTGATAAGTCTGAATTAAAGGGAATTTGCTGTATAACCAATCAGTGACCAAGCTAACGTTTTTCAGCACATATTTTGATGATGTGTAACCCAACTTTTATTTTTGTAGGACATGAAATGAGCAAGTTATTAATTCAGGGAGTTAACCTCTTGTGACAGCATTGCCACCTACTGACTAACAGACAAAAGTATCTGCAACCATCGCCATTATGAATCTGTATAATATTGTAGCTATTATACTGTATTATGTAACGCAAACTGTATTGTTTAACCGCATTTCACTTAGTAGTGTTTAAAATGTGTTTTGACAGTTGAAGTTAATTAAGATTCTCAGGTAACTGATTGAATTATCTTTAATTGAATTGAATTAAAAGTTTCAAATATAGTAATAGAGTTTTCAGTGCGAAAGCCTTCCTCCACACCCAAAACTCCTCCTCGTTTGGCTAGTTGACAAAAGAGCTTGACTGGGAATTTCCTCTCAGACGGGCCCACACCTTTTAGCTCAACGGTTGCTTTATTTTACTTTATTTTCTTATACGTATTTCTTGAAGTTTTTCTTTTCCTTGCCTAAAGTCTGCTCACAATTTAACCTTTTTCCAAGTAAGCCTTTTTAATTCCTCAGTATTAAACTGAAGAGTTGTTTCTTTTGACTTTTATATTTTTGTAACATTACCACTAAGTATGTTATTTCCCTTTTAAAGTTTCATCTGGCCAGCGTAATTACTCAAGCCTAGCTGAAAAGATTAGTGTAGCCAGAGATATTTTATTCGAGAAGCCACAACATCACAGATTCGACAGAAGCCAACTTTTAAAGCAAAGCCTTTCTGAAAGAAGCTTGGACAACGTCTGTGTTCATCAGTAGGATAAACCATGGTTTTGCTGTGATAAAGAGATGTCGAATAAAATAAATGAATTCACTTTTTGATAAGTTAATTGTCCTAGCGTTACTCATTGTTTTGGTTTTAATAATCAAATCACATTCCCCATCTCACTATTGCCAATAACTTAAGGTTTACCTCATCATTCAATATCTTTATTCATCTGCTGTTTATTATTTTTATCATTTACTTAATTTATTCAGTTATAAATAAAATAGAATAAATAAATCAGTGAGAAGTCTGTGTGTTTTCTTTGAAGCAGAAGACAAGGTCAAGCTTTTGAAAATAATTCAATCCTTAAGAGACTGATCAATTTAATGATCGAGTTATTAATTAATTTGGTTTATTTGTTTTCCCTGATACAGGGTGGTGCCCCTTAAAGGAGAGTATTAAAGTGTAATAATATTTATTATTATATATTATATTATATTATTATTATTATACTATATTTCTATACAAGCTATTGTAAGTAGAAACATCTGTTGATCTATTATCTGTTTCTAATCATCTCTTTCCAGAGAATAAGTGAAAAAGAAATGAAGAGATGGTGCAAGAGAGAAGAGAAAGTAGAGGAGGTAAATAAAGACATAGATGAAGTGATAATAACTGTCATAGTTAGCCCCTATGCCCCCCTGATCCCTGTGTGCTCCAGTGTGCCTGCCTCTCCTTGTGTTTCGAGGCTGTCCCCTGTTCGTTGCTGTGTGTGTATGTGCATTCTGGTCTGGCTTCCTGGTCTCCTGCCTGCTGCTGATCACCGGCATACCTGACTTCAATCAATCATCAGTCTCCACTGCATATCTACCAGGCTCTGCCACTCTACCAGTGCCAGATCGTCTCTGTACACGTGTACGAAACCTACGTAACGGCTCCTACTTCAAACTCAGATAAGTGTTTGATTCGTTCTTGTGTTTTGCCTTGTGGTAACTTGGTTCTGTCTCTGTCACAGAGTTACTCTCTGCCGGTGATCTCAGCCTCAGCCTGATCTCTGCAAGTCTGTTCCGACACCAACTGCCACGTAACCCTCGCCAGCTGCCTCGTCTGCCTGGCCAACCTCCCCTCTGGAGCCTGCTGTCTATTGGGTCCAACCTCCAGTCTTCACGGGTACGCCGCCTGGCTGGTTCAGCTCATTCCACTACGCCGCCAGTCCAGAGCCGGCTTTCCCTGTCTCCATCCGGAACGTCGCCACTGCTTCCTCGACCCGGTCCAGTCCTCGGGCGACGACGAAATACGCCAGACTTCGTGCACAGATCTTAGCACTGGACAATAAAGACTATATAAATATACCTAGCTCTGTTCCGTGTGTTCTGCATTTGGGGCTCAGTGATGGTGCAATACGACAGAATGATCTGGCCAACATGGACCCAGCAGGCACCAACCCGGAAGTTGCCCCAATCAGGCACTAACCAGCCAGGGGATTCTTCTGAGCCAACATGAACAGATACTACGGGCTCTCTCCGAAAGTAACCAAGCCATGGTCACCCAGATCATGGAGCTAACTCATCAGGTATCCAGACTCACAACTCAGCTCTCCTCGACAGCTTCACCTGCACCATCTTCGCTGACTGCCCCTGCTAATCCACTGGCGACACCACCACCCCCCTGGGAATCTTACGCCTCTGACCCGGATCTTTTCACCGGAGATGTCACTAGATGTCAGGGTTTCCTCCTACAATGCTCTCTGGTCTTCTGCCAGCGCCCCGTCACATTTGCTTCAGATCAATCTAAGGTAAATTACATTGTGGGACTATTAAGAGACAGAGCATTAGCTTGGGCAGAAGCCACACATGCTAATCAACCCCTATTGTCGTTTTCCTTGGCTGAGTTTTTGGAAAGGATGAGGAGGGTGTTTGATCATCCAGATGCTAGTGGGAACACAGGGAAGCGGCTTCTACGGATCCGACAGGGAGACCGCAGCGTGGCAGATTATTCTGTGGAGTTTCGCACCCTGGTCGTAGATTCGGGCTGGAACGAGGAGGCACCAGTGTGTTTGTAAAAGGACTGAGCGAAACCATGAAGGATGAACTGGCCGCTGCGGAGGAACCCACCAGTTTAGATGCGTTGGTCTCGCTGTGCATACGAATGGACAACCGCATACATGAGCGGTGCCAGGAGCACACCAGCCGTCCTCACACCCATCCATCACGCAAAGCAGCCACAACAACGCGCCCTGGAACAGGATCGCCCAGCCTAACTGTAGCTCCAAATCCGCAGACCCCAACCACCTCTGAGGGGGAACCTATGCAACCAGGCCGGACCCATCTGAAGGCCAGCCGAGCCTCACCGTAGACGCGCTGCAGGGGAGTGTTTATACTGCGGTAACAAGGGTCACTTCCTGGCAACATGTTCTTTGAGACCAAGTGGGGGTTCTGGTGAGCCAAGACAACCCCCGTAACCAGGGCCCGCCTAGACTACAAATCCCGGCCACCCTCTACAACCAAAGCGGGTCGCTCCCCTTGTTAGCCCTCATCGACTCCGGAGCAGAGGGTAATTTCCTGGACCCTGAGTTGGCTCGACAGGCTGGTCTCCTCACTGAAGCTCTGGATGTTCCACGCAACGCTGAGGCACTGGATAGCAGACTTCTGGCTCAAGTTACCCACTGTACAGTTCCTGTGTCCTTAGTGCTATTGGGAAATCACAGAGAGAAGAATCAGTTCCAACTCATCTCGTCCCCCAACGCACCACTGGTCCTGGGCTTCCCCTGGTTACATCGCCATAATCCAGACATTGACTGGGCCAACGGAAGAATCATGTGTTGGAGCCCATTCTGTCTCTCCACCTGCCTGCAATCCGCTCGGTCACCTCAAGAGGTCAGTACTTCACCACTCAGTCCGCAACCCCCGGATCTGTCTCTGATTCCTAAAGAGTATCATGACCTAAGCGAGGTGTTCAGTAAGGACCTAGCCCTGTCCTTACCACCGCATCATCCTTATGACTGTGCCATCGACGTCCTGTACAACCTTTCTCAACCTGAGAGGGAGGCCATGGAGAGTTACATCAGAGACTCGTTGCGCGCTGGGCTCATCCGTGCGTCCTCCTCGCCAGCAGGGGCGGGCTTCTTCTTCGTGACTAAGAAGAACAAGATGCTCTGTCCCTGCATTGACTACAGAGGCTTCAATCAAATCACCATTAAAAATAAATACCCTTTGCCACTTATTAACTCCGCTTTTGAACCCCTTCAGGGGGCTACAGTCTTCATGAAGCTGGATCTCCGAAAAGTGCGAATTTCATGTCAGTTTGGTGAGTTTTCTTGGCTACATACTCGAGAGTGGGCAAATGAGGACAGATCCAGCCAACACTCAAGCGGTAGTGGAGTGGCCTACACCCACTACCCGGAAGCAGCTGCAGCGGTTCTTGGGATTTGCTAACTTTTATTGGAGGTTCATCCGGGATTACAGTCGGGTGCCAGCTCCTCTTACAAGACTCACCTCTACCAAGATCCCTTTCACCTGGACTCCCGAAGCAGATACAGCCTTGGCCCAACTCAAAGCACTCTTCACCTCAGCTCCCATCCGCAAACCAGCGGCCAGACTGAGAGGGCCAACCAGGACCTAGAGACAGCCCTACGTTGTGTGGCAGCCACAAACCCTTCATCCTGGAGCTCCCAACTCGCCTAGGTCAAGTATGCTCATAACTCTCTAACTAGTTCAGCTTCTGGTCTCTCTCCTTTTGAGGCATCTTTAGGATACCAGCCCCCCCGTTCCCATCCCAGGAAAGTGAGCTTGCTGTTCCCTTGGTCCAACACCACATCCGGCGTTGACATAGGGTATGGAGAGAGACTTGAGCTGCACTGTGCCGGTTGGGAGACAGGAAGCGTCAAATCGCGGATCGGCATAGGACCCCTGCACCAGCATACGATCCAGGTCAGAAAGTTTGGTTATCTTCCAAGAACATTCCGTTACGAACAGAGTTCAGAAAATTGTCCCCCCCGTTAACACTGGCTGTTCATCATTGAACACATCATTAATCCCTCTGCAGTAAAACTCAAACTATCCCGCTCTATGAGAGTTCATCCCACTTTTCACGTGTCACAGAGAAAACCAGTCTCTGTTAGCATTTTGTCCGGGTCCAACCTCCAGTCTTCACGGGTCCGCTGCCTGGCCAGTTCAGCTCACTCCACTATGGCACCAGTCCAGAGCCGGCTTTCCCTGTCTCTGTCCGGAACATCGCCACTGTTTCCTCGACCCGGACCAGTCGAATCCTCGGGGCGACGACAAACTACGCCAGACTTCGTGCACAGATATTAGCACTGTACAAAAAAAGACTGTTGCAAATATACCCAGCTCTGTTCCATGTGTTCTGCATTTGGGGCTCAGTGGTCGTGCAATATGACAAACTATTATAGGAACTAGAATGGAGAGGAGAGATAGATATAGCATATGAGGATAAGAGAGCACTGATTAGACCTGGCTCAGGAGATGTCATTGTTAATTACCACCCGCTCACCATCCTGCACCACACACACACACACACACACACACACACCATGGATACACACTGGCTCAGTGCACATGAATACATACATTGTTATAGTTGTAAGATGACAGACGTGGATAAATAACACCCGTACAGAAACGATAGAAATGTGGGAACATGCAGAAAGACTGCTGTAGACACTGATGAAGCTACTGAATTCATTTGTTTTGTTTTTTTATTTCTGTATCTTGCATAGGGGGTAAAATTGGTCATATTTGTTAACTTATTCTATCTTACCTAATGAATAGACTGAAATGTTAACGTTAAACTACGAACATTTCATGCATGTAATCACAGTAATCATTGAGAGATATTTTAGCTTCAGCCTTAGTTATCAGAATCAGCATCAAAAATACTTTATTCATCCCTGAAGGGAAACTCTTTCGTTACAGCTGCTCACTATCACGTCAATGCACACTTGAGAATGGAAGGAATAGAAGTACTATGCAAATCAAAATATAATACACTATAATACAGGTAAGATAAATTAAGTACAAAGTGGATATAGGTATAAAAGCTAAAATAAGTTTAAATACCAAAGTGGATTTAGAGGTTGATAAGTATGTACAGTATAATACAATGTAATAAGAAAAGAGAAAAGATGATTATAAGACGGTGGATATTGCACAGCAGTAATAGAAGTATGAATAAATATCAATAAATAGGGAATTTTAAACTGAAAACAGAGTATTTTGCACAGGAGTATTAAACAGACAATATTGCACAAATATTTCAAGTATTGCAGTGATATTAATGATCCAATGTCCAGTTTAGTGACTTAGGGTCATGTAGACTAACACTTAGAGGGAGGAGTTAAAGACTCCCAGGTGTACTCCCAGGTACTTGTAATCCTCTACAATGTCCAAACTGACCCCATGGATGGAAACCAGGGTCACTGGTGCCTTTGCCCTTCATAGATCTACAACCAGCTCCTTAATCTTTGTCACATTGAGCTGCAGATGGTTCTGCTCACACCATGAGACAAAGTTACCCACCACAGCCCTGTACTCAGTCTCATCACCACTGCTGATACTTCCCACCACAGCAGAGTCATCAGAAACTTCTGAAGGTGGCAAGACTCTGTGTGGTAGCTGAAGTCTGTGGTGTAGATGGTGAAGAGGAAGGGAGAGAGGACAGTCCCCTGAGGGGCCCCAATGTTGCTGACCACGCTATCCGACACACAGTGCTGCAGACACACATGCTGTGGTCTGCCAGTCAGGTAGTCAACAATCCAGGACACGAGGGGGGCATCCACCTGCATCGCAACCAGCTTCTCACTCAGCAGGGCTGGCCGGATGATGTTGAAAGCACTGGAGAAGTCAAAAAACATGATCCTCACCGTGCTTGCCGGCTTGTCCAGGTGGGTGTAGATGCGGTTCAGCAGGAAGATGATGCCGTCCTCAACTCCCAGCCGGGGCTGGTAGGCGAACTGAAGGGGGTCCAGGAGGGGTCGGACCATGGGCTGCAGCTGTTCCAGCACCAGTCTCTCCAGGGTCTTCATTATGTGGGAGGTCAGTCCCACCGTTCTGTAGTCCTTGGAGCCACTGGGACGCGGCGTCTTTGGCACAGGAACGAGGCAAGATTTCTTCCACAGAACAGGTACCCTTTGAAGACTCAGGCTCAGGTTGAAGACATGTTGAAGGACTCCACAACAAACGTTGGAAACAAACATTCCATGTTTTGCAGATTTATACATAATGAACATACTGTATCTGATAAATATTCCTCCAATATTCGCATGTGACAACAAACCTGAGCTGCTTTATGTGCCCTTCCACCAACCCAACCTTCAGATCTTTAAAGGCAGCACACACTGACTGTGTTGCATAGCATCACTTCATTGGACTCCTGTAGCACACAGCGGATGCAGCGTACAGTCAGGCATAGTCAAGGTACAACACCTGGGATGTGCAAGTTTTGGGAGTGAATGTGATATATTTGCTGCTTTTCTGTAGTGCCGACACTGGAAAGTAGGACAGTGACATATCCTAATGTAGTCAGACACATCTTGATGTTGTCATATTTGGTCTTAAGGCGCTAACATAACGGTAGGCCAATTAACTTCTTTAAATAGGATTTTATATGACATTTAACTCTTTATCACAGCAAAACCGTGATCGGTTGGTCACCGAGCTGATGAGGTCTCCTGGCCGGTCTGGCGGTCTCGTTTCAGGGCAGACAGTGAAGCTCCAGGCCAAGTCACTGCTGGCACAGCTCTCTGGGAGACGCAAGATTCAAAGTTTCTTCAGTTTTAACCTTTCTAACAATCTTCCCACAAAGGGACTGTGTGTCCTTTGTGCAGAGAATGAATAAAGCAACATCTACACGAGAGTCTACTGACGTGCATATGCCAATAGAAAATAAAATATGGACATATATATGAATTACATTCCTAACAAATACAAGCCATGCCTACGTAAATATATATTGTATGTATGAAACACACGTGCATGTATAAACTATACATACACACAAGGAAAAATGCTGACTGTGTTTTCAGTCCTAATGCCTCCCCTCTCCCTCTCTGGATGTGAGCTTACAGCACAAATTCTAAACCTGTGAGGTAGCAAAAGATTTTAGTCTGATACATTATTAGTTATATGTTTATTTAAAAAATTGTATTGGAATATATCATAATAAATATTTCAACTGTAAGTAATGCAGAGCTCCCTATGCATTCTTGAATACTCAAATTCATGTGACAGTGTACGATAGAATGTAACCCAGATGCAGTCAGTCATAACACCTCATCTCATCAAGTTACAAGATGAGAGATTCAGGAGAGCTTCACCAAAATTATTATAGTTATGATGTTATAATGTCAATTGTAACATCGTAGAAAAGGTTTCAGTCGTAGTCATCTGGACACTGTTTTCAGAATCAAGACGTTTCGGCTCCCATCCGGAAGTCATTCTCAATTGTGAAAAAATGGAACTCAGAAATTGAGGCTACTCTGTGTAACATAAGCCCTGCCCTCAGGAAGGAGTCTACCTGAGTATCTGTTGATTAGCTAGTTTTACCTGAAACTGACCTAATTGTTTCCATGATGGCCCAGTAATCAGTAATCAGGCCTATTGTTTTCTGGCTGCACCTCCCTCATCACTGTTAAGTACCTGATTAGCATATGATTGGCGTGACCAAGGTGCTAATACACTGTGGTAAACTTGAATGACTTCCGGATGGGAGCTGAAACGTCTTAAATCTGAAAACAGTGTCCAGATGACTAAGCTGAAACCTTTTCTACGATAGAACACTCCTGGACAAATGAGGGACTACACCGTCAATTGTAACGCATGCAATTTCTGTGTTGTCTCCCAAGACAAAGAAAAGATCCTCTTAATTTCTTGGGTCAACACAATTTTATAACCTACCAGTGGATTAATGGGCCAGAAAACATTGTGAAAAACTATATTCAATTCAATTTTAATTTATTTATATAGCGCCAATTCATAACAGAAGTCATCTCATTGCACTTTTCCTAAAGAGCAGGTCTAGACTGTACTCTTTATAATATTGTTTACAGAGACCCAACAATTCCCATCAAGAGCAACCACTCTGACAACAGTGGAAAGGAAAAACTTCCTTTTAAGAGGCAGAAACCTCGATCAGACCCAGACTCAGGGTGGGCGGGCATCTGCCGCTGCCATGTTGGGTTGAGAGAGAGCCAATGAAGCCCAATTGAATTGAAGGGAAGTCTTAAGCCTACTCTTAAATGTGGAGATAGTGTCTCCCTCCCAAACCCAAACTGGGACCTCATACCACAGGAGAGGAGCTTGATAGTTAAAGGCTCTGGCTCCTATTCTACTTTTGGAGACTCTAGGAACCACAAGTAACCCTGCATTCTGGGAGTGCAGAGTGTTCTAGTAGGGTACTATGAACTCTAAGATACAATGGTATCATCTGACCATCAAAAGCTTTGTAGGTGAGGAGAAGGATTTTAATTTCTATTCTGGATTTTACAGGGAGCCAGTGCAGAGAAGCTAATATTGAGCAAGCACTTGGCGACAGTGAAAAGAAAAAACTTCCTTTTAACAGGCAGAAACCTCAGGTAATACCAGACTCAGTGGTGGGAGGCCATCCACCGCTGCCGTGTTAGGTTTTGAGAGTTAGAGAGAGAGAGAGAAGAAGAGGGTGGGGGAGAGGGAGGCACGATGCAAATTCCAACTACAAATTTAAAATAGTAATAATGTAATGGTAGTGGTAATATTAATAAAGTAATAATAATACAAACGATAGTCATAGGAATAATAATGACAACATTAGTAACAAAGCCAATAACAACAACAACTGTAGTAGCAGATGTTGAGCAGGAACACAGGGGCAGCAGGTGGGCCACAACCAAAGATCCAGTCGTTGCAGCTCCGGAGGTAGAAATACCTGCGACAGGAGAGAGGGTTACGGGAGAGAGAAGATGTTGAGTTAGTAACAGTAATGGGATAAAAAGGCATACAGTGGAGAGGAGAGGAGGAGAGAGGAAAGAGTTGCATCGTGGCAGTCTAGACCTATTGCAGCAGAACTAAGGGATGGTTTAGGGCTCACCCAAGCCAACCCTAACTATAAGCTTTATCAAAGAGGAAAGTCTTATACCTATTCTTAAATGTGAAGATGGTGTATTACGTAGGTGAAAGAAGGCAGTCATTGAAGCTTGTTTCATGTGGGAGTTAAAGGACAAATCCTGATCAAAGATAACTCTGAGGTTCCTTACGGTGGTGTTGGAGGCCAGGGCAATGCCATCTAGAGCAACTATATCTTTATATAATGTGTCTCGGAGGTGTTTGGGGCCAAGTACAATAACTTCAGTTTTGTCTGAGTTTAACATCAGAAAATTGCAGGTCATCCAGGTTTTTATGTCCTTAAGGCACACTTGAAGTTTAGCTAACTGGTTAGCTTCATCTGGCTTGATCGATAGATATAATTGGGTATCATCCGCATAACAATGAAGTTTATGGAGTTTTTCCTATTAATATTGCATATATATAAAGGATGCATATATAAGGTGAATAGAATCGTTCCAAGCACAGAACCTTGTGGAACTCTGTGACTAACTTTGGTGTGCCCGGAGGACTCACTGTTAACTTGTACAAACCGAGATCAATCTGATAGATAGGATTGAAACCAGCTTAGTGCAGCTCCTTTAATGCCACTTGAATGTTCCAGTCTCTGTAATAGGATGTGGTGGTCATTGGTGTCGAATCCAGCACTACAGAATGTGATTCTCTGTCAGCCTTGCTACAGTGCTGAAAAGAAACATGGGTGTTGTTCTTATTTTCCTCTATTAATGATGAGTAGTAGGCTGCTCTGGCATTACAGAAAGCTTTCCTATATGTTTTAGGACTATCTTGCCAGACTAAATTAAATTCTTCCATGTTGTTGGAACGCCTTTAAGTTTTTGCAAAGTTTGCTTTAATTTGCGGGTTTGGGGGTTATACCATGGATCTAACCTTATTTGTCTTATTATCTTCTTTTTTAGAGGGGCAATAGAATCGAGTGACATGCCGCGATTTTGTTTTTATTTGTATGTATAACTCCTCTTCTGTTAACTTTTCATTTTATTCATTTAAGTTAATAACAATCTTACTGTATTTACGTTTATCCTCAGAAAGCAGTTTTAAATAGGATTCCTGGCCCCAGGAATACATTTGACTATGGTCGCTGGCGCTGCTAACTTCATGTTTTTCAAAATGTAGCTGCCAATAATCAGAGTTGGTTTCTTAGCGGGTGTGTCGCTGAGTGGGGAGAACTTGTTAAAAATGTGAAGAGGTTGGTGGTGAGTTGAGGGCTTCTGCTTAGAGCTATGTTTCCTTCATGAGCTACCTCTCGTCGGTTCGCACTGACTACTGGGGACTGGCTAACTACAGCAGTTAATGATTGAGTTCCCATGGTGCAGAACCATGTTTCCAATTCACTAAGCCTTGTCTTCAATGCTACAAATAAGCTACATTTATTACATGTACCATTATCACTGAAGGAGGCACAGGAATAACTAAACATTTGACACAACGAGCAGGAGAGAGTATGCGAGTGAGAGGTAGAGAGAGAAGTCATTGCTAGCTGCTAAGCTAAAGAACGGTAGCTAGAAAAATTGAATGGTGTGTAAACTGTGGGATTAGCGAGAAAGTAAAAGGAGAGGGCTGTAACTGCCTGAGCAGAACTAGTGTACGTTTAAATGTATAGCAGATAGTTAGTCACTATAATAAAGACTTGAACAAAATTAACCGTGATAAGCTATAGCAGCAAAAATATGCTACTAGTAACACACAAACACTGGTGACCAGAAATGAGACAATACGCTTACCGCAGCACGTCAGAACGTCAGCACAGGACCTTCACCCAGGAGACCGCTGGTGGTTGGGAAGGACATTTTCTATAAGCTTATACTGTTTCCTGGGAGGGAATTGTAAGCAGTATGTTTTTATAAACACACCAAGCCCATTTTGAAAGTCAAATGCCAATAGAATGCCAGATAGGGACCAGAATTCCCAAAGGACCAATGCAGCTAGCATGGCTTCAGATCTTAGCATCCTGAAATATTTAAATGGTAAATGGACTGCATTTATATAGTGCTTTTCTACCTTTCTATGAAAGCACTTTACAATTTTGCCTCTCATTCATCCATTCAAACACACACTCATACTATGCCAGCTTTGCTGCGCTGACCTGTCCATTGGGAGCAACTTCGGGTTCAGTGGACACTTGTGACAAGTGAAAAGGAGGAGCGAACCACCAACCCTGCGATCCCTACTTCTTTTTACAATTAAATGTGAAAGTAACTGTATAACGTGTAGTAGGCTTGGCATAGGAAGGGATAGATTAATCAATGTCAACAAGCAACATTCTGTGAAATAGAGACATTGTGGGCACAGTAGTACAGGACTCAGGGGAAACTAGGTGATGTCAAAATATCTTAATATCATTTAGTCAAAAATCATTCCTGACTTGAACCACTGTCCATGTTGTTGCTAACCCATCTGTGGGCCCAAGGAAACTGTAGTTCACCATGTGCTAGAGCAGGGGTTCCCAAACTTTTCAGACCGCGACCCCCAATATTAGACTGCTGACGACCCGCGAATTATAACTTTGTATTCAGGAAAGCCAGCGCAGAGAATGTCTTTTCGCATAAATACCAGTGTGTGATAAACAGTCCTGCCACTCTTCATGAATCTAGTATTTCAAAGGAGAACTGATAAGGCACGTTCACACTGAGAACAATAACTATAATAATAACTAATAAAGTTTTAATAGTTATTCTAATTCTATGAGAATAGCAAATCCACACTACTGCTATAACGATAATGACAGAGCAACAACATTGTTGTAAGAACTTTCGGAATTTTTTTTCCTACACACATAAATGATACCTCAAATCATGTGCCTTGTTAATGAGCGATATACAAATGCTTTCTGATTGTGACTGAACTAACGTTTTTTGCGTGGTGGATGAAAACGTAAGACTCAAGCTGCCTGTAACACACGTACAGCATTGGCTGGCACCTTGGAGCAATTATAACTTTGTATTCAGAAAAAACGCCTAATGTGATGGATGGGCGCTGTGCGCGGAGCAAAGTAAGTCCACTCTAGGTTCAATTTTGGAGATTGCCACCCGCAGATCATCTTCCACATTAAGCCGTGACCTGCGTTTATTCTTAATGTAAGTCAGCGTGGAAAATGTCTTTTCGCATAAATACGTTGAGCCAAATTGCATGAGTACATCCAACGCGGCTTTCGACAACTGTGGATATTCCAGCGCGACAGAAACCCAGAACTCATCCAGAGTCTTGCCGTCAAATGGCGTCCTCAGGGTTCGATCGGTTGAAAGTTCTATCAGCGCATCTTTACTCATCTTTGTCCCTGTAACTTTTTCTCCTTTCTGCGTAAAAAGTCAGTGGGTTTATCTGTGAGGCTGGGGTGTTTGGTGTTCAGGTGTCTTTGCATTTTCACGGGCTTCAGACTCTCATGTGCGAGGACTTCGGAGCACACAACGCATTGAGGGTATTGAATCTGATTTATAACAATGCACATGAAACCATAGTTTATGTATTCCTCTCTGTATTTTCTGGCTTTCGAGGAGGGATGGTCCTTTTGCGGGGCATGGGTTTGGCGGGCTGCCCTTCCAGAGGTGGAGGGTAGTCCCGGCGGCTCATCCTCTTCTCTGCCCTCTGCATTTTTCGCTGATCCTGCTCTCTCATCAGCAGGCATCTCTGCTCCCTTCTCTTTTTCTTTTGATGTTAATAACCACCGTTTCATTTTTGATCAAGTTTAGATCTCAAAATAGACGATCGCTGTTTAGCAAAACACTAAATGTGCATCTAGCTAGCGCATGTTGTTGCGCTGTAAATTGTGATTGACGCCGTCACTTAACTGTCGTAATTAATCGGATCAAACAAAGTTTTATTTCCAGTTTATTTTAATTATCATAAATGTATACTCGCATCATTACAACCTTTTTTAACATATAAAAAATAAATAAATAAATAAATAAAAATAAAAAATAAATAAAGTTTATAAAAAAATAAAGGACCCCCCGCCCCCCACTCCCACTTTGGGAACTGCTGTGCTAGAGGAGTGTAACATTCACAGAGCTTCTCACTCTAGCCCAAGAAACCAAGAATAGCTGGGCTGTATAGGGATTTTGGGATATTTTGGAGTAGTGTCCAAAGTCAGAACTACAGGTCCAGCGACACACCTTCATTCCAAACCCAAGCCCAGACCTTACAGATGCCAGATTTAAAATGGATTTTTACAGTGCCACATCATCATTGTATAAAAATTCTGCAGTGTGTAAAGTTCACACTTTATAAGAGCTAGCTCAAAGTTCAGTTCACACAGATTAAAATGAACTAGTTCACATTCACAATTTAGAATTTTGAACTAATTTCACAGTACCAAAAAATGTACTAGTTCACGTTCATTTCTTCCATTTTATTCCTTTACAAAATGCTGTGAGTGTGACTTGGGTGGAGGAACTTTGCGGCTGTTGGCTTGTGGTCTTACCCTTTAATGATTTCTTGTGATCATCATTCACTCGCAGATATTTTCCAAGTCTGGTCGCGATGTGTTGTTTCAAAAATCTGTGACCCATCAGATTCTGTGACCCAAAACACCGGCATGCCGGGGTGCCGTAAAACACAGTACGTCATTAACTCTTGTGGGAGTGAACACTGCTCACGTTCACGTTCAGTTCACCATTCACCAAAAACATGAGCATGTTCATGCACAACACTGAAATTCTGTACCCACTTGGGTTTTTGTCTAATGCTGCCACACTATGCCTTTTTCATTTAATCTTTCAACACTCTTTTAAGTGCTGTTGGTCCCTTGACATCATTTTACACCATATTTATGATTGAAAGAGTACTCCACTGATTTTGTATTGTATTCTTATTGATGCAACATAATTAATTCAATTAAATTCAATTTTATTTATATAGCGCCAATTCATAACAGAAGTTATTAGAAATTAGAGATATGGTTGTTTTTTTCCATGCATTCTTCCTCCTGTCAAAACTTGGTGGCTGCATTATTCACAATGCAACTCAATTGCCAATAGAGATTCGGGTGTATTATTCTATTAGTGGCTAATGTAGCCTCGGGCCACTAGCCTCAAGCAGAGATGAGAAGTGGGCTACAGAGGTCTGGTAAGATCACTTCTTTCGAATTCCATGCCCCCAGATTTTTTTCATTTTGAAACTTGTAGTCTTCAGCCCCAACTGACGCTGACTCAAGTGACATCATACAGTTTATCAGACTTCACACGGCGCCCTCTGGAAACACAAAAGGCTTTATACAACAGCAAATGCATGTACATATCTCCCACATAAATGATAATACCACAATAAAATAAATAGTAATAATACCAGAATCAGATACTTTACCTACTGGCATAGAATTGTTAATGCTCTTCTTGGCTTTTGCGATACTTTGTCAAACCTAAATATAATCCAGCACACAAACCGTCAACTATTTGTCAGTTAGAAGCAGTTCATGATATATAAAATGCATGATGGGCTCAGTAGGGGATTTGTTAAGTTTTAACAGGGGGGATGGCCTAATGGTAGCGCAATAATAATTTCAAATGGTATGCTCTAAAAAGAGAGAAGTAGACGGCGGAAACAGAGCTTTTAATCAAGAATGGACAGACTCTTACATTTATGTCACAGTATGTCTCATGTTCCGAGGCCATGACGATTATTAAAAGTGGCAATGTGAAGCGCCACTACAAGACAAGGAACAGATTATCATTTGAGCAGGTTAACAAGGGGAATGGATTTTGGTAATTTTTCATGGGTTGCATCCCCCATTGCCCCCCCTTAAATCGCCTACTGGCTGGGCCAATCTACTTTTGCACTCAATCAAAGTTCTTCTGGATGAGAGTTCCTATGGTTGGAAGTTTGTTTACTTAAAATGCAGAGAAATTTAGGGTCACAAACCAAAAAGCAATTACTCTGCTTCTCTTCTTATGTGCACTCATAGAGGAAGCTGACTGGATTGATAAATCTTTGAACTGAGCAGCACTACAACAAAGCTCCACCCGCAATGTGTCTTTTAATTCAAAACCCCTAAATATAAATGTAAATGTGTGGCAACTCCTAAAAATGCAGTTGCTCTTTGGCAGCCCCCTGCTGTTCAAACAACACAGTAACACCCTCACACGTACATTCTTACATAGACTGAAGCAAGGGAAATATCAAATTCAGCTGCGTTTAGGACTTTTAAATCTGACGTATTTATAATGCACATTTGAGTTCCCTGTCATAATAATACAAGCTACATGAGCAAAAAGACCTAGCATAAGTACCGGCTAATTGCCAGAAATATTAAATGTTAGCGATTACTCCTATGTCTTACTGTAGAAGGTCCAGAGGGAGACTGGTGGTTGAGCGTGGTCTCATTTTTTGCTTTCTGGTAGCATAATACTGTACAGTCTCTATTTCATAGTAGGTTACCATTTATATAATCTGTTCTTGACTGGCCATCACTGCCCCAACTCCTCTCTGCCAATCCCCACTTCATAGAGACAGAGGATGGAGGCAGTGGTGTCGGTGGTGTTGGTGGGGTGGTTGGGGGAAATCAGAGGCTATGGCTGGGAGATCCGAGGGGAAATTAGCCAGCACTTAGCTGCACACATGCACACCAGGCCCAGCTGGGAGACAGAGCCTCAGATCCAAGCATGGAGGACATGAAAGACACCAGCACTGCTGCAGAAGGGAAGGGATTCTCTCTCTCTCTCTCGCTCTCTTTCTCTAGCTTTCAGTATTTCTCACTCTCCTTCTTAATCTTCCTTGCATTTGCTCTCTGTCCTCATCTTTCATTCTCTTTTCCTCCCCTCGACTTCCCTCTGTCTTTCTCTTACTCCTCTCTAAGGTTTTCAAGAATGCATGTGTGTGTCTGCAAAAATGCTCGTCCTATTTTTGTGTGTTTGTCAAACGCATGCATGTGTACTGTTGTTGTCTAACAAATTGTCCAACAAAAATCAAACACAGGGTGGAATTGGAGATGTTTGGAGGGGGGCAAAGAAGAAAAACACTCTACATGGTGAACAGGCTTCAAAAGGCCCACAACACAACCCTTTGACTAACATCCTGGCGACATAGCTTCACTCTCACACATTCATACACACACACACACACACACACACACACACACACACACACACACACTCTTATGTCCCCTATGGGTCATAACATTTACAAGGCACTTGGTGTACAGTGTCATCAAAACAGTACCTCAGCCAAGGAAAAAAAGTACAGGGAAGGCTGAGAGTGGTATGTGATAAGAAATAGATTTTGAAGGCCAATAATGCATATCAGTACCAAAGCTTTTGAATTAAAGCTGCTGATAGCCAATATTTTGTACTAATACTGTATATAATACTAAGTCTTATTTTCCCTCCAGTTTAGATTGTTGACTCTGCCTTGATTGATTGCATCTGTGTCTCGTTGTCTCCCCTACCTAAGTATATTTAGTCCGGGTTTTTTCCTTTGTTCATTGTCAGTTCGTTGTCCTTGTCATGTGCATTTTCGGTCGTACTTTGTCCCTGTGTCAAGCATCCCGGCATTTCTTATCTGTGAGTTCTGTTGAGTCGATTCTTTGTTCCCTTGGACCTTGCCTGGATTATGGACTTTTGAACTTTGCCTGCCCCCTGTCGGATTTGTTTGCCTAGTTGGACTGATTCCCTGGTTTTGACCACTGCCTGCCAGAAACCCGTAGTTATTCCCTGCCGGTGATCGCAGCCACCGTGTCCTGATCTCTGCAAAGCTGCCTTCCTGTTCTGCCTGTCACGCTACACGAGCCAGCTGCCTTCCTGTTCTGCCTGCCACGCTACACAAGCCAAACCCAGAACCTACGCTCACTGTCTCTGTCCTCTGAGCCCAGTCGGTTCTTCACGCACTGTGTCTACTACGTCATCACTGGCTACAGCGGACCACACCAGACTCGCCCGCTCTGGAAGAGCATTTATCTACCTGTGATTACTTGCTGTATTATAATAAAAACTGTTGCCACTACAATCCAGTTTACCACTTGTGTTCTACATTTGGGTCCTTAGATTGTGCATTACGACAGAAAGAGCCGACCATAACATGGATCCAGCAGAAGTCGACTCTCTTGTGGGAGAGTTGACGGAGGTGTTCTCAGTTCTGGATAGATTACGTCTATCCATTTAAAAACTCCATGGACATTAGATGCAGACTTTTTGTATACTCCTTAATGGAGAACCATTTTATCAAGACCTAGCTTTCACATCTCTGCCTCAGATCTCGAGTCTGAGGCAAAGTTTGCAACCCTGCCTGGATTCCCGGCCTGCTAATCAGCTGGCAGCTCAGCCCATTGCTGTCTTGGTACCTTCTGGGAAACCCCCCGGGAGGAAGCATGGCTCGCGTCAATGTGGGTCTTCACCGCTGCCCAGCCCCCCAGAGCCTCCGCTGCCCAGCACCCCAGAGCCATCAGCAGTCCTGCCTGGTCCTCAGTTGGCAGCCTGGCCAACCCCTGGACTCTGGTGGATCACAACAGCCCCTTGGACTCTCTGTTGGATTGCAGCAGCAGCCATCTCCTGCCGCCGCTGGATCGCTGCTGCTGAATCGCGGCAGCAGCCATTTATCTATCTGTGATTACTTGCCGTATTATAATAAAAACTGTTGTCACTACAATTCAGCTCTCTGTTAAAAATTTTAGGTCTCAAGTCCAAGTCTGATGACATCATCAGGGTTATTTTGTCAGATTTGACAAAACTCCTCCAGAGCCACAGAAGACATTATGCAACTGTTTTCACAGGTTGAGTAGATTTCCTCATGTCAAGTAAACTAGTCATCATTGTGTAAAATTGGTGGATCCGTCTGTTGATGGGCACATGAAGGTGACAGAGGACATACACAATGCATAGAGTACAGGAGTTGGGGGATCAACAAGGATATCATTATCATACTGCAGGATATCATTGTTGTCAACCGTTCAGCTCTGTTTACCAGTACTGTACCCTGTAGGTACCTGGCAAGGATCTACCACATGGGCAATCTGGGCACGTGACCAGGGGCCCCTGTGATGGGAGAAAAAAAATGGATGAGTTCATTTGATATGCTGTTAGTGATTCGCAGATTGGTTCTGATGTCAACCGAATCAGAATGTACACATAAATCATCCACCCAACACCCACCCCAATCCAAAGGAATTATTTTCTTTAATTTCAAGACCCACACCCACATGAACATTTCCCTCCACCTGTACCGGTCCCAATACCTTTTAAAATATGTTGAGCAGCGCAAGCTTTCCCGTTGATTTCTTTATTGTGTGTTGTATTGATGTTTAAGTGTTTTCTTTAACGATTTACTTTAATGATTAGAGAGGCTGCTGTCAGTCATTTTAAACATTTCCATGCGCGCAGTAATGTCACAGCAAATATCGTGGGACATTTAAGCAGCAAAACACAATAGTTATAAACTTGACAGGACAGAGGAAACTCTCCAGAGGAAGCAGAATTAAACTATTAGTTTTTGAAATAATTTTTTTTAGACAGCTCTGATCTCAGGATTTATCAGTAGGGCGGCTGCTCTACTCCAAACAATTTCACTGTGAGTGTGACCTTTTTGATGTGTAGAACAGAACATAAATTAACATTAGATCATGACCAATCTTGTCTGTGTGTCGGGAGATTTAAAAAATCAACAAAGTTATGCTGCAGTGCCTCGTGCGTAAATGCGCACAACGTCTGTCTTAATGGGAAGATGCTTCATATATTGCACCCACCTGCAACCCATCCACTATTAATCAGAATAATTTTTTTTTATTTTATGACCCGGCCCGCCTGATCACCAGATTATCCGCAGTCATAACTGCAATCACTAATGCAACACTGTGGTATGCTGCTATATAGGTATGTGTTGGAGTTGAGCTCATTATATGTTGTACTTTTGCAATTCTGTGTGAAGTTTCCGAGCTCTCTTAGTGAGCCTTATTTTGAAACCAGCATTCAGCTGTATCGTTAGGATGGCATTGTTGTAAGCCTATTCCAAGTCAGTCACATTATGTATCAGTAATAACTGGTGTGCTGTCTGCTTGGGTGGTTTTCAGTGAACACAAATACATTGCCTTGGGATGATTTAATCCATTGCTTCCTTGTCTTGTGATTTGTGACGGTAATGGCAGTAGGCCTACTTGTCTTTTGAACTGTAGGCATACCTGCTCAGCTGGACTGGTTATTCAGCCTTTGACCAATAGGTGTGTGATGCCAGCTTGACTGGAAGCTCAAAATATTAAGGGGGGTTTAATGACTGGGGGGGTACTAATCCAGCCTTTGTAGGTGCCCAGTATTTACAAAAATACTTACAGTATAATTTATTTTCTCCTTTACTCTAAAATTCCCAATTGTTACTTCCTTGAGCATAGTCTGGTTTTCTTCTGCTTTACCTACATTTAAGTACCAGTAGGAACGGTAAGTATTTTATGTGTACTAATTCATACAATGAAATTACACTGTAAATTGCAGGCTGTATTATAAAGTGTCACTAGATATTTTAACTGGGCTTATCACAATCAAAGGCTCTTACCCATTTTTTCTAACACAGTTTATATGTGTCAACCATTAAACTGGTTACCTGCATCACCAGGTTATCTATATCACCACTATTGGAGCCTTTGCCAATCTTTTAGATTTTCTCTGTTACATTTTCTATTTCTTTCATTGTGTGTGTGTGTCTGTCTCTCCCTATCCTACTCTTCTCACCCCTCCTTTCCTCTCACTTTCTCTCTCTCCCCTTCTTCCTCCTCCCCTACCGTCCCTCTCTCTGCATGCCCACGGCCCAGCAGTAATTCTGTGTTTATCAACTCTTTATTATGGCCCCTCGAATCATCATTTACAATGGTAGCATCTGCTCATTGCCTAGCCCGAGCATGGGGCAAATTGCTTTTATAGGAAAAAAACAGCCAGTGAGGACACACATACACACACACACACACACAAACACACACAAGCAACTGTGCACAAATCAAGACACCAAGCCCCGGCCTATTTACAGCAGCTGTTAACTTTCCTGGCAGAATCACACACAAACACAAACACTTCACTTCTTCTAACAGGATCAAATGATTAGCTGGCCACCATCAGCAAATCAAAAGTCCCAAATCCAATGAGGGAGCTGTTCTGATTTTCCTTTTATATATTTTTTTAACATCTACTTGATGCCACAGTGTGAAAAACAAATATCACATCTGGCCTCACCACTCTACTTTTTGCATTTGGCACGGTCTAATTTAGCCGCTACAGCAATGTGGGAAACAGTGGGAAGCAGAAAATGGCAAAAAATCCTATCTTTGTTGTTCGCATTTAACACATTAGCGTTCCCTACATGACGGGGATGAGGAGATGGCGAGGTGAACGTGTGCAGGAACCTAGCAGTGGGAAAAAGAAAGATGAACACAGTGCTTTTTAAGCGTTATCCCTTCAATTATGAAAAGCTCCTCATCTCTGTCCTGTAGGGATGTGGAATGGGAGGGCTGCAGTTTGGTTTTGTACAGATGTTTATGTATAATTGGCGGTGCAACAGAAAGTGAAACTGGATTGAAAGAAATAAGATGCAAACATACTAGTTAAAGTGGCAATCCTTAAGCTTTCAGTCCTGGTTGATTTGGCGACACCTAGTTACTGATACTACCGGTCACAGAATTATTATTTTATTCTTACATTAGAAGAATGAAAGTATTGTCGTTTTAATAAAGAAGTGTGGCAAAAATTGGCCTTTTTCCATCAATCTGTGAGCAACCGTGATCTGATTTTATGCTGCACACAGCATGAATCTGCAAACAGCAGGGCACCATGAAAGGAGTTGGTTGCCTCGATGAGAAGTCTAACCTCTTCATCCTTCTTGTAATATTTCAAACTCATCCACTGTCAAAAAAGGCCAAAAACAACCATTGTCTTGTAGATGCATTTTTGATAAACAATAGCAGTAAGTGTCAAACTCAATAACAAACAAATTGCATTTCCTGTGACTACTTCATAATAAAAGTCAACTTGTGTTTCGCCAGTTAAAGGTGGGGTATGAGATTCATAACAGAAGTTATCTCATTGCACTTTTCCTATAGAGCAGGTCTAGACCATACTCATACATACATAGACCATTTCTAATATTATTTACAGAGACCCAACAATTCCAATCAAGAGCAAGCACTTTGACGACAGCGGTAAGGAAATACTTCCTTTTAAGAGGCAGAAACCTTGAGCAGAACCAGACTCAGCGTGGGCAGGCATCTGCCACTGCCGTGTTGGGTTGAGAGAGAGCTAATGAAGCCCAATTGAATTGAAGGAAAGTCTTAAGCCTACTCTGGAGGAGTAGGAGAGAGATAGTGGAGATAGTGTCTGCCTCCCGAACCCAAACTGGGACTTGATACCACAGGAGAAGAGCATGATAGTTAAAGGCTTTGGCTCCCATTCTACTTTTGGAGACTCTAGGAACCACAAGTAACCCTGCATTCTGGGAGTGCAGAGTGTTTTAGTGGGGTACTATGAACTCTTTAAGATACAATGGTATCATCTGACCATTAAGAGCTTTGTAGGTGAGGAGAAGGATTTTAAATTATATTCTGGATTTTACTGGGTGCAATGGAAAGAGAAGCTAATATTGGAGAAATATGATCTCGTTTCCAAGTTCTTGTGCCTCAGCATTCTGGAATTGCAATAATCCAGTCTAGAAGTAACAAATGCATGGACTAGTTTTTCTGCATCATTTTCAGAAAGGATGTGCCTGATTTTTGCAATGTTACGCAGGTGAAAAAAGGCAGTCCTTGAAGTTTGTTTCATGTGGGAGTTAAAGGACAAATCCTGATCAATGATAACTCTGAGATTCCTTACGGTGGTGCTGGAAGCCAGGTCAATGCCATCTAGAGTAACCACATCTTTAGATAACGTGTCTCTGAGGTGTTTGGGGCCAAGTACAATAACTTCAGTTTTGTCAGAGTTTAACATCAAAAAATTGCAGGTCATCCAGGTTTTTATGTCCTTAAGGCATCCTTGAAGTTTAGTTAACAGATTAATTTAATTTGGCTTGATCGGTATAATTGGGTATCATCTGAGTAACAATGAAAGTTTATGGCGTGTCTCCAAACAATATTGCCTAAAGGAAGCATATATGAGGTGAATAGAATCGTTCCAAGCACAGAACCTTGCGAAACTCTGTGACTAACTTTGGAGTGCTTGGAGGATTCATCGCTAACATGTATAAACTGAGATCGATCAGATAGATAGGATTTAAACCAGAGGTTTAATTACAGCTACTTTGAAGGACTGTGGGACATAGCCTGTTAAAGACAGATTGAATATATCTAGTAAAGAATTGCTAACAGCCTAGTTGGGATGGGGTCTAAGAGAGGTTGATGGCTTAGATGAAGAAATCGTTGAAGTTAGTTGAAGAAGGTCGATAGGAGAAAAGCAATCTAAATCTATAACAGTTTTACAGCTGTTTCTAAGGTTCCTGTGTTTGAAGACAAAACGATACTGGTTGAGGGCAGGACATGATGAATTTTGTCTCTAATAAATAAAATTTTATCATTAAAGAAGCTCATGAAGTCGCTACTACTGAGGGCTATAGGAATACATGGTTCAATAGAGCTCTGACTTTCTGTCAGCCTGGCTACAGTGCTGAAAAGAAACCTGGGATTGTTTCATTAATGATGAGTAGTAGGCTGCTCCAGCATTACGGAGGGCTTTCCTTTATGGTTTAAGACTTGCCAGACTAAATGAGATTCTTCCAGATTGGTGGAACGCCATTTCCTTTCAAGCGATGTTTGCTTTAATTTATGGGTTTAGGAGTTATACCATGGAGCTAACCTTCTTTGTTAGAGGGACAATAGAGTCGAGTGTCATTCGCAGTGAGCCTGCAGCACTATCAAGAAGATGGTCAATTTTGGAGGGACTGAAATTAGCATAGGGGTCCTATATTATATTGAGACATGGCACTGAATTAAATGCAGATGGAATCACTTTCTTAAATTTAGCTACTGCACTGTCTAGTGTAGGAGTATTTCCTTAATTGCGTGTAGTCCAGTAATAGGAGTTCAAAAGTTTTAAATAATGGTCCGATAAAGAAGGATTCTGTGGAAAGACTATTAAATGTTCAATTTCAATGCCATATAACAGAACAAGGTCGAGGGTGTGTTTAAAACAGCAAGTGGGTTTATGTATGCCCTGACAGAAGCCAATTGTATCTAATAATGAGATAAATGCAGTACTAAGGCTATCATTATTGAGCATTAATATGACTGGGCGGAGTGGATTCATTTAGCATATTCTTCATAACCCAGCCAGGTTTCAGTAAGACAAAATCAAGACAAAGTCAATATGATAATTTGATATTAAACCATTCACTAGTTACGCTTTAGATGACAGATATCTGATGTTTAAGAGACCACATTTAATTCTCCTATTTTGTTGTGCTATTTCAGCTGTGGTAATTTTGTTTAGGTTTTCATGTATAACTCTTCTGTTAACTTTTGATTTTATTAATTTAAGTGGTCGGGGGGCAATGTTGGAAAGTAACTAACTCAAGTACAAGTTTTGGGGCACTTGTATTTTACTTGAGTATTTTCATTTTATTTTACATTTATTTGACAGCTATATGTACTAGTTACTATTCAGATTTAGATTTTTCTTGAAAAAACATATGATGATCTTATAAAATACAGTACTCTCATAGAGATTAAACTACCTATAACAGGTTAAGCAGTCAATATTAGCTCCTACTCCACCACTAGCAGTGAAATACTACTTACACATTTATGCATCAGTATTTATATCAATCAAATAATGTTTTATATAATAATGTCAGTTAGAGGGGTCTTTTTTCATAAGAATACGTTTTGTGGTTAAATTACTTTAATCACATTTTGCTGATTATACTACTATTTTGAATGCAGGACTTTTACTTGTAATGGAGTATTTTTTTATATTGTGGTATTGGTATTTTCACTTAAGTAAATGATCTGAATACTCCTTCCACCATTGTCCTTATGTAATGGTGTTTGTCTTTGCATGGTTATTTCAATGTTGGTTCAATGGCATGACCTCTCTTTTGAACCTTTTACCTAAGCCTGGTCCATATCCCAATCTCTATTGTAAATGGTAAATAGAGTGAGTTTATACCACAGACACTCAGGAACTGATGGCAGTGGAGCTGCCATGCAAGTCACTGTCCAAAGCGGACAGGAGGAGCCGTCCACATGTCAACCCTCCAATTAACGGACTAAATTGCGCGTACGACACTATTGTCCAATGTGAATTACATTTTTACATACATACATATATGGGGTCATTTGTGGTTCAGTGTCTTGCAAAAGGACACATGGACACATTTATTTTTGGATCAGTAATGATCTTAATGGTGAAATTAATAATAAAAATAATGTAAAATGTATATACAACCTACAAGTAAACAGACAAGTCATGGAATTATAAAATACAAATGATTTATGTGGTAGTTTAAGGTTTTTCATTTCCTGTTTTATTTTGTAGTGTGTTCCTTCCCTTGTGTGTCTTGTGGTTTTACTTCCTATCTTTGTTTTAACTCCTGTTTTGATTGTTGGCCCTTCCTTGATTGTTTGCACCTGTGTCTCATTGTTTCACCTCCCCTAGGGTATTTAGTCCATGTCTCTGTCTTTGTTCAGTGCTGGGTGATTGTTGTTACACATGGTGTTGTTCCTGTCTGGTGTTATACATGGCCTGAGTGATTCCTGCCTTGAGTTTTTGTTCCTGTCTTGTGAGTGTTCCTGACCTTTGTGTGTGTCGCCGTTTGGTGCACTTTTTGTTGTACCTAGTTCCAGTGCCCAGTTTGCCAGCAGGTTTACCGTGAGTTCTGTTTTTTGGATTCTTTGTCTCCTTTGGACCTTGGCTGGATCCTGATTTTGTAACTTGCCTGCTCCCTATTTGAACTGTTTTGGCACCTTGGACTCACTTCCCTGCTTCCACCACTACCAGCCGGTAACCGATCTGCCTTTTGCCTGTTTGTTTACCTGTCTGCTTACCGGTCTGCATGTACCTGCCTGTAACTGCCTGTGAACCACATCACCCTCAATAAATACTTTAGCCATCCGGCTACTTCACTTCATTACACTTCCTGGTCATCTGCATTTGAGTCCATATACCACTAAACACATCATACGACAGAATGACCCAACCAATCATGGACCCAGCAGAGTTGGCCGAGGAAGCAGACCAGATGGTCCATGATCTGGTATGCCTAAGGGACATTTGGGGGGAAAAACGTGACAAGTACCGTAGAGAGGCAATCAAATGTCACGTCGAAACCAGATTCTCGACACCACCTGGGCTGAGGGAGGCCATCCCTGGGTGGCTCACTGGCTTCCTTCAGACCCAGAAACCCCAGCCTGCAACCCTGCCTGTTACTCCTCAACCGGTCCCAGCCCCAAACCCATACCTAGTCAACCGCTTGGCTCTCGGTGGTCCTCGCAGCCATCGGATTACAACCCAGCCTGACTGCCATCGGACTGCAACCCGGGCTGCAAGCCATTAAACTGCACCCTGGCCTGCCAGCCATCAGCATCCACCCCAGCCTGCTGGCCCCCAGTTCATATCCCAAACATACATACCTCCTACGTGCTAGTCTCCAGTCAGCATCTCAGCCTGCAAGCCAGGGGGCACCTCAGTCTGTTGCTTTCTCAGTGCCTTCCAGGAGACGCTTCAGGAGAAAGCATGGCTCCCCCAGTTGCTCGCCTGCCCAGATGGTCGCCTGCACTGCGGCCCAGCAGCCCAGCTGCTTGCCTGCCCAGCTGCCGCCTCCAGTCCCAGCACCGAGGCAGAGACCTCCGATCACATCTGGATCACAGCAGCAAGCACTCCGTGCTGGATCACAGCGGCCATCACTCCCTGCTGGATCGCAGCAGCCACCTGTCTCTGCTGGATCGCAGCAGCCATAACTCCCTACTGGATCGCAGCAGCCCCCTGTCTCTGCTGGATCACAGCAGCCATCACTCCCTAATGGATCACAGCAGTCATCACTCCCTGCTGGATCGCAGCAGCAATAACACCCTGCTGGATCACAGCAGTCGTCACTCCCTGCTGGATCGCAGCAGCAATAACTCCCTGCTGGATCACAGCCAGCCGTCACTCCCTGCTGGTTCGCAGCAGACCCCTGTCTCTGCTGGACCACAACAGGCATCACTCCCCAATAGATCACAGCAGTCATCACTCCCTGCTGGATAGCAGCAGCTCCATATCTCTATTGGATCGCAGCAGCCCACTGTGTCTGTTAAATAACAGAAGCCATCACTCCCTGCTGGATGGTAGCAGCCCCCTGACTATGCTGGATCGCAGCAGCCATTACTCCCTTCTGGATCGCAGCAGTCATCACTCCCTGCTGGATCGCAGCAGCCCCCTATCTCTGTTTGATCACAGCAGCCCCCTATCTCTGTTTGATCGCAGCAGCCCCATGTCTCTGCTGGATCGCAGCAGCCATTACTCCCTTCTGTATCTCAGCAGTCATCACTCACTATTGGATTGCAGCAGCCCCCTGTCTCTGCTGGATGGCAGCAGCAATCACTCCCTGCTGGATCGCAGCAGCCCCTTATCTCTGTTGGATGGCAGCATCCATCACTCCCTGCTGGATCACAGCATTCACTCCCTAATGGATCGCAGAGGCTCCCTGTCTCTGCTGGATCACAACAGGCATCACTCCCCAATAGATCACAGCAGTCATCACTCCCTGCTGGATCGCAGCAGCAATAACTCCCTGCTGGATCACAGCAGCCCCCTGTCTCCTCTGGATCGCAGCAGCCATCACTCCCTGCTGGATGGTAGCAGCCATCTGTCTCTGCTGTATCGCAGCAGCCATCACTCCGAGCTGGATCGCAGCAGACCCCTGTCTCTGCCGGATCGCAGCAGCCATCATTCCTTGTTGGATCGCAGCAGCCATCACTCCCTGATGGATGGTAGCAGCCATCACTCCCTGCTGGATCGCAGCAGCCCCCTGTCTCTGCTGGATTGCAGCAGCCCCCTATCTCTGTTGGATCGCAGCAGCCATCACTCCCTTCTGGATGGCAGCATCCCCCTGTCTCTGCTGGATCGCAGCAGCCATTTCTCCCTTCTGGATCGCAGCAGTCATCACTCCCTCCTGCATTGCAGCAGCCCCTATCTCTGTTGGATCGCAGCAGACCCCTGTCTCTGCTGCATCGCAGCAGCCATCACTCCCTGATGGATCGCAGCAGCCATTTCTCCCTTCTGGATCGCAGCAGTCATCACTCCCTCCTGCATTGCAGCAGCCCCTATCTCTGTTGGATTGCAGCAGCACCCTGTCTCTGCTGGATGGCAGCAGCAATCACTCCCTGCTGGATCGCAGCAGCCCCCTATCTCTGTTGGATCTCAGCAGTCCCCTGATTCTCCTGGATAGCAGAAGCCAGCACTCCCTGCTGGATCGCAGCAGCCATCACTCCCTACTGGATCGCAGCAGCCCTGTGTCTCTGCTGGATCGCAGCAGCCATCACTCCCTGTTGGAACGCAGCAGCCATCACTCCCTGTTGGAACGCAGCAGCCATCACTTCCTGCTGGAACGCAGCAGCCCCCTGTCTCTGCTGGATTGCAGCAGCCTTTACTCCCTTCTGGGGCAGCAGCAGCCATCAATCCCTAATGGATCGCAGCAGTCAACACTCCCTGCTTGATCTCAGCAGCCCCCTGTCTCTGCTGGATCGCAGCAGCCCCCTATCACTACTGGATCGCAGCAGCCATAACTCCCTACTGGATCGCAGCAGCCCCCTGTCTCTGCTGGATCACAGCAGCCATCACTCCCTAATGGATCACAGCAGTCATCACTCCCTGCTGGATAGCAGCAGCTCCATATCTCTGTTTGATCGCAGCAGCCCCCTATCTCTGTTTGATCGCAGCAGCCCCCTATCTCTGTTTGATCGCAGCAGCCCCATGTCTCTGCTGGATGGCAGCAGCCATTACTCCCTTCTGTATCTCAGCAGTCATCACTCACTATTGGATTGCAGCAGCCCCCTGTCTCTGCTGGATGGCAGCAGCAATCACTCCCTGCTGGATCGCAGCAGCCATCACTCCCTGCTGGATCGGAGCAGCATTCACTCCCTAATGGATCGCAGAGGCTCCCTGTCTCTGCTGGATCACAACAGGCATCACTCCCCAATAGATCACAGCAGTCATCACTCCCTGCTGGATCGCAGCAGCAATAACTCCCTGCTGGATCACAGCAGCCCCCTGTCTCCTCTGGATCGCAGCAGCCATCACTCCCTGCTGGATGGTAGCAGCCATCTGTCTCTGCTGTATCGCAGCAGCCATCACTCCGAGCTGGATCGCAGCAGACCCCTGTCTCTGCCGGATCGCAGCAGCCATCATTCCTTGTTGGATCGCAGCAGCCATCACTCCCTGCTGGATCGCATCTGCCCCCTGTTTCTGCTAACTCGCAGCAGCCATCACTCCCTGATGGATGGTAGCAGCCATCACTCCCTGCTGGATCGCAGCAGCCCCCTGTCTCTGCTGGATTGCAGCAGCCCCCTATCTCTGTTGGATCGCAGCAGCCATCACTCCCTCCTGCATTGCAGCAGCCCCTATCTCTGTTGGATCGCAGCAGCCCCCTGACTCTGCTGGATCGCAGCAGCCCCTGACTCTGCTGGATCGCAACAGCCAGCACTCCCTGCTGGATTGCAGCAGCCCCCTATCTCTGCTGTATGGCAGCAGCCCCCTATCTCTGCTGTATGGCAGCAGCCATCACTCGCTGCTGGATCGCAGCAGCCATCACTCCCTGCAGGATCGCAGCAGCCCTCTCTCGGTTGGATCGCAACAGACCCCTGTCTGTGCTGGATTGCAGCAGCCATCACTCCATGCTGGATCGTAGCAGCCATCACTCCCTGCTGGATCCCAACAGGGCCAAGTCTCTGCTTTATCGCAGCAGCCATCACTCCCTAATGGATCACAGCAGCAATCACTCCCTGCAGGATCGCACCAGCCCCCTGTCTCTGCTGGATCGCAGAAGCCATCACTCCCTGCTGGATGACAGCAGAGTCACTCCCTGCTGGATCGCAGCAGACCCCTGTCTCTGCTGCATCGCAGCAGCCATCACTCCCTGCTGGATCGCAGCAGCCCCCTATCTCTGTTGGATCTCAGCAGTCCCCTGATTCTCCTGGATAGCAGAAGCCAGCACTCCCTGCTGGATCGCAGCAGCCATCACTCCCTACTGGATCGCAGCAGCCCTGTGTCTCTGCTGGATGGAAGCAGCCATTACTCCCTTCTGTATCTCAGCAGTCATCACTCCCTGCTGGATTGCAGCAGCCCCTTATCTCTGTTGGATGGCAGCATCCATCACTCCCTGCTGGATGGCAGCAGCCATCACTCCCTGCTGGATCGGAGCAGCATTCACTCCCTAATGGATCGCAGAGGCTCCCTGTCTCTGCTGGATCACAACAGGCATCACTCCCCAATAGATCACAGCAGTCATCACTCCCTGCTGGATCGCAGCAGCAATAACTCCCTGCTGGATCACAGCAGCCCACTGTCTCCTCTGGATCGCAGCAGCCATCACTCCCTGCTGGATGGTAGCAGCCATCTGTCTCTGCTGTATCGCAGCAGCCATCACTCCCTCCTGCATCGCAGCAGCCCCTATCTCTGTTGGATCGCAGCAGCCCCTGACTCTGCTGGATCGCAGCAGCCAGCACTCCCTGCTGGATCGCAGAAGCCATCTCTCCCTGCTGGATCGCAGCAGCCGTCACTCCCTGCTGGATCGCAGCAGACCCCTATCCCTTCTGGTTCACAGCAGCCATCACTCCCTGCTGTATCGCAGCAGCCATCACTCCCTGCTGTATCGCAGCAGCCAGCAGTCCCTGCTGGACCGCAGCAGCCATCACTCCCTGCAGGATCGCAGCAGCCCCCTATCTCGTTTGGATCGCAACAGACCCCTGTCTGTGCTGGATTGCAGCAGCCATCACTCCCTGCTGGATGGCAGCAGCCATCACTCCCTGCTGGATGGCAGCAGCCATCACTCTCTGCTGGATGGCAGCAGCCCCCTATCTCGTTTGGATCGCAGCAGACCCCTGTCTGTGCTGGATCGCAGCAGCCGTCACTCCCTGCTGGATCGTAGCAAGTGCAAGTCTCTGCTGTATCGCAGCAGCTGTCACTCCCTGCTGGAACGCAGCAGCCCCCTATCTCGGTTGGATCGCAGCAGACCCCTGTCTGTGCTGGATTGCAGCAGCCATCACTCCCTGCTGGATGGCAGCAGCAGTCACTCCCTGCTGGATCGCAGCAGCCCCCTATCTCGGTTGGATCGCAGCAGACCCCTGTCTGTGCTGGATCGCAGCAGCCATCACTCCCTGCTGGATCGTAGCAGCCATCACTCCCTGCTGGATCCCAACAGGCCCAAGTCTCTGCTGGATCGCAGCAGCCGTCACTCCCTGCTGGATCGCAGCAGACCCCTATGCCTTCTGGTTCACAGCAGCCATCACTCCCTGCTGTATCGCAGCAGCCATCACTCCCTGCTGTAACGCAGCAGCCAGCAGTCCCTGCTGGACCGCAGCAGCCATCACTCCCTAATGGATCGCAGCGGCTCAATCGCAGCAGCAACCGTCCCTAGTCGCCATTGGTGCACAGCCGCCTCCTTCCCCGTTGGACCACAGCACGCCGCAGAACCATCTGCTGGGTCGCAGCACTCCACTAAATTCTCTGCTGGATCACAGCAGTATCCTCTTTCTCTGCCCAAGTGGCAGGCTCCGGGTTCCCAGACATCACTTGTTCTGCCAGCTCCTCTACCAGTCTCTCCATCGCCGGCTTCCTGTCCTGCTGTCCCGTCGCCAGCTCCCTATCCTGCAGTCCTGTTGCCCGGCCTTGATCTGGTTCTCTGGCTTCCAGAAGGGCTCTGCCTTTGTCGCCGGCCTCCAGAGGGGCCCCGCTTCTGTTGCCGGGCTCCAGAGGAGTTTCGTCTTCGCCGCCGGCCTCCAGAAGGGTTTTGTCTTTGCCGCTGGCCTACAAAGGGTTTTGTCTTCGCCGCCGACCTCCAGAAGGGTTTCGTGCTCGCCGCCGGTCTCCAGAAGGTCTCAGTGCTCGCCATCGGTCTCCAGAAGGTCTCAGTGCTCGCCGCCGGTCTCCAGAAGGTCTCAGTGCTTGCCGCCGGCCTCCTGTAACTCTCCATCATCGCCGCCGGCCTCCTGTGACCTTCCTCCTTCCGCCGGGCCTCAAGATGGTGTCAATCTTCATCACTCGGCACATGTCCAGCCCCCGGGCCGTTCGGCTGAGGTCCTCAGTTCCGCACATGTCCAGCCCCCGGACTGTTCGCCCAAAGTCTCCCACCTGGCCCTTCCCTGCTTCCACCACTACCAGCCAGCCAACTGCCTTTTGCCTGTTTGTTTACCTGTGTGCTTACCGGTCTGCCTGTACCTGCCTGTATCTGCCTGTGAACCACATCACCCTCACACTGTAGCCATCCAGCACTGTAGCCATCCGGCTACTTCACCTCATTACACTTCCTGATCATCTTCATTTGGGTCCATATACCACTACACACATCATACGACAATTTAATCAAGGAAATGTAATCCAGTTCTCATCTACAAGTGGTCTACTAATATATATAAGGGTTCGGGTGTATATATATATAATTATATATATATAAAACTTATATTATTACATCGTATTATTATACCGTACATACTTGTCATCAACCAGTAAATTCACTTTGTACTTAATTTATCTTACCTGTATTATTGTGTATTATGTTTTGATTTGCTTAGAACTTCGATTCCTGTGTGCACTGACGTGATAGTGAGCAGCTGTAACAAAAGGGTTTCCCCTCGGGGATCAATAAAGTCTTTCTGATTCTGATTCTGATTAATATGAATCTAATGTATTGTAATCATATTATAATATTCAATTAATGTAGACATGTAATCAGACCTTTGCCTTGTCTGTCAAAGCACTTTGTAAACTGTTTTTAAAAAGGTGCTATATAAATAAAGTGTATCATTATTATTATTATTATTATTAAGTAATCTTGTTAGTGTATATTAGTAACCTACTGTAGCAAAATTGATTTTGTTGCCATTATCACCCCTGTTTGAACAGGCTTCCAACCTCCCTTTTGACCAGTCTTCATCCCACGGAACAGATGGACGATGTCCTGTAGGAAGGTGGTGGCCTTTTGGTACCCCTCCATCTTGAGGCTGCTCAAAGCTGTAATTGGATGGCGAGATGAGATCAAACCAATGATCAACTTGCTCCTGGAGCCACATTGAAGTCATGTAGGACAGAGGGAGGTTTTCTTGCTTCATGTATTTCAGCCCAGCACTTGTTGCCTTACTGAATACATTTAGAGCAGGACCAACCTTCATCTTATCAAAGTGACTTGGCTTGATGGCTGCAGCTGATAGATGGGGAGCTATTTTTAATGCCATCCCTCCTTGAAAGGTCAATAAGTCTTTAATAGGGACTACAGAAGGCATCTTAGAGAGGAGGCTCTCTTTTTTTTACAATAACCTCTGGAATCATGAACACCTGTCCACGGACAAGGGCACTTTTTTAGATTTTTACCAGTCGTGGGACATCAGCATAGAGCTGCCTGTCTGGTGTTGCCGGATGTGGCACTGATGTTTTATTGTGATCGACCCCAAAGGTTTTCCACATGGCCCTGCTAGGGCTATTAATGTAAGCGGTGACATCAAGCACATGTAGCCCTATGGATGCTGCCCTCTGTATTTTTTCAATAATTATTGGCCTATGCTCTGCTCCATTGGTAGAATTGCTAATGTAATGATATGCCACTACTTGCTTCCACCGTGTTGTGTTTCCAGCCAACATAAACACAACAAGCACGTGTTGCTACTTCTGTGTGACCAGGTAAACACACATCACCATACAGTTTGTCTGTAAGCATGTGCAACTCCACACATGGTGCCATTTCATCCAAGTTTAACACACAATCCCTTTCAAGCTCTGTCAATCCATTTTGGTCTTTTGAAAAAGTTTTCTTTAAATTTTTGTCCCTAATTTTCAGTGTCTTCTTGAAAGCTACCTTTGCATTTTTGGTCTTTTTTTTTCTCTCTTTAACTTTTTCCATAGTCTAACTGGGTGGAGTCAGCTCTCCCTGTCTCTCCTTACAAGCTATGTCCTCTCTTTCTTCACTCTTACTTTCCCTACTTTCAGTCTCCTTGTCCTTTCTTTCCTCAGTCTCTGAAACTGATGTAAGTACAAGACATGACACTGTTAATTGTTAAATATTCAAAATAATATTTCACTTCAAAATATGAAATATTACTATAATTATTAAGAGTTGTCACCTGTGTCACCTTTAACACTATAGCTGTGATCAGCAGCTATGGACTCTATATTAACAGGTCCAGGGGTGCATTGTGGTGCAGGGGCCCTCCGCTTTTTGACAACAGGATGATGCACAAAGATGGTGGGAATAGCATCTGCTTTCAGCCTAGTCATGCCCTTCTTGGTCTTGACAAACTGGTCTGCCTCAAAATGTGTCTGCAGAGTGATGAGTTTACTTCCTACACACAACAGCAGTTTTGTCTACCCACATACATATCCCGAAATGGTTGAATGCACAGAATTAGGGAACACTTTATACTTACTGGACATGTATACACTCATTACATATCTAAAAGACAACCGAGAACATGTACAACTTTATACAAATTCATATCACAGCAGTAACTGATGCCACTTGTCATTCTTTGTAAAACATCAGCAGCAAAAGCTGTTGATGGTCACAACTAATGAAGTTGGTGAACACAGTATTGAGTATGTGTTTTAATGTGTCCTCTCCTGTCTTGGTGTGATGTGTTTTAATGTACCCTTTTTAATAGCAGATAACTGCACATGTAAGCCTAGAGGACAATAAATTTGTTTTGAATTTGAATATATTATGTATTCAATGTATATATTAATAAGTGCAGTGGTGCATAAGAATTGTAAACAGAAAGATTATTTAATTCCATTTATTTCCTAAGACAACACACACTGTGTTGTCAGTTGTCCTATCAGAAAATCATAAAGATTGCATTAGTCATTAAGATTACTTAAACCCTCAGTTACCATGGGATTATTGAAACCACCATGAATTAAAGAAATGGTAGAAAATTAATCTAATCTGAATCTTGAAACATGTCTTCCCACTCCCTCCCTCTAAATATATCAATAAACATTAGGATGTGACTGCTCTTGACGACCATACAAGTTTAAGAACATAATTTTAAAAAAGTTAAGAAGAATTCAAAGCAATGAACACCAACACGCTCTTTAACCAAGGTGAAATTAGCCTAAAATATGTCAACAAGGCAGCTGTTCACACTAATCCTAAAATATTAGCGGATTATTACTGTTTTGTAAAACATATTGATGTAACTACATACACATGCCAATGTGCTATATAATTATTGTAATCAATGCATTTATTGACTACTAATTGCCAAAAATTGCAGTTCTAAAAATTGCAGTTCTGTGTTCCCACTGGGCCATCCCCCCTGTTAAATTTTAACAAATCGCCTACTGGGTACAACACACACACAAAGAGACACACACAACTCTTCATGCCAGCCATGGCCATCTGGTTTATGTAACCAACTCTAGCGTTGTACTTTTGACCTGTCTGCATGTGTGTGTGCAGTGCTAGGGAGAGGCCTACAGGATTTTGGTGTGCATTTGACCTCCAGATTCTTTGTTGCGCTGCCACAACAACACTGCACCCTCCAGGGAGTGTCCTCATATGTTTTCATCCCAGACAGACAAAGGAGGGAGAAAGCGAAGAAAAGAGTACAAGAGAAACCAAAATGGCTGAAGAGGGGAGTCGACAAGAAGTCACACACACATACATTCTGGGAGAGAGAATTAATAACCAGAGAGGATGAGGCTCCTAAGTGACCGGGCTGAGCTCAGGGTGAACCATAAACCATCCCTGTGTTTTATTGAAATGCCTGCATCCTCCCATTAAATCTCCCAAACACCAGCCAAACTTCCCGCCAATCAAAACCGTGTGTCTGTGTGCGTGTGACCTGTAAAGGTAAATTTGAGAGTGTTGAGAGAGCTGTGAGCATTCTGACAAAGACTTTCAATCACCACTCCACAATGAGTGTATAAGTGTGTATATGTGCAACCTCCAAAGGTAAACTTGAGAGTTGAGAGGGCCTTTTGAAAATTTTCATGGTATTTTAAGAGCAGGACTGTTATTTTTAAAGACTAGTATGATTAAGAGAACGTCAGGAAAGATGACATGGTCTACAAAGTGTTGCAAGCTTGATTCAAATTCATAAATATGACTAAACTGTCCTAAAACCTTGAAGTAGTAGAGCCATTGGTTTCCCAGACAAACCTCAAAATATTTCAACACTTCCTCATTCCTAAACGACTGAATAGGTCGATTGTCAGTGACTCCCAAAACAACATATATGACTGTTCCCCAAAACGACATATGTAACCGTTGGAAAGTACCAGCGACAGGTGTACTGCTTAAGTATGTTACCGGACATTAAACACGTGAATAATATTGTGAAATGGTCGCATTTTGGTTAGGTTTAGGCAATAAAACTACTTGGTTAGGTTTAGGAAAAGATTGTGGTTTGGGTTAAAATAAGTTACGTAAGTAATGTTATTTTAAGTTATCATTGACTTGGTTTCATGCAGGACATGAACCCTGGTCTACTGGGTGAAAGTGTATTTGTTTGACCCATCCACCACCCCAACCACATCCTAACATGGATTTTGTCGCTCTTCATACTACGTCACCTGACTTCCTCCTTTGCTCCCATCATAATTACTATGGCCACTAAAGGTCGCGGCCTAACAATAAACATAAAAATGGGTTGTAATAAGCTGCTTGCACAATCGACCTATACACCAGTTTTCTGGTGAGGATAGGATTTACAGAAAAAAATTGCAAAATTTTACATTTTTAGAGCAGAAGACCAGACGCAGATGACTTGAGAGATTAAAATGATGAAACTATTTTGACTCTAGGCCAAGCTGTTTTGAGATACTTGTGAAAACATAAACTTGATTATTACAGTGCCACCTTGAGGTCAATGAGTGTTATTATATGTGCCTGAGCAGTGGGTGGAATTTGCAATCCACCTGCCAATTTTTGTATTTCTAGGTCTTATTGGTTTTGCTGCGCAAACACATTTCAGCAGAGAAAATAATAATAAGAAATTGTCACAGGATCACAATAGGCAACCTTCAACTTGATATGACCTCAATGAACAGATCACATGCATGAATTGCTATATTGTTGGCAAGCAGGACTTCTGGGAATTCAAACCCTGGACCTTTGTATTCCCAGAGCAGGTGACTTATTGACTGTGCCACTGCAGCGATGTGGATTCATTCTGCTGGTTTCAGGTGTATCGTCAAATATTTTGGTGACGATTGATTGAACACTGAGCAAAAACGAAAATGTTATGCATACAGTTTTAATTACAGTACGACACTGAATGTCACTGCAGACTCGTCGTTTGACCGATCTGAACACCATTTGAAACGTGATATCTGTGTCTGTGTCAATTTTGGTAGCATTTGAATGAAGACTTGTGGAGATATAGATGTTAATTGATTTTATATTTTTATATTTTTTATATTTTTAAAAATATAGAGTGACAGACTTCTGAATTGACCATAGGTTGCAGTGAGGCAAACTTTTGTCACGATTCAGTGGATGTGCTGAAAAGATTTCAGCTCCGTAGGACATTTTTTTATTTTTTTAAGTTTGAAATGGGAAATGTCTAGAAATGTAAATTAATAAGCAAATCAATCATTACCAAATTGTATGCATCAATTGAGACATGACCCTAGACTGTGCAAACCGAAGCTCGTACAAATCCTTGCAGCCGATTACAAGATATATACTTTTTTTGCATTTGTGGCCCCCCCAGTGGCATAAGTCCGTATTCGGACCTAGCATCCAAACACATGCAAGAAGTTTGGTAACAATAGCTGAAGCCAATTTTGATTTATGAGCATTTAGGTAAAATGTAACTTAAAGACACACGTTTAAAAATGTATAATTTCAACAACTTTTGTTCAAAGTGGTCCAGATATGCTATGTGAACATTTTGATGTCAATTGCTCAAAATTTGGGAACCGTAACTGTTGTGGCTTCTGAGATACTTTTAGGGGAGAAGAGGAATCCTAAGCAGTGAAGCTGCTTGGACCCCTAATAATAACTTCAATTACAGTTTTTTCCAGTTGCTAACAAGCATTGTTCAATACTGAAACCACATTTTCAAAACTCTTCACACAGTCAGCGAAACAGAAGTCAATGCAGACCAAACTGGGAACCATTTTTCATTGCTTTCAGACAAAATGCATTCAGTGACCACACTTCAAAATTCAGGAACTCTTTTCCCATTCGTACTCCACAACATGCAAAAAACTGTGTATTTTCAGCACATTTTTCTAATGCTAACACACTGCATTCAAAATGATTACAAACACATTCAAAACAGAATGATGGCAAATTCCAAGCATTTATGCAGTAATTATTTTAAAATACTGAAAGTATACTAAATACTGGAGGCAATGAATGTGGGGTGTGGAGACATTTCTCCTGAAGACTGCCAGGGCTGGATCAGACATCCCAGGAGGAACTTTCCGAGATGCCAGAGACGACATCAGATGTGATGTTGATGAGAACTTGTGGCCAAATGCAAGAGCGAGAGCAGACTAGAACCATCACTGTAATTTACTATAACGAACAACTACACATGTTGTTACAGTAATGTGTAGGATGTATTTTATTTATTCTTTTTTATTATGATTGCAGCCCTGGAGTTTTTCCCCTCTTTTTTCACCTTTTGGTTACAAATTTCAAGTACTATATTCATATAAAAAAAATTAAAGTTTGATTAATTTCTGATTCATTCGTGTTACAGATGCTTTCAATAAAGTGAAATTGTGTTACAGTATTTAAAATCACTGAAACTTTAAAAAAGAAAAGTTCATCAATCATGTAATGCTCCCTGATGTTAGTGTTTTTTAGGTCAGTGTGTTGTGAATGAAATGTGTGTTTTCTGAATGAGAAGTGTTGCCAGTGTTATGTTGGTCTGAGTGAGTTTTGTAGGTGAGATTAACTGTTTGGCCAACATTCATGCTGGTAATGCAGTAATGCTGGTAATGCAGACTGAGTTTTGAAAATGCGGTTTCAGTATTGAACAATGCTTGTTAGCAACTGGAAAAAACTGTAATAAATTTCCTTGGGGCACTACTCTTAAAGAAGAGAAATGATAGCCAATCAATTGACTCGTAAAGAGTCTCGTAAAATATACTAAACTATCAATTTGGAACTCTGATTAATAATTAAATTAATAACTATAACCAAAATTACCATTAATAGTTAGTAGGTTGAAGGATTTAGAGTTCTACATAGAAGAGGTTGGCAACATATTCATTCTTGTGAAACATTAAAGAAACCATAAACCATAAGCATAATTATCCACAAGCATTTTATTAAAAAGATAATAAAAGCAAAAACACACAATATGGAAATTTAACTCTAAAATGCACTAAACTATAGAACAAAGGGAGTGTGTGTGTGTGTGTGTGTGTGTGAGTGTGAGAGAGAGAGGGAGCATTTGTGTGTGTGTGTGTGTGTGTTTGTGTGTGTGTGGTGTGTGTATGTGTATGTGAGAGAGGGAGTATTTGTGTGTGTGTGTGTGTGTGTGTGTGTGAGAGAGAGAGGAGCATTTGTGTGTGTGTGTGTTTGTGTGTGTGTGTGTGTGTGTGTATGTGTATGTGAGAGAGGAGTATTTGTGTGTGTGTGTGTGTGTGTGAGAGAGAGAGAGAGGGAGTATTTGTGTGTGTGTGTGTGTGTGTGTGTGTGTGAGAGAGAGAGGAGCATTTGTGTGTGTGTGTGTTTGTGTGTGTGTGTGGTGTGTGTATGTGTATGTGAGAGAGGGAGTATTTGTGTGTGTGTGTGTGTGTGTGTGAGAGAGAGAGAGAGGGAGTATTTGTGTGTGTGTGTGTGTGTGTGTGTGTGTGTGTGTGAGAGAGAGGGAGCATTTGTGTGTGTGTGTGTTTGTGTGTGTGTGGTGTGTGTGTGTATGTGAGAGAGGGAGTATTTGTTGTGTGTGTGTGTGTGTGAGAGAGAGAGAGAGGAGTATGTGTGTGTGTGTGTGTGTGTGTGTGTGTGTGTGTGTGTGTGTGTGTGTGTGTGTGTGTGTGTGTGCGCACATCTGGGTTCTTCTCCGCCGTGTGTGATTGTGTTTAATGCCAAATTAGAAGTGTATGTGATCTGTGTCTGATAACTGTTCCAAGTTAAAAGGAGTTAGTTAGCATGCAAAAACTCTGTCTGTGTGGAGCATAACGTTACTAGGCTAGACAATTTCCATGTTGTTTTCCACCATTTGAGATTTAACTGGCTCTCTTTAATGATGTCATCTCGTTGCGCCCTCTTCTTCTGCTATGCTTTAATGGAACCTGAGTGGAAAATTAGCACCAACAACTGTTTATCTCAAGGCACTTCACTTCTAATATTTGCATAATGGTGGTGGGTGGAAAAGCACATTACTTTGCATTTTCTTTTGGTGCCTACAGCGGGTCTCTTTCATCATTGATCATTTACAGACAGTCCTTTGCTGCTTAATTTCAGTGTGTTTAAACCCAGTTTAGAATTGTTGTGCAATCTAATGGAACCAAACAGTTGATCTGTCATGTATTCTTTACATCATTATTTATTCACAAATGCATTTGTCAGATAAACTCTTTATGGACAAAAAGAAAAAAACAGAGTGTAAAAACTTTTTAGTATTTAGTATAAATTGTGGTCGTTTTGACTCATTTTGTAGCTTCCATTCAGCTTTTCTAATTAAATAATTTGCATTAAAATGCTTGGGTGCTTGCATATTAACTTTTGAAAATAAAATCAAGTGTCCTTCTACATTAATTAACTTTCTTGAACCAGCTCTTCTTCTTCATAAGGTGTATGTATATTATTAAACTATTATTAGACTTATATTATAATAGTGGCATAAAATGAACAGAAAAAGACAATTAAATCGTTCATTGCAATTATTTGTATGACAATTAATCATCCGCTTGTGCAGATCTTGTGTTGTTCTCAGAGTTAGCTGCTTGGTACTAAGCTGCTTCATGTTGAAAGTTAGCTGGCAGGCTTTCTTGTCGTAGCCACTCACACTAACTAAACTTGTTGCAGGGATCTAGCAGGCTCTTGCAGCACTGCTGTAAGATCAGAGAGTTTGGTTCTGCTGCGTGTGTGCTCCGAGCAGGACACACTGGAGGACAGTTGCTGCTGTCTTGCTGCAGTTAAGAGGCCAGGAAGAAAGCGATAGAACAATGGGGTGAGCTGGGGTTTTTGTTGACCTGGTGACATCACGGGTCACAAGTCAGACTGGCCAATAGTAACAGGATGATAGGTCAGATACACAATCTGATTGTGGGAAACTGACTTTAATGGCTCAGTTTCAAAATAAATGTTCAGTTTAAGTCATATTTGTCATATGAACAAATTTATCTGTGGAGTCCCAGTGATTCCCAACACATTCATGTTCCCCACAGGATGAATTGTAATAACTTTGGTGATCCTCTTTTGATCTAGTGCCATCATCAGGTCAAAATTTCAATTTGTCCAACATTTTGGTTCATGACCAAATACTTGCATAACTAATGACATTCCAATCAGCCTCAGCTGGACTTTGTATTTATTGTTAATTAGGAAATGTTAGCATGCTAAAGTACTAACTAAAATGGTGATCATGGTAATCTGACCTGTTAAACATCAGCATGTTAACATATTTCATTATGACCATGACATGTGAACCAGATATTGTCCATAATGGACGAGCACACACTTCTGATTATACTACATTGGTTGTCTGCATATCCAGACATGTTCACACATGTTTGTTGGTGTGTAGTGTCCACATGGGCATAAAATTTGCCATTGCAGCATGGGGAGATGATTTAGCAGTGCTTTAGCTCAAAACACAGCTGTGCCTAACCTAGAGCCACTAGCGTGGTTATAGAATCTTAGCCTGGTACTTTTGTAATTTGTTGAAAATGTGTACAATGTTGGATTTCCAAAAAGGAGGAGGACGAAATCTGACATCCATGGATGACATCAGAGTCATTCTTCACATCAAGCTGCATGGCAGGCTTTAAACATTAGTGGATCTGACCCTCTATGCATGCAAATAATGCACAAAGAACAATGGGTTTAGGGTTAATCTTCGATGACTTTTTAATTCACCAATAGTGCAAGTAAAATATGGAAACTCAACAGCAGTATCTCCTATGACCAAAAACAGTATTTTCAGTGTACTGTTGTTCTTCGTGAAAATGTTTTAAATTCTGAAATTCTGAAAAGACATGGCTTCACCAACATATTCCCTCATTGCCAATGCTGTTGACCTCCTTTGGATCAACCATCAAACCTTTCTTGGTCTGACTCATTTGTCATATTTCTACAAGGAGGCCAGACCTGTCCTGCAACTCTTTTTCACATGTTATATTATCTGTCTGAAAACAAAGCTTGACATTCCTCCATTCCCTCTGAAGCAGCTTTTGACCTAGATGTTATGAAACTTTGTCTCGGAAGTTAATCAGAAAATTGGCCTCCCTGCATGCCAGTGGAAAAGGGTATATATTCATCCCGGCATTAGCATTAGAAAGGAAGAAACAGTGGAAATGAGAGTATAGGAGAGATTGTTTGGCTGCCATCTTAACTGAGTGTGTCTAGCCAAGCCTGGCCAGGAGAAAATATAAACCCCCGAGAATAAGGCTTATTTTGACTGGTGGCCAGTTAGAGGATAAGACGCTGCAAGGGAGGTGTGTTTGTGTGTGTACGTGGATATGTGTGAATCACTGAGCATGCATGCCATAAAAGTAGCCAGCCGGTTTATGTCTGCCCGTCTCAGGTGTATATGTGTGTCGAAATCTGCATCTAAAGCCTCCCCTCCTCCATTTCCATAAGGATAAATGTCATTAGCCAGGCATATACTGGCAAGACGTTACTTTTACTCAGCACAAGTGTGAGGGGTGACTTTGTCCCTGAGAGAGAGAGTGAGAGAGAGAGGTCTGATACATGGACCAGACACAAATCCTCTTAGCCAAAAGGAAAAAAATAAAAACTGGCTTTTGGGTGGCGGCTTAAATCAGCCATTGTGGCTCTACTTTAAGACTTCCTCTGATGCCTTTCTGCCTGGCGCTAATGTAAATAAATGAGCCCCAGTAGGAAACTGAGGAGGAAGTCAGGGCAGGAGGTAGAGGGGGATCGTATTCCTCGCTCTGACAGTGCAACACACACAGCTGGCCTGACTGGTTATAACACCTTTCAGTGTGGGTGGGTGGGTATCCCTTGTGTGTCTCAATGAGGAAGGACACATTCTGAAAATCCTCCAAAGGAAGACATTTTCATGATCCTTTCATGATAGTTCAGTATTTACACTTGGGAAAGCAGAACATTTTTACATTAATTATATGAATATCCAAATCTGTGTTGGTGGTGTAGTGCACAGTGCGTTAGTCAGTTCAGTGATTAACAAATCTCAGTACTCTTTTGCAGTGAGCCTGTCCCATACTGCCTCCATATAACAATATCCATTGCAGTCCAAGTCCAAGTGTTTATAAACAAGTGCCCACCTTTGTCTAGGTGGGGCATGATAAGAAACTTATGATTAAACTGAGTGTTTCTGCTTCCCTGACCCTTACAAACACAACAGACATTGTTGTATTTGTCATTACAGCATGTAAAACCTAAACCATGGCTTCTATGCAGCTGATAAGTGGCAGTTATAGGCCCTGTTACTACAGCCTTTTTCACTGCAAACTCAATTCATTACAATGGAATCGCCGAGATTAGTGTATTCACTGGCAACAGCAGGTTAATCAGCGCAAATCTTTCATGTCAAGGTCAGCTTTGATGATACATATATTCGTAAACTGAAGGTCAAACCATGTTAACAGTTGACCAGGCTATTTGTTTTCTTGCACTTTCCATTTTTATGGTCTATTTATATTCTGAGCCACGCCAAGTTCATTGGTCATCATCTTGGAAACTAAATAAGATATCAACAAGCTTTATACAACTTTTGATAAGCTTGGTCCAATGATGATTCACCGAACATTTGGTAGCAATCGGACCTATGGTTTAGGAGGAGATGTCAAAAATGTGTTTTTCAAAAATTCAAAATGGCAAAATGGAAAAACTAGTTAGGAGGACTTTAGTGGTCCAAGATGCTTTTTTGTAGAGCACATTGAGTCATTCAGACTTACGGTGCGAGGGGCGTGGCCTGTTCAAAATTGCATTTTTGGGCCTTAATTACAGCACCACCATTTGACCGATTGGGCTCACATATCTGTGGAAGCCAGGCACATCATTTCCAGTTATTTGGCCAAGTTTTGTGTTTGTAGCTCATTCTTGCTCACAACAATTTGAGCATTTGTGGCAGACAACAAATAATAATAAACCGGCACAAACACAATGGGGTTTCAGCCCCTTTGGGGCTTGAACTTAAGTTAGTTAACTGGACTGCTACAGCTAGCCAAAGATAGAGCTAACAGGAAGTATTTTGGACATTAGAGACATGTTATCTCTATGAATAATTCATGGGGAAAAGGCAGACAATCAGAAAAGTGTCCTTGATATTTAATCTTCTAGAATAATCTCAAATTTTAGGCCACTTATTAAATCCATTAGTTGCCAAAAGGAGGTTAATAGCTGTCCCTCTTCCCATCCACTGGTGTTACTCTATGTTATTTTAAGGACAAGATGAAGGAATACGAGGAGAAGATAAAATGGTGAAAGTGATTTTTCCATCTTTGACTATTTCTAGCCAAAAACTATGAAGACATTGGCTCCCGTTTTGCTGGAAACACACCACCATATCCCAGTTTTATGCTTAAAAATAAGGGTGGGCAGGTGGCAGGTGATCTGGCAAAACAAGTAAATTTGTCATGTCTGTAGGTAATGCAGTGATTTAATAGACACCCAAACAGACAAAGTTGCAAATTTCAGCCTTACATTTGAAAGAGGATTTACTTTTTATCTCAAGTTTCTCACATTGATATAACATTACGTACTGTATAGCATGGAAAAGTGCTAACTTAAGCCAAGTTCTCATGAAGAGTCTCATTCATCATTCATATTATCACTTGTAGATGACATAGATGAAGCAAAGTCTCTGTTAAGGCATAGGTCGCTTGGCTTGTGTGTGTATCATACAGTATGTTTCTGTGAACACAATATATGTGGTCACACTGTGTATATGCAGACAAGCCTGTATGTTCCTGGAAGTTGCCTCGACACCACTGTCTTTTGCAGTGACCCACTTACATCATACATCTCTTAATAGGACTACTCTGCTCTTTCTTCAGTGCAACCTTTACATAAACAGCCCAATCACGGCCACAGTCAGCATAAGTATAGCTGGAGGGCCCGCATCAGTGAACATGCAGACAGAGACCATCATGTACTGTAATCATACCATTGTACCATATTCATATTAGAGGCACACACACTGATCCGCGATGATCAACCACATGCTGCAGACAGGGAGGGAGGATCAATGAGCTTAATAGGAAGTGACATAAAACAATACCAGATGGCCAGTCAGAACTCAAAGAGGTTGGATGTTACCGTGGGAACCCTGCAGTTCTTCTGTCTTCCTTTCTGCTTTATTGTATATTAGTTCCAACTGGTTGAGCCATTTAAAAGCCATTACAATGCACCTAAAAAACACAGACATCTTAGTGAACAAAATATAATTTCAATAATTCTATCCACCCATGCCATCCTTTCTTTGTCTTACATAGACTTATTTCTATTCAGGGTCACTGGGGGCTGGAGCCTATCCATGCATGCATGGCGGCAAAGGCATATACAAGAAGTATTAGTATTGTTAAGCGTGAATGATGATTCTTCACCTTGGAAGTAGTAATTTCACAAAACCATCCTAACTCAAGGTCCACTTACTTGCTTTTTCCAGAGCTCTCAACTGCATCACCTGGTTTTCATCAGTGGATGGACTTTGCTCAGCTGTCATGGAGGTAGATCTGATGATATGTGAAATCAGTAGCTGTTGTATTTTCATTCATAGCATATAGCACTCTTGTCTGTATTGGCTTAAAAGTTAAACTTGAAAGATTGATCTTGACCTTGGAAATAGTAGTTTGAAAAAACAATCCCAACTCATGTCCACTTACTAGCTTTTAACTAACACCATCCTCTGAGAAAGACCATGGGGTATGGTTAAAAGCTCTGGAAAAAGCCAATAACTGAACGTTGAATTTGGATTATTTTGTCAAATTACTACTTCAAAGGTCAAAATTAACTTTCATACTGAACTATTCTTGTACTACTTGTAAGTAGTATTAGTAAGCTAGTAAGTGAACCTTGAGTTCAGATTGTTCTGCCAAACTAGTATTAGTAGACTAATCTGCCAGCTGTGTTGCATTCTCTAAGGACACCATTACTACAATCGTCTAACTGTGAAATCACAGATGTTTGGATTGATCACGATCACCAGTCGCCCCCTATGATAGGTGAAGGTAACCTCATGTTATTTGAATGCAGATGTTAAGTCACAAAAAACACTAAGATAAAATAAGTTGTGACATAGGCTTCGGGAGAAAAACAGGATGGACGTGAAAAAGTGTTGTGTAGTAATGAAGCCCTAGCTGGTGAATTTGCTTGCTTATGCTTATCAATTACTTACTTGCTAACTTGATTTCCTGCATAGTAATCAGAGGAACACACATTTAAGAAACATCTGACATATGAAATTGCAAAAGCAGAATTCTTTGCAGCCAAGGAACACATACAGAGAGAAGCAATTTAGATGGACCATGAGGATTTCATGGAGATTAATTAAAATGAAAATGACTTTGTGGAGCAGAAGCTTCTGAATTTTCTTTTCCAAGTTTTTCCAAAGTTGAAGTTGGAGCAGCTGAGTAAGATGTTTTGTTGATTAGCAGGTGAAAAGATGTCACAGTGTTGCTACAAGTTCAACATGTAGCATGGTTCTACAGGATCTACTGGATGTATATCTTTGCATGTGCTGGACAAAAGCTGCTGAAAGGTCAAATAATTTACATACTCTACAAGGTTGAGATGCCATCACAGTTATAGCAGCTTGTTTACGTCCACCTTTTTAAAGGTTCAGTATTCTTGAAACAAATTAGATTGTACAGCAGTCAGACTAAAGACAAAACTCTTTATAGCTGTTCTGAATGGTCATATTCAAAGGCATGGTCAAAAGCCTGCTGTCAAAAGATGAATTACATCCCTATCTGCACTACCAACTGTGTTTGTAACATTTTTTGACTCAAACATTGCTTAACCATGTCGTGATATGCTACTTCAGTAGGCCTACACCTTAAGAACAAATATTACTGGGACCACTACAGAAAATTGCAGATGAACATTTAACAGACACAAAACAATGGCAAATTGCACTCAGCTACAAAACTTTATGGCCGTGTTTGCGCTGTAATTTCATTAGCAAAATATCTTTTGTGAATTGGACCGTGAGATGGCACATATAGCGGTTGCAAATGATGCATAAGTCATGGTGCTATAAGCGGCCGCAATTCATTCTTTGTGAATTTGCCCCTCATTGTGTTGTAGTCAGTTGTAAAAGTAAGTAACTGTATTAAGAATGAGAGAGTCCAAACCTACCTACTGTCACTTCATGCACACCTGGCCAATCACTGTGTAAAGTGGGTATGATTCTCAGATTGTCTGATTTGGAAAGTTACAGAAATTGTTGGATGCAGCACCCCAATTCTAACATCAGAAAGGTGTGGGTTTCAGACGCTGTTAGATGATCCAACAAGCACTTCATAGCATACCCTCAGTCTTCAGTGTTAATGAACTAAGCATATTCAAAGTTTCAAGGCACTTTGGACTCCATTGTTGAGTGAAATGTCACTATATAATATGTTTTTGTTTAGCTACTGTTTTTGAAATATGTCATTTGGCAGAAGGTACAAATTTTATGACTATTTAATTGTTATTGTTAGAAAATGCAGGACTTGTTGAACTTTTGCGTTCTTTCTCTCAATGTTTTATAAAAGCTATCAGCTACTTGACGCTGAGCTTTACAGTGATACAGCGAAGCTTCTCGTCCTGCATCGCAAAGCCTCTTCACAGTTCTAAAACCACTGTAGTGTAGCCCCTCATGGCTTATTGCTGAAATATACAGTGTAAAGTGAAGGAGATGACATATGATAAGGGCTGTGAGACAGGTTTGAGCTTATGGCATTGTAGTTTAGACTTGTGAACCATGTGAATGCCCCCTGATCAGCCAGTTTTGGGGTAAAGATGTTTTATAAATGCTTGCTTGAAGATCCCTCTTCAACTGTCAGTGTTGTCCATGTTACATTTGCTTTCTGCAATTTCTCTTTTGTTCCCATCATGCACCAGCAGCAAACTACTGGAAATGAGTGGGGGATTCATTGCCCTTTTAGAAATTCTGACAAACAACTACTCAACCTTACAGGGAAGCTGGCTACGGCCTGCTGAGTAAAGCAACTTCATTGCTATTATAATGTGTGTGCCATTCATTTCTGAGCAGAGTATGTTTGCTTGCTGCCATCTTTCTCTCTGTCAGTCCCTCTCTCTCAGCCCCCTCATGTCAGCGAGGTTCACATCATCCTCGTTAAGCGTTTGTCTCCAGTCTAACTCACAGATGATTATTCATTTAGCCGCTTTAGACAGCTCCCGTCAGCCACAAGGACTCCGCTCATGCACCAAGGGACAAATCAACACACGTTTTTTTTCTCTTCCTCCTCCTCCTCAGTTCTTTCTCATCTTCTTTCTCCACTTCTCTCTCTCTCTCTCCTGGACTATTACACTGTTATGTTTACTATAACCCACATGCTTGTTAATTATAAATCACCAGGTCCTCTTAAGTTCTATTAATTGGTACCTCCTCTCTTTCTCTATGCAGAAGCGCCGGCAAATAAATTCAGGTATGGCTTCATTAAGTGGCACTCTCAACAGATCGTGACACACTATAGAGACAATAAAACGAGGAAGTTTGTCTATAGTGGTAAATGAATAATTTGACAGGCATTATACATTGTATTGTAGAATATATTATTCGCAGAGAAATACAAAGAGAGACAGGTTCAAGACAAAGAGAAAGAAATGGTCACAGAGATAGAGCGACTGAGGTTTTGCTCACAGACCTGAAATGACTGGGTACAGTATCACACCGGAGAGATCCATTAGAGATAATTGGATGGATTTCATATTAATATATGCTCTGTCATTTAGCATTGCACACAGGCTTTACCTCTGCATGGGATTTCATCCCCTGCCAAGTCCTACAATCATACACTTTACACTGATCATAATGATTTGAATACTGTAGTCCAAAGCTGGTATGACATACTGGAGTAAAAAGAAAAAGTAGCTTATGATCAGCATTGGAGTTACATTGCAAAAACTGTGTTACATTATTAGTTTATTTATTCAATTAGCTGCTAATTCTCCATGTGTTTGTTTTTTTATTGTGGCACAAGTAAAGTAAAATGTGGATAAGTGCATGTTTCCATTAACTACCTTTATGAAAATAAATTAAAGAGACAAGAGGACATAATCGAGCACCAGTAACTCTCATACATCTTGGCATTTCATTACTGCTTCCCACCTATGCTGGCTTTTTTGTTCTCTCTCATATTTTTAAGAATGTACTCTGTGGTGTTTTCATCAGCTACTATGGTAATAGAGAGGGGTCTGACATGCCACAAGGGAATCACTCTGTGGGCTTTGCAGCTTTGTACATCCCAGACACCTCTGCTTTTTTTATTCTGTATTTTTTGGGGCTTTTTGGTAGAGTGGAGGCATGTAATTGTGTGGCAGCATGACATGATTGACAACATCAAGGTCTGTTAAAGAAAGAAGAATAAAGAAAAACTGTTCCCATCAGTCTTTTATCAAGGTTTCTCACTTGATTGTTATGCAAACGTTCCACCTCAGCCTGTTCTGAAAATGTGCATATAAACAAGTGGTTGGAAGCAACTTATGACACAGTATTACAGTCCTTGTTAAGACAGTAAGACTTAGATGTAGATTGCACTGCCCATTATCCTTAGGAATTATGTTCATATTAGACAAATCTGCACCTCACGATTTGCGTCCAGTGCCAACATTCAGTGCCAGTGCATGAAGTAATGTGCCCTTTCTGTAGCAAACTGGAAAGTAAGAGTGTGGAGGTTAAGGTGGCCAACAAGTCCTACAAATTCATTTGGTTAAGGCATAAAAACTACTTTTTTAGTTTCAAGGAAAGATCGTAGTTTGGGTTAAAATAAGTACTTCCTTTAGGTTAGGGGCCCTTTGTCATCATAGTTACAATAAACACTTGTTTAATATTGATGGTCACAGCGGTCTCCTGTGTTAAAGTCTGATGTTGAGTCATCCATCCACCCCGACCTCCTACCTACATGGACTTTGGCGCTAATAACATTAAATTTGATGCAAAATCACACAAAGTCTATGAAACTAATTGATTATTATTATTCTTATTACTATTCTTATCATTATTATTACTATTATTATTTTATTAATAATAATATTACCACTACCATTACATTATTATTATTTAATTTGCATTGTGCTGCTGTATGCTCTCTTACCTCCTGCACTCTCTCTCTCTCTCTCTCTCTCTCTCCCTCTCAACCCTGGCAGCAGCAGATGGCCGGCCACCCTGAGTCTGGTTCTGTTCAAGGTTTCTGCCTCATAAAAGGAAGATTTTCCTTGCCACTGTCGCCAAGTGCATGCTCATGGTGGGAATTGTTGAGTCTCTGTAAATAATATTATAAAGAGTATGGTCTAGACCTGCTCTATAGGAAAGTGCAATGTGATCGTTTCTGTTATGAATTGGCGCTATATAAATAAGTAAATAAAATGTAATTTATTTATGGGTGAAAGTGCCTTTCAAAGGGTTAATATGACAAAGAATGCTTCTTTGATCAAGACATGAGTGTCAGGGTTAATCATGCAGGCTACAGGATGGAATAACAGTTACTGTTATTGCTGGACTAGCCACTTGGCAGCCCAGCACCACCTCACAGAATGTCTCCAGTACACTGGGAAGTCAGCAGTGACTTGCCCTAAATTGGCAGGGGCAGGAGAGGGCACAACAGTTATGGGAAGACCCACTTCAAAAAGCCCCTTCAGTTTTCCCTCACTCTCCCTCTTCCTCCTCCTGTTTTGCTCATCAGAGAGAAATATCTTTCAACTAGCTGAGAAGGTTTAGGAGAAGTTTTAGGACAACTGTGGAGACTGATAATTATCAATGGCATGGCTTTAATCACACTCTCCTCTGACTCCTCAGTGCACATTATCTGACACCAAACACAGACGCTCCCCTGCCTGAAACAAGCCAATTTAGAATCCTAACACTACTCAGAAAGTTAGCCGTCACAGACAACTAGAGATGGACAGAAAAAAGGCGGCAGAGAGTGAGAGTGAAGGAGAGGGTAGACATAATTATGCACCATATTTTGGCTTTGTTGTTTCTTTTTTTCTCCCCTTATCCTTTTTTTATGCCTTTACTTTGTGCACATTTAATAAGTCTGAAAATGTGTCAGTTTGATTCAAGTCTAACAAAGCTGTGGATGATTTATGTCAAGAGGTTGCAGGAGAAAAAAGAGTGAGGCAAGATTTGAGAGACAGTTTCAAGGTAGTGAAGCTTCAATTAACCTGCGTTACCTGTATAGGATATCATTTGAATGACTGCTGAATTAATAAGCACTTTTTCAAAATCTCTTGAAATGTGTTCTTGAGATACATCAAATGTAATCAAAGGAAATTAAATTCTTGTACCTGGCTTAGAATAATATGAGGTCTTTTCAAATCCAAATTGTAACTCATCAGAGCTGGAAGACTCAAACTTGGATTTGAGCTGTGACTGGTTATAATTGTCATGGAATTTCATCTTGTTTTGCTCCACAACTACTTAGGTTTCTGTAATGGCTATTTGGCAACCTTCATAAATTGACTGTGAAATTGTTTTCTCTCATGATTTGCATCTATAAGTGCAAATTAGCAGAAACAATCCTTCTTATGACTTGAACACTTCCAACCTTAATTTTGGAGAAAAAAACAGGGTTGGGCAGTGGTTAAAAGTTCTGCACCTTCCTTCTCCATCCTCAAATGGGTCAGACAAGGAGTGGGAAGGAGTGGGATGTGGAAGGGTCAGTGAAAGGAGAGAACTTCAACGTGATTAAAGAGAGAAAGATCACGAACAGTAGCACTCGCTAATGTGTTCCCAGGATGCAGCCATTCCAACCAGACTCCAGACCTTTGATGCTGTCTCTGGCAGAACATTATGAAGAAAAAAAGTAACAAAAAATGAGGAGCCATCACTGGCTAACAGCAGGACGCTGCAATCTCTTTGTGGTAATAAGCAATGAGCCCGGACAGGGTCACACTCTGTTTAAATCTCTGAGATACTTTTGGAATGCTTATGCTTGCATCACAGTTATTAGAAAACTGCATTGTGGTGAAGTATGTGAAATATTAAAGATTGAAAATGGGAGATTCTGACAGAGACTCAGAGACATGAGACTGAATAAAATTATAATCATGACAATTCGCCATTAATGATGGGTCATCAATTTAACATAAAATAACCGATAGAAAATAATAAACACTTTTAAAGGCATTACTTAAATGCATAATGTTCATTTATTGCAAATTAACTATTTCAATTAGTAAACATTAAAAAAATTGGTCTGTTACTACTCCCAGTTGCTGGGATAGGCTGTATAGGCAAATGCTAGGGGTTGATATCAGTTTGGTCTCTGCCTTCAGTGGAAAGAGTGGTGCAGAACATACTTGGGGCAGAGGCTGAAGGGCTTAGGGCCGTTGCTAGAAAAGAAATGGGATCGTACCACATGTTGTCTGACCACGTGTGAAATCAAATGTTTATAGCTTTTCCAAATGGCCACACTTGAATGCGGGGTGGAAAGCCGGCCACCATAAGGAGGGAGGAGACTGACATAATTTTTAACAGTGCGCATTTTCAGACACTCTCTCCTGGAAGACTTTCATAGTGTTAAACTTGGTTGTTCACATGCAAAGTGATAGAATTGTGTAACAAATGAAAAAAGAGAGCTATAGAGAGAAGTGGCCCTTCTCTAACCTCCACACATCTGGCTGATCACAGTGTGAAGTGGGTGTAAATGTCGGATAGTCAGTTTCAGAAAGTTAAGTTCAGAAAGTAGTCGGACACAGCCTCCCCAAGTCTGATGTCCGAAAGGCGTAAGGGAAGGGGTTTATTTCAAAGCTATGTGACCATCCAACAAGTAGTTTTAATTAGGGATACTGGCGACTCTTGGTAACCCCAAGGTTGTACACGTTGTGTCCTCTTAGCTGGCTTGCTAACATTAGCCATTGGTAAGGTTATGCATTCAGGAATCACCAGGTTTTGTTCAGAGTTGGAGAGTTTGTGAAGCCTGTGGCATGAAAACAGGACTCCTGGACACTGATGTGGTCACCAGGGCTAGTAGCTGATGGTCAGTAAATACCTCCAAACCATAGACTGGCTGCTTGCTAAACTAGTGTCTCATTTTCTATTTCTACACATGTTAAATGCAAAACATGTGACGTGTGGCAGCTTTGAAGTGGTTTAAAGGCACCTTTGATGGAGCTTGGCTGAGTAACGAAAGTAATGTGTAATGTAATTAATTACTTGTTCTGCTGAGTAATTAAAGTAATTAAGTAAAGTAATATGATACTTTTATCAATGAGTATTGAGGAATTGATTACTTTTAAAGCTTTGATGGCAGAGTCTGTTGCTGGTTAGATTAATGGCAGATTCTTACCAATATGTCATCAACTGTTTGTAGAAAGTGTTATGTTGATTATTTTAAGTCAATTAAATACCTGTAGCTGCCCTACAGCAGCAAGAATAAGTGTGTTGCATTTGCAGTCTCTAATTTGTTTTCTCTAATAATGTCTGACCTGTGCGTTTTTTACACACTTCTCCAGACATATCCCAAGTTAATACAGTAAGATAATTTGGAGTACAGCCAACTTTTTTTACATTGAGAAAATCTCCACTACATTTATTTTCAGATATTCAAAATTTATTTCAAAATAAATTCTTTTGTGTGAGCAGGACTATCAGGGGGAGTTCTCAATTTACGTATTAAGTAAAAGGCTGCTCTCAAGGAGTCACCTGGGAGCATAACCTGCACACAGCCTAAGTCACAGGCAGACAGGCCTGCACCTCCCACTGCCACGGTTGACTCATCCCAGCACAAACTTTGGGATCAGACCACAGCCTGGGGACACCGGAAAGCCAGCAGGAAAGTTTTGTTTCTGCCAGTAGGCTAAACCATGAGAGAGGGAGGCACAATGCAAATACCACCTAGAATTTTTAAAATAGTAGAAATGTAATTGTAGTGGAAAAATAATGTTAGCATCAGTAACAGAGCCAATAACAACAACTGTAGTAGCAGTTGTTGAGCAGGAACACAGGGGCAGCAGGTGGGCCACAACCAAAGATCTAGTCGTTGCAGCTCCGGAGGTAGAAATACCTGCTGAAAGTGACAGAAGGAGAGAGGAGAGAGAAGAGAAAGCACAAAACTATGGGAGAGAGAAGATGTTGAGTTAGTAACAGTAATCTTTAAAATATGATGGTGCCTGACCATTAAGAGCTTTGTAGGTGAGGAGAAGGATTTTAAATTCTATTCTGGATTTACAGGGAGCCAGTGCAGAGAAGCTAATACTGGAGAAATATGATCTCTTTTACTAGTTCTTGTCAGTACACGTGCTGCAGCATTCTGGATTGACTGGAGAGTCTTAAGGTACTTATTCGGGCAGCCTGATCATAAGGAATTGCAATAGTCCAACCTAGAAGTAACAAATGCATGCACTAGTTTTTCGGCATCATTTTGAGACAGGATGTGCCTGATTTTTGCAATGTTGCGTAATGTTCACCTCACTATTGCCAATAAGATTAGGTTTATTTCATCACTTAATATCTGCTATTCATCTGTTGTGTTTGTTTATGTACTTTAACATAACCTTACACCTCATTAATCCTTAATTTATTCAGTTCTTAGGCATTGAGCTATAAATAAATGTCCTCATTTAATCAGTATGAAGTTGTCTGTGTTTTCTTTGAGCTATGGTAGGTAGTGTATTTCAAAAGCATTTTATATTTGTTGAAATTCTGATATCTGCTGCTGTCAGAGGCCTGTAATAAGCCCAACCAATCATTACATGCGGCCCTGCCCATTACATTCCAACCTGCCTACCTGCACAACCTCGCCCGTGCACTAATTGTGCATGAAAATTTTTTGGGGTTTGGGGTTTTGGGGGAGTGGCTTTGGAGGGAGGGCTATAGGGAGGGGGTGGGATTATTTTGGTTAGGCTTTCAAAATCTAGCTGTCTCTTGCTAGTTTCTCCAATGTTACCTATACTAGCTTTAATTTAATTTTAATTTGTTTTCCCTGTTTCCAGAGAGGTGCCTGTTAAAAGGAAGTTTTTTTCTTGCCACTGTCACCAAATGCTTGCTCATGGTGGGATTTGTTGGGTCTCTGTAATTAATATTATAAAGAGTACAGTCTAGACCTGCTCTATAGGAAAAGCGCAATGAGATATCTTCTGTTATGAATTGGCGCTATATAAATAAGTTTGAATTGAATTGAATCATTTAATGTTAAAGTAGTGACTGTCAAATAAAGGCAAAATGCCAAAAAAAAAAAAAAATTACATTGACTGTTGGTAGGAAACAGAAAACGACCAGCGTCACCCTTGTTAAAGTCTGATGTTGAGTCTCTCACCTACACTGCTATGAATAACTCGTAAGAAAATGTAGGCAAAAGAAAATGCTTGTAAGAAGAAAGGAAGAAGAAGTAGTCGGTGAGCAAGTGAAAAAGCGGCAGAGAGTGTTTTTCCACTGAAACTCAGCGGCAGCAGTGACCGCTCTGCCAGTTTGTGCTACATCAGTTTGAGGAGGTCAAGTCGGTGCCTGGCAGGCTGTGTCTGGCCTGGTCTCACTACAGGAGGAGCTCTGGTCCAGGGCCAAAAATCCAGGCCTGAAGCCCACTCTCCCAGCAGAGTGACCCGCACTTCACTCGCTTCTCACTGGGGGCAAGTCAGGGAGCTGGTGGGGAGTGGTGCTTCCAGCTCCAGAGCTGCACCCTTCAAAACCCCAGGAAGTGGGGAGGTGACCCCGACTGGCTCTAACTGTCAACTAGCCAGGCAGAGGAGAGGAAAGAGGGGTGACAGAGGCCAAGAGGAGAGGGGAAGAAGAGCCGATGAGGAGAGGAGAAGTATGACAAGGGGTTAGATGTGAGCTATCCAGGGAGAAGTTTGTCCGGCAGCTTTGTAGTGTGAAGCACCGCTGCTGGGTGGAAGCTGCTTGTTCTCACATCACAGTGATCAGCACTGCCTGTACTTCGCTGTGTTGTTCAACAGTATGCAAAGATAGTTCAGTTTCTGGGAAGTTTTACTATTTTTACTGCCTACTTGGAGTTAGAAAAATTCATGAAAAACTAAGAAATAAATCAACACATTTAATACGAAAGTATTTCTGCTTGAAACCAAAATCCAAACTCCCTCATATACAACAAGCCAAGTGTATTCTCTTAAAACTAAATTTCCATATCTATCTGTCATTTTGAGGACATCTGGTCCTCACAAGTTAGGTAGTACAACAACATATCACATATTCTTCACTTACTGTCTGTGTTCACATGCTCCTCAGTTGAGTCATAACACAGCACTGAGCCCAATATTCTTGAGTGAATGTTGTGACAATAAGGTGGCTAGGTAATTCCTCAGCAGTCATCATGTGTTATATCTGTACTACAAGTGCCAAAACGCGCAATGTGGATTACTATAAACTGTCTTTGTCTTTGAATGTTTGTACACCAAGTCGAGTGACAATTTAGCTTTCAAGATTTAGGTTTTAGTGAGAGTAAATTGGAATAACACACAATTTCAGCCTTTTTTATCCACAATTAGAACAGCTAATTAAAGGTCAAGTTAGGTTTTTTTTGGCGTTGCTTTTTGTTTTATCTCATTGTCCTTGTTTTCATGCTTAAGAAAATGTGTGCAATAAAAAACCATATTCAGAGACATAATTGATCTCCCCCTGCTCACTGTATTAAAGGATTGCTTCACCCAAATTACAAGACATATTTTCTACAAATAGGGTTGGTATTATTAGCCCAGACCTTGAGAAATCCATCTTTGAAAATTACTTTCTACAGTACACAGAGGTCCAGGAACCATTTTAGGAACTCGGGAAACTTACCTGCGTTTCAAGTAAAGGAACTAGGGACTAAATTTAGCTCCTATGCCATAGCTCCTGTCCTCCCCAAAAATACAGGACGAAGTTGACACTGTTCAAACACAAACATTGCAGCTGCTACATTTTGTGTAAAGCTTCATACAGTAAAGGTGCCCAGATTTTGCCAGGTGTACTTTACTCAGTAAATAGCACGGGCAGGGTTTTAAACTTTAAGCTTTAAAGAAATGAAATGAAATTACTATTTTCAAGAACTATTATTCAACATCAAGCACATAAGTTTTAAATGAAAAAGATCCTTGGTATGTGTGATTATGTGTGTGTGTGCAGAGGTGTGTGTGCTTCACAGGGTACAAGAGCAAATGTGTGAATGCCTGGATGCTGTATGCATAATATGCATGAGTGTGTTTGTTTGTACATTTTCTGCGCAGATGTACATGAAAGTGATGTGTGTGTGTCTGTGTGTGTGAGAGCATGCAGCTCCCAGCGCCCGGCGGTGGTGGCCTGTTATTGAGCCTTTGAGAGGCGAAGCAGCTGATAAATTCAAACTCTTTGTGTAATTGTCTTTCACATCTGAATACAAATCCCTGCTGCTTATGATTCATCATCTTTATTTTTTTATTTCTTCGGGCAACATCTTTTATTAGTTGTGCACTCAGCAGCGAGATTTAATTTCTGCAGGAGGGGACAACAGCGTTGGCTTGATGATTATTATTGAGAATGTGATACTACAGAGTCTGAAATAAAATCTATAGTGCATTAAAGTGACAGATTAGGAGGGGCGGAGAGTTCATTTACAAGTGTTAAGACATCAGCGGATAATGCCCTGCAACGCCAAATAGCAATTCACCCTGGTCCCTGTTCTGTAGGAGTGTGTATGAGGGGAACAGCATGAGGGAGTGTATGAAGAGTGTGTGTGGCCACAGGAAGAGTGAGTGTGTGTGTTACACTCAACAGGGAGCCTCTAGTGGAGATATTTGAGGATTGCTAGAAGAGAAGGAGCTTTGCATGTCACTATGCCAGAGTGAAGAGAGCTGGCCTGAGATCTTAAACTTACTCAACAACATGAAAGCATGGCATTATCTCCCCTACTGGATGGATGAATACTCCACTTGTTTTAAGGAAAACATATTGTAGAATTTGAATGACTTAACAGACATTTTTTTGAAGTTGAATGACATATCTCAGTCTTGCCCGAGCCGGCAAGACTAATCAGCGCTGCGGTCCAGTATCTGCACTGGAAGTGATCCCCTCCTCTCTTGTGGAGTGGAGTAGCAAACAATGGGAATCAAAACAAGCATGATTGGCTCCTGCCGGGTTATCACTCACATTGCGTCAGAGGACATTTGCATCAAGTTGAACCTTTCTCAACTTTACCCTGTAGTGCCACTAAGCGCCTTTTAAGTCCACACTAAAAAATAAATAATAAATAAATAATAAACTTTAAAATGTTGTGTGACAACAAAAATGATCACTGTACACATGAGTGTTTTAGCACCGTTTCAGAAATAATCTCTGTCCGTTTTCATGCCTGAAAACGCATAGCACATGACCATTCACATACACTGGGAATGCGCGTGCCAATGTAAACAGGAAGCAGATTGTCTACTCTGCGGTTGGTTGCTTAGTTGCAGAAAATACTATGAACGAAGAACAGCAATGGCGAAAAGTAAGACCAGAGATTTCTTTGCTTAGACCGACGACAAGGTGGAACTGTTACTGAAAGTAACACATCAATATAAGGCGGTCAATGCAATGGAAAACATAGATTCGTAGCTGGATGACTGGTAGTCAAGTCTGATGTTTATTTTCTTCCGGAAAAGGGTCACGTGATAGGGGCATGATGAATCAGGGAGGAACACGTCATGACTGATAAGACCCAATCAGGAAGCAAATGGGGTGTCTGCATAATTGTTTTCAAAAGTCTCCGTTTCTGGTTTGATCTGATTTGATTGACAACGGACCTGAAACATCAGCAAACAACCCACAACTATCATCACATTTTGATGAAAATATTTCAAAAGTTCGATTGATGCATGGAAAAACAAAACATCACCCATTTCTAACTGAACAAAAAATAACCAAAACTGCTCTAACTTTGAGCGATGGGGTCTAACACAAACACACTATTTTCAGCCACAGTGAGCAGATTGAGAGAATAGGTTTTCAGGGACTATAAGACCTACTCACAATCAGTGGGCTGTTGCTGGTAGTGTGCCTTGTATTTTTTCAAAACATTGATGCAGTAACAATGAACTTTTAAAAGCATATTTTGAGTAAGAGTTTATAAGGATTCATTATGAACAGTTAAATAATGCTGGTGATGATTTGTTGCACAACTCTCCAAGTTTGCAGTGCTGATAGATTTTTCAGCCATTCATCAGAGTTATTCATCAAACCAAAATGTGCTCTTCAGACCATACTTTGTTTGATAGTTCATGAAGTGTACATGAAATAACTATATAATGTTTACACAGACATAGTAAGAAGGTTCAATTAACTGGGTCAACCCCATCCCTTCTTTTACCTCAGGAGTTCTCAATATAAAACAGTATAATACAGTAACTGTTGCCTTCATGAATATTGACCTACCGACAGCTTTTGAATTCTAACTTCCTTTATTTATAAGTGGAAATTAGAACCATCATCATTTCCACCCAAACACATGCACGAAAAAATAACTCACTTTGGCAATTCAAAGTTGTTGAATTCCAGTGTTGGTGTTTGAAGCTTGTTGAAAGTTATGACAATGGAAAATCATGAATCATCTACATGTGGATCCTACACTAAATGACTGACTTACAATGGAGACACAACTAAAGGAAGATGAAATTAGTTCTAATGATATAATGGCCGGTCTCTTTAGAGTTGACATGTTGAGTCACTCTGCGACTGGTCAAGTCGCATTGATTTTCATCAGGGGCAGAAACCCAATCTACACTCGGTCCTTTTTAACCGACTCATCTTTCTTTCAGATGCCCCCAGATATTTATGTCTACTGTCTGAGTCTGCCGATCGAGCGGGGGCTTAATCACATCCAGAGTGAGCTCCATCTGTATTCAAGCCAGCTGCTAGGAAGAAAAGAGAGATAAAGTGAGCTAATACAGAGAGGAGCAGTGATGTTGATAGGTTTTCAATGTAGTGAGTCCCTGGGACCCACAGGTGGTCACTTGAGTGGGTCCCCAAATAAAATTTGTGTCTTTGGCAAATTGTAGTATTAAACTTGGGCTGCCCTCTGAACGTTGATGAGTTGAATCATCAATGGAAGATCCCTCAGTCAACTGAGATTCTTCAAGTCGAGCAGTAGTTTTTAATTTTTATTTTATTTTAAACAGATAAAAGCTTACAACGATGCACAGGGATGACATTTCAATGAGAAATTATAAATAAGGGAAACCATAAATATATTTTTATATTAGCTGGTGCACTTGCTAAAAAAAAATCCACTTGACAACATGCTCTGGTGGTTAACTGATGAGAGAAGCTGAAACCCGAGGTCTAGTGGTTGGTAAACAAGTCTCTGCTCTTGTTTTTTAGCTGCGTTATTGTACACAGACTAATGCAGGAGCAACAGCATGACAGGCTGTAAACTTTACAATTTGGGGACACCAAATCCTAATCTCGCCCATAGGGCACCAAAATGTCTAGAGCCGGCCCTGAACTCTGGCTGACAGTGCTGTAAGCTGCCCAGCAGAAGAGATGCTCCGTGGTCCACTGGGATTTTATAACTGAACGATGAGCAGGACGCACACTTTTACTTCTCTGACTGTTTGGAAATCTGATGTTTTCACATCACAGATGACAAAGAAAGGCTTTACAATGTGAGTCTTACAGGTACAACATGAGACTCGTGTAGGCTGATAAACGTTTAGTGTGGTGCTGAACTGAAAAAAAGAATGAATAGTCGAATCTTCATATTGAACAGCCAAATCCGATTCGACTGACAAAATTCGGGTACAGCCCTAGTCACATCATCATGACAAAAGTCTACAAAATTCAAATAAACAAAATAGTGGTTTATTATGGTTTCAGCGCGTCCCCTGGGCGGTAGTCTAAAGTTTCATCAGTCATCATCGACATGAGTTAACAGCATCGATCAGACTCTCATAGTAGAAAATAGTGATGGTGAATTTCTTTTGACAACAAGGTTTTGTTGTTCACAATTAGCATTATCGGGGAAAAAATAGGGGTGCATCCCCTGGATGCCTCAATAGAGAGTTTACTGCGTTCTTTCAGATTTTAATGCATCAGGGACGTAGGACACGTACCTAGCAACATCACTGGAGGAGAAGAATAGAGGATGACTGAACAACAAAAGACGTAGATGGTAGAGGCACATGATCAGGCCACAGCAGAACATGTTACAACATTACTTTGGGATGACAAACCATGTACTGTATCTCCAAATAGATTATAAGACTGAAAGAAGGTGTTAAAGGTTATCATTCCATCTGGGAACATGCTAGTGCTACACAGTTATTCAACAATTATGTGGAGCAATTTATATGCAGGGAAGGTTTTTTTATAAGTGAATGGTGTTAATACAGCTAATAGGCCATGGTAGCTTCCTCTGTTTTGGACTCTGTTCCCTGAAAGGTAAACACAAATACAGTTTGTTATTGGTCAATGGCACACATTTGTGTCAAAGTTCACCAAAGTTGAATTTGATGCAAAAGGTTTGCATGGACTTACTTTGATTCCACTGGCTTGAATTGATTTTGCTCCAAAATATTGCTGTTTTAAATGCTGGTGTGACCGGCCATAAAGTTGGATTCATCATCAAACAATTCCCATTAAGACAGTATTTGACTGTTTATGTTACTGGAGTCAGTGACAATAACTTCTGTTTTGGCTGAGTTCAATTGAAGAAACTTATTTGACATCCAGTTCCTTACATCTACTAGGCACTCCTTAAGAACTCAGCATACTGAGGTCAGTTGGCTTAACAGGGACGTACAACTGTGTGTCGTCAGCATAACAGTGAAAGGAAACACCATGTCTACGAATTATATTACCTAGTGGGAGCATATAAAGAGAGAATAAAATTGGTCCCAAAAATTACCCTTGAGGTACTCCATACTTGACAGTAGCAAATGATGACCTATTTGCCCCTCCTTGAACCGCCACCTTAACGTGGTGGAGGGGTTTGAGTACCCGAATGACCCTGGGAGCTATGTTGCCTGGGGCTGTATGCCCCTGGTAGGGTCACCCATGGCAAACAGGTCCAGGGTGACGGGTCAGACCAAGAGCGGTTCAGAAGACCCTTATGGATTATTTAAAATCAAGGCCAGTTACGTCGCCCGGATTGGCGCTACCGGGGCCCCACCCTGGAGCCAGGCCTGGGGTGGGTGCCCGACGGCGAGCGCCTGGTGGCCGGGCCTTTCCCCACGGGGCCCGGCCGGGCACAGCCCGAAGGAGCGACGTGGGGCCGTCCTCCCGTGGACCCACCACCCGCAGGAGGATCCGTAAGGGGCCGGTGCAGAGAGATCTGGGCGGCAGTCGAAGGCAGGGGCCGGCGACCAGATCTCCGGACACAGAAACTGGCTCTAGGGACATGGAATGTCACTTCGGGGGGGAAGGAGCCTGAGCTTGTGCGGGAGGTTGAGCGTTACCGGCTAGATATAGTCGGCCTCGCCTCCACGCACAGCCTGGGCTCTGGAACCCGTCTCCTCGAGGGGCTGGACGCTCCATTTCTCTGGCGTTGCCGGCGGGGGGGAGGCGGCGGGCTGGTGTGGGCCTGCTCATAGCCCCACAGCTCAGCCGTCACGTGTTGGAGTTTACCCCAGTGAGCGAGAGGGTCGCGTCCCCTCCGCCTCCGGGTGGGGACAGGTCTCTCACTGTTGTGGCGGCCTACGGGCCGAACAGCAGTGCAGAGTACCAGGCCTTCTTGGAGTCCCTGGGAGGGGTACTAGACAGTGCACCACCCGGGGACTCCGTTGTTCTACTGGGGACTTCAACGCCCACGTGGGCAGCGACAGTGACACCTGGAGAGGGGTAATCGGAAGGAACGGCCCCTGATCTGAACCCGAGCGGTGTTCAGTTGTTGGACTTCTGTGCTAGTTACAGTTTGTCCATAACTAACACCATGTTCAAGCACAAGGGTGTCCATCAGTGCACGTGGCACCAGGACACCCTAGGCGGAGGTCGATGATCGACTTTGTTGTCGTATCATCTGACCTCCGCCGCGTGTCTTGGACACTCGGGTGAAGAGAGGGGCGGAGCTGTCAACCGATCACCACCTGGTGGTGAGTTGGATCCGCTGGCGGGGAGGAAGCCGGACAGACTTGGCAGGCCCAAGCGTATCGTGAGGGTCTGCTGGGAGCGTCTGGCGGAGCCCTCTGTCAGCAGGGTCTACAACTCACACCTCCGGGAGAGCTTCTCCCAGATCCCGGGGAGGTTGGGGACATTGAGTCCGAGTGGACCATGTTTTCCACCTCCATTGTCGATCGGCGGCTCGTAGCTGTGGTCACAAGGTTTCTGGTGCCTGTCGCGGCGGCAATCCCCGAACACGGTGGTGGGCGCCGAAGTAAGGGATGCCGTCAGGCTGAAGAAGGAGTCCTATCGGGCCTTGTTGGCTCGTGGGACTCCCGAGGCAGCTGACAGGTACCGGCAGGCTAAGCGTGCTGCAGCCCATGCGGTCACAGAGGCAAAAACTCAGGACTGGGAGAGGTTCGAGAGGCCATGGAGGAGGACTATCGGTCGGCCTCAAAGAAATTCTGGCAAACCGTCCGACGGCTCAGGAGGGGGAAGCAGTGCTTCACCAACACCTTGTACGGTGCGGGTGGAGAGCTGTTGACCTCGACTGGGGATGTTGTCGGACGGTGGAAGGAATACTTTGAGGATCTCCTCAATCCCGCTGTCACGTCTTCCGAAGAGGAAGCGGAGGCTGGGGACCCGGAGGCGGACTCATCCATCACCCTGGGCGAAGTCACTGAGGTTGTTGGCAAGCTCCTTGGTGGCAAGGCTTCGGGGGTGGATGAGATCCGTCCTGAGTATCTTAAGTCTCTGGATGTTGTGGGACTGTCTTGGCTGACACGTCTCTGCAACATCGCGTGGCGGTCTGGGACAGTGCCTCTGGACTGGCAGACCGGGGTGGTGGTCCCTCTGTATAAGAAGGGGACCGGAGGGTGTGTTCCAATCACAGAGGGATCACACTTCTCAGCCTCCCCGGTAAGGTCTATTCCAGGGTACTGGAGAGGAGAATTCGTCCGATAGTCGAACCTCGGATTCAGGAGGAGCAGAGTGGTTTTCGTCCCGGTCGTGGAACACTGGACCAGCTCTATACTCTCCATCGGGTGCTCGAGGGTTCATGGGAGTTTGCCCAACCAGTCCACATGTGCTTTGTGGATCTGGAGAAGGCATTCGACCGTGTGCCCCGGGCGCTTTGTGGGGAGTGCTCTGGGAGTATGGGGTCCGGGGCCCTTTGCTAAGGGCTGTCCGGTCCCTGTATAACCGGAGCAGGAGCTGTGTTCGCATTGCCGGCAGTAAGTCAGACCTGTTCCCGGTGCATGTTGGACTCCGCCAGGGCTGCCCTTTGTCACCGGTTCTGTTCATAATTTATATGGACAGAATTTCTAGGCGCACTCAGGGGCCGGAGGGTGTCCGGTTTGGGAACCACAGGATCTCATCTCTGCTGTTTGCAGATGATGTCGTTCTGATGGCTTCTTCAAACCAGGACCTGCAGCATGCACTGGGACGGTTTGCAGCCGAGTGTGAAGCAGCTGGGATGAGAATCAGCTCTTCCAAATCTGAGGCCATGGTTCTTGACCGGAAAAAGGTGGTTTGCTCTCTTCGCGTGGGTGGGGAGTCCTTGCCCCAAGTGGAGGAGTTTAAGTATCTCGGGTCTTGTTCATGAGTGAGGGACGGATGGAGCGTGAGATTGACAGGCGGATCGGTGCAGCGTCTGCAGTGATGCGGGCGCTGTATCGGACCGTTGTGGTAAAGAAGGAGCTGAGTCGAAAGACAAAGCTCTCGATTTATCGGTCAATCACGCTCCTGCCCTCACCTATGGTCATGAGCTTTGGGTAGTGACCGAAAGGACAAGATCGCGGATACAAGCGGCCGAAATGGGCTTCCTCCGCCGAGTGGCTGGGCGCTCCCTTAGAGATAGGGTGAGGAGCTCAGTCACACGGGGAGCTCGAGTAGAGCCGCTGCTCCTCCACGTCGAGAGGAGCCAGCTGAGGTGGCTAGGGCATCTGATCCGGATGCCTCCTGGACGCCTCCCTCGGGAGGTGTTCTGGGCATGTCCCACCGGGAGGCGGCCCCGGGGAAGACCCAGGACACGCTGGAGGGACTATGTCTCTCGGCTGGCCTGGGAACGCCTCGGGATCCCCCCGGAGGAGCTGGAGGAAGTGTCTGGGGCGAAGGAAGTCTGGGAGTCCCTGCTTAGACTGCTGCCCCCGCGACCCGGCCCCGGATAAGCGGAAGAAGATGGATGGATGGATGGAAGATAAGATTTGATCCAACTCAGTACAGTGCCCGATATGCTCATGATCGTTCGTGTCAAAAGCAGCACGCAAATCAAGCAGTATGAGAATGTAACACAAGCCAGCATCACTGGTCATTAAAAGGTCATTAGTGACTTTAAGGAGGGCAGTCTCCGTGCTGTGATGCTGACGAAAACCAGATTGCAAGGTTTCAAAGATACTGTTATCTTCCACAGCAGCAAGAAGTTGCTTAGCTGGACAAGAGCAAACAAATAATCTGAGTTCAGAAATAACAGGCAGAATGTCCAAACAACCATAGGTATAAATCCAAAATATGGGAAACAGAGGCCGGAATGCTTGACACAGGTACAACGACGAACTGACACTGAACAAAGGAACGACACAGACTTAAATACACTCAGTGAAGGGAGACAACGAGACACAGGTGCAACTAATAGACACAGGTGAAAACAATTAAAGCAATCAAAGACCTTAGGCGGCCTGGGGACAGACAGAAGTGGAGCTGGGAACCTCAGGCAGACGGCCTGAGGACTGGACAGGTGCGGGGCAGAAAACCTCAGGCGGACGGCCCAAGGATTTACACCAAAAACACGGGACAGAAGACCAGAGCAGGTCAGGGGGGCGACCAGGAGGCAGAGCTGAAGGGCTGACCAGGTCCGGGTGATGACCAGACATAAGACAGTAAACCCTTTGGAGGGTGGCGGCGAAGGCAGAACCTCTCTGGGGGCCGGCGGCATGGCTAGAGATCAAGACTGGGGTCTAACGACTAGAGATCTGAGTAGGGGGCCGGTGACAGAGCAGCAGGATTGGAGGCACAGCAGGTTCAGGAGTGTGCTGCAGCACACAGAGCTCCGGTGACCGCTGCAGCACAGAGAGTTCAGGGAGATTAGAAGGCTGCTGCAGCTTTGCGACTGGTGGCTGCTGTGGCCCGGCAGAGGCAGGAGATGGCTGCTGTGGCTCAGAAAATCCAGGAGGTTGTTGCAGCTCAGGGCCTAGTGATTCCAGCAGCTCAAGCTCAGGCTGCTGCTGCAGCTCAGTAGGTTCAGGAGTTAGCCATAGCACAGAAAGTACAGAGGACTGTGGCAGTTCAGCAACAGGATATTGGTGCAGCTCAGGGACTGGTGGGTCAGGAAGCCGCTGCAGCTCAGGAGATTCAGGAGTGTGCTGCAGCTCAGGGAGATCAGGTGACTGCTGCAATAAAGAGAGTTCAGGAGGCTGTGATGGCCACTCAAAGAGCTCGGGATTCTGCGGCCCAACCAGGACAGGAGATGGCTGCGGCACAGGAACTGGTGACCGCCAGGCTGTCTCATTCTGAGGAGAGAAAAAAAGCTGCATTTCCACCCAAAGGAACTTTTAATCGCAGGAACTACTTTTCAAAGAACTAAAAAGTTCCTTCAGCCCATGACCCATGAAGACTAGACAAATTACAACCATCACACAGTTGCATGCAACTATTATTTTAACTTATTGAACACATCACCTGCAATTCAGCATGAGGACCTTTGCCACCTCTCCCTCAGAACATTGTAAATATTAGAATATGGTAACTCAAGGATTAGCATTATGTGTCTTTTTACATATGTAGTAGTATATATTTGTTTTCTGATGCAAGAAAAGTCACTATACACAAATTTAGTGCCACAACTATTTATTTATCTGCAGAAATATAAATGTGCAAAATACAGCTGTCATGGTCCAGTTACATCTCTCTCCCTTTCCTTTTGTGCTCTGTTGTTTTTCCCCCTTTCCTTTGTTCTTTGTTGGTCCCCTGTCTATCTCTCTGTGTGATTGCATGTGTACTGGTCTGGTCTCCCTCCTGCTGATCACTGGCACACCTGCTGCTCATCATCCAATCAAGACCTCACAGTATATCAGTCTGACACTTGTCTTCAATCTTTGCCAGATCGTTCGGTGTTCTTCAGCGGTACTTACGCTATGGCCAACTCCAGTCAAGTCTAGTTTACCTCATGTTGCTCAATTCTCTGTTTGACCTTGTTTTTGTCTGTGCTCCAGATTCGTCCTCCGTTGGTGATCTCAGCCAGCACGCCAGCCTTTCGTGTTGAATAAATCTGATTGTGATTCAAACTTCCAAATTCTCTCTCTGTGTCCTGCTTTTTAAGATCGTCTTTAAGATTGTTAAACCTGACAGAACGATCTGGCCAAAAGAAATATGGACCCAGCGGGCACAAACCCGGAAGCGGCTCGCCTGTGTCAAATCATCTCCAACCGCGGATTGACAACTGCCTGCATGATCGGTCATTCACATTCTCCTCCCTCGCTTGGCACAAACCCATCTGCTCTCGTGAGTACAGGAGCTCCACGTTTGCCAGTGATTCAGCCCACACCTTCTCAAACTATTTCTGAAAATTCCCACTAACAGACTATACAATCTGTCTCAGCCGGAAAGAGAAACTATGGAGTAATAGATTAATGATTCTTTGGCTGCAGGCTTAATCTGTCCCTCGTCCTCTCCGATGGAACTAGGATTATTTTTTGTTTCCAAGAAAGATAAAACTCTGCGTCTCTGCATTGATTATCGTGGTCTGTGATTATCGTGGTCTTAACAACATCACCGTAAAGAATAATTGTCTTCTGCCACTAATCACCTCTGCTTTTGAGCCTCTTCAGGGAACCATGGTTTTCTCCAAACTGGATCACAGGAATGCTTACCACCTGGTCTGGATCAGAGAAGGTGACAAGTGGAAGACTGCCTTAAACACACACCGTTGGTACATTTCGAATTCCTGGTAATGTCTTTTGGGTTGACTAATGCACCAGCTGTTTTCCAGGCAGGTGAATGACATGTTAAGGGACTTTCTCAACCGTTTCTTTTTTGTTTATTTTGATGACATTATAATTTTTTCTAAAGACATGACCAGTCATGTGTCCCAGGTGCTCCAGAGACTCCTGGAAAATAATATCTTCGTCAAAGGTGAGAAATGCGAGTTTCACTCCAGCTCTGTAAGCTTCTTGAGGTACATCATCGAGAGCGGGCAAGTGAAGATGGATCCTGATAAGATTAAAGCCGTGGTGGAGTGGCTGATCCCTACGGCATTTAAGCAGCTGCAACGATATTTGGGTTTTGTAAATTTTTAACGCGTTTTATTTGGGACTATAGCCGAGTAGCAGCACCTAGCACGAGACTCACCTCATCCACCATTCCATTCACCACAGCAGAGTCATCAGAAAACTTCTGAAGGTGGCAGGACTCTGTCTGGTAGCTGAAGTCAGTGGTGTAGATGGTGAAGAGGAAGGGAGAGAGGACAGTCTCCTGAGGGGCTCCAGTGTTGCTGACCACGCTGTCCGACACACAGTGCTGCAGGCGCATGTGCTGTGGTCTGCCAGTCAGGTAGTCCACAATCCAGGACACGAGGGGGGCATCCACCTGCATCGCTGCCAGCTTCTCACCCAACAGGGCTGGCCAGATGGTGTTGAAAGCACTGGAGAAGTCAAAAAACATGATCCTCACCGTGCTTGCTGGCTTGTCTAGGTGGGTGTGGATGCGGTTCAGCAGGAAGATGATGGCATCCTCAACTCCCAGCTGGGCTGGTAGGCGAACTGAAGGGGGTCCAGGATGGGTCTCACCATGGGCCGCAGCTGTTCCAGCACCAGTCTCTCCAGGGTCTTCATTATGTGGGAGGTCAGTCCCACCGGTCTGTAGTCCTTGGAGCCACTGGGACACGGTGTCTTCGGCATAGGAACCAGGCAAGATGTCTTCCACAGAACAGGGACCCTTTAAAGACTCAGGCTCAGGCTGAAGACATTTTGAAGGACTCCACATAGCTGAGGGACACAGGCTTTTAGCACCCCGGGGCTAACTCCATCGGGGCCTGCAGCCTTGTTTTAGTGGAGTTTCATCAGCTGTCCTCTCATCTGGTCAGCAGTCAGGCACACAGCAGAGGTTACAAGCGGGGGAGGGGGGAGTCATTAGTGTGAAGAGGGCCGTTAGCCTGATAGCCAGTTGAGGGGGGAGTAGGACTCTCCCAGAAAGATGGAGGATGAGGGAGCAGAGTACTCAGAGGAGCTTGAGGGCCGACAGCAGCTGAGTTAGAGGGGGGATGAGCAGGAGCCAGTGTGTTGAATCTGTTAAAGAACAGATTAAGTTTGTTGGCCCTGTCCAAGCTGCCTTCAACTCCTCTGCTGCCAGACGGTCTGAAGCTAGTGATGCTCTTCATGCTGTTCCAGACCTCTCTCATGTTGTTCTGCTGGAGTTTCCGCTCCAGCTTCCTCCTGTACTTCTCCTTGGCCTCCCTGATCTTGACCTTCAGGTCAGCCTGGATTGCCCTCACTTCCTGCCTATTACCATTGGTAAAGGCCCTCCTCTTGGCATTCAGGATGTCTTTGATGTCCTTTGTTACCCACGGTTTGTTATTTGGATAACAATGGACCATCTTGGTTGGGACATTGCAGTCCACACAGAAGTTAATGTAGCCAGTGATGCACTCAGTGAGCCGATCAATGTCCTCTCCATGAGGCTCACAGAGTGCATCCCAGTTTGTCACCTCAAAACATTCCTGCAGTGTCCCATAGGCCTCCTCTGACCATCTCCTCACTGTCCTTGTGCTCACAGGCTGCCTTTTAACCATAGGCACATAGCAGGGTTTGAGGTAAACCAGGTTGTGGTCTGACCTACCCAGGGGGGGAGGGGGGAAGAGCTGTATGCGTCCTTAACATTAGCATACAGCAGGTCCAGTGTTCTCTCCTCTCTAGTAGGACATCTCACATACAAGCCCGCCGCCTTTCCGCTTACCACTCCCAGTGTGATCCCTGTCAGCCTGAAAAGTCTGAAAGCCATTGATGGAAACGTTATGATCCGGGATATCCTTGGTGTAGCCATTTCTCTGAGAAGCACATCAAACTACACTCGCGGAACTCCATCTGACTCTGGGCTAACGCCGTTAGCTCATCCATTTTATTCGCCCGTGATCTCACATTGCTCATGACGAGAGAAGGCAGACACGGCTTAAATCTCTTGTTCTTAAGTCTCTTTTGTCGGCACCCCTCTCTCTTCCCTCGCCGCTTCGTTCCACCTCTGCGTCCTCGGTGTGTCCTACTCCAGATCTCAGTGGGGACGTCGGTTGTCCTGGGCACCATGCTCCTCAGCTTCAGTGCGATCAGCTGTTCCCTGGTGTAAACAATGTGGCCAAACAGCTGATCTGCAGTGGTGCTCTGACCGAGTGGCAGGAGAAGATGTTCCACGGCGAAAAAAAAGTACTAAAACACTTTCTACTCTCATTTTCGTAAAGAGCGTAGTTTAAATTATACTTACACACAAGTTACTCAAGTTTGGAAGAAAAAGGAAAGCTAAAAGTTGGAAAAAGTAAGACGACGAGATGGAGCTACGGCAGTAGCAGAACCATTTCTTTGTCCCGGACTCTGCTTGTTCAGGTCCCAGCCCCATATACAAAACTGGTCAGGAAGTTTCTCTTTCTTCCAAGAATATCCCACTAAGGACAGAACCTATTCATGCGTCTGCGTTTTTGTGTCTTAAATCATCATAAATTGACATTTTATTGAGTTTTTAAGCCGAGTTTTCTACACTACAATGTTTTCCTGGCTATTGTTTTACCTATATGTTTTAACGTCATCGGACATATGGATGTTAAATGATTTTAAACTGGCTGTCAACACGACGTGGTTTACCAGACTGCCTCTACTGCTGCTAGCTCAGCTAGGTTTGTTTTTAGCCTGGCGGCCAGGCTAGCCAGTCGCTTTTATTAAGGATTTTAAGCTTTTAGCACTTTTATGGACTTTAATGTGGAGTTTTAGCTTTGCGCACTCTCACAGACTAACTGCAGTTGATCTTGTCATCTTACCCTCTCAAAGCTGAAGAAAAATATCGCCTGTCTGGAAGCAGAGCTCAGAGAAAAAGACAAGTTCATCCTGAAGTTCCCCACTGTCGCCTCCACCCAGGCAAAACACCTTGCAGTCCTCAGCTCCTCTGGCTGCGGCAACCGGAATGCAACCATCCCATCTCACTCCCCTCACTGCTCCACTCCAGAACTGGACAAGGAGCCGAGCCACGGCTCGGGATCAAGAGTGGGATCAATCATCACTGGCGCCCCAGAACATGAAGCCATTTCAGCTAAGCCTGAAGATCCGTGGCTCCCTATGGGTGCAAAGCCCAAAACAATTGTCATTTCTACTCCTTGCTGAGCCCATTCGTTGGCGGGGGTGGTGAGAAGGCTCCGGTGAGTTCGACTCCACGTCTACCGGAGCACTGGACTATAGCCTGCAAGGACAGACATGGTGCAAAGCACCCGCCTCCTCCTCCTTCACATCCTGGATACGCAGGACTTTCCTCCAATGGAGGGATGCTCCCGGCCACAACTATCCCAGGGACAGCTGATGGAAGTCGGCGGTCTCTCTGATCATCGACTCTGCCTCCTCTCATCCCCCCAACTACGCAGATAGATAGATAGATAGATAGATTCCTTAGTAAGGGATATCCGCTTCGTTAATGCGGTCACACATTGCTTTCCTGGAGCTACGACCCCCGACATCCTCGAAAAGCTCCCTGGACTTCTGGCTGCACTCCCGATGACTATCACGAAAATCATAGCCCATGACACTGCCCGTCAGCAATCTGAGCTGACGAAAGCAGACTTTATCCGCCTCTTTGACCTGCTCAACAGCACCGGAAAGCAAGCTTTTATTTCGGGTCCAATTCCTACACTAGGTCGTGGAATTGGCCGTTTTAGCAGGATCCTCAGCCTTCATACCTGGCTCCAGTCTGTCTGCAGTACCCATGACGTTGGTTTTATTCACAATTTTAACTTATTCTGGGATCGTTCTTCCTTGATTGCACGAGATGGCCTTCACCCAAACAAGTCAGGCAGTCGCATGCTGGCGGCTAAACTGCAGCACGCTGTGCTGTCCTCCTCACGTAGTTGACTATTTACATCATCTGTTTCCCCTGGCACTTCTTCTTTCTCTTCTCTGCCCACCATAAACAGCCATGGTGGCCCACTCCTGGTCATATTTGCACATGTGTCTGGCCAAACTCATTCGTGTGGCCACATCTTAGACCTAGTCTTTAGTCTGGGCATGAAAACTCCATCCGTAGAAATCAAGGACATGTTTGTATCTGATCACCTACGCATTGTTTTTAACTGTGAATTACAGGCTGCTAGTACTGTCTTATCCCACTCTAAGTACACACGCGTCCTTGATGAGCATAGTGCTCATTAAGGACTCATACCTGTGTTCTTCAACCTTAGATCTCATAGCTCCTCTAAAATGCAAAAGAAATCAGGTCTCCAGGTCAACTTTGTGGCTATGAAAGAGTTATTTCTCCTTTATAATTTGATGGTGAAGGATGCAAGAACATGACATTTCTCTGCACTTATTTCTGCCCATCAGCACAACCTCAGATTCCTATTTAAGACTATGGATCAATTAGTTAACTCAGCTTCTCCTTGTGCTTCTGCTGATTGTGATGCTGATTGTGAAAAGTTTCTTTTGCACTTTGCTGGAAAGGTGGAGTTAATAAGATCTGGTATCACCCCCAACCCTGCCTTTTTAGATGTGGATCACCCGCTCAGGGATTCTTTGAGCAATTTTTCTGCTGTTACTCTGCCTGAACTCGCAGACATCATGTCTCCTATGAGAGTATCCTCCAGCCCTTTGGACAAAATCCCAACTACTTTAAAACTGCTTGTGTCCAGCCAGTTCTAAAAAAAAACCTGGGGTTGATCCTACCCTCCTGGACAACTATCGCCCAATCTCTAAACTGCCTTTTATTTCGAAGATTCTGGAAAAACTTGTATCTAAGCAGCTTCTTGCTGCTGTGGAAAACAGTACCTTTGAAAAGTTCCAGTCTGGCTTTCGTCAGCACCACAGCACTGAGACAGCCTTTCTCAAAGTCACTAATGACCTTTTAATGAATGCAGACGCAGGCATGTGCTCAATTCTTGTGTTGCTGGACTCAAGTGCTGCCTTTGACACAATTGATTATGGCATTCTGACAGACTCAGGCACTGGGTGGGCATATCTGGCACTGCACTAGACTGGTTCTCATCTTATTTGTCCAACAGGAAATTCTGCACCAGCATTAACTTCATGTCATTCTTCTCCCATATCAAGTACGGTGTGCCTCAAGGTTCAATTCTGGATCCAATACTGTTCTCCTTATACATGCTTCCCTTGGGTCATTCACAGACATGGGATTTCTTTTCATTGTTATGTGGATAACACACAGTTGTACCTCCCTGTCAAGCCCACTGACCTTAGTACAATGAGTGCTCTGCAGGACTGCCTGTCTGACATAAAAAATTGGATGTCGATAAATTTTCTACAGCTCAACACAAATAAAACTGAAATCCTTGTTATTGGGCCCCAACATATCACTAAACAAATACTGCCATCTACTGGCTACCTGTCACAACATATCAAGCCTGTGGCAAGAAATCTTGGTGTCCTGTTTAACAATTTATGTTGTGAGCAACATATCACTAAGCTTGTCCAATCATGTTTTTTAATCACCTCAGAAACATTGCAAAAATCTGATCTATTTTAAATCTTAGTGATGCAGAAACGGTTGTACATGCTTTTATCTCCTCACACCTTGATTATTGTAACAGTCTGTTCACTTGTCTTAATCAAAAAACTTTGAAACGACTGCAGACTGTACAGAACTCAGGTGCTAGGCTTTTAAAAAGGACCAAGAAGTACGATCACATCACACCTGTTTTAGCCTCTTTACATTGACTCCCTGTTTGTTTTAGGATTGAGTTTAAGATCTTATTGATTACTTTTAAGGCTCTTCATGGCCTGGCTCCAGACTATATTTTAGACCTTGTAATCCCTTATTATCCCTCACGTAGTTTGAGATCTTCGGGCAGGGGTCTTCTGTCTGTTCCTGAGTCCAGGATGAAAACTAAGGGAGAGCTTTTGCCATCAGGGCCCTGATGATCTGGAACAACTTGCATGAAGAAATTAGGTTGTCTGAGTCAGTATCTTCTTTTAAGTCTTTTCTTAAAACACATTTTTATCGGAAAGCATATCTTGATTTTACCTGAGCTGTGTTTATTTTATTGCTTTTATGTATTTTATTTCTTTTATATTTTATCATTCACTGTGGTATTTTATTTCTCTTTTTGTGAAGCACTTTGTACTTTGTTTTGATAAGTGCTCTATAAATAAAGTTTTATTATTATTATAAGAAACTTTCTCCCTGTTACATTGGTCCATTTGTTATTGAACACATCATCAACCCATCTACTCTCAGGCTACGCAGCACCATGAGAGTCCACCCAACTTTCCATATTTCACAATTAAAACCAGTTTCTTCCAACACTCCAGCGTTTTTGTTCTTCAGCAGGAGGCATGGGACGAGGGCTGCTGTTGGTCATGGGAGTAAACACACTGATCACTGCAGCTTGCAGTTCACTGTATAGCTGTCCGCTTCATCTAAAAAACATGTTGAAAAAAACGCATGTCCCTGCGATGACATTAAATGGTAAATGGTAAATAGACTGTACATATATAGCGTCTTTCGAGTCTTTCTGACTACTCAAAGCGCTTCAATTACATATCTCATTACCCCATTCACACACATTCATACACTGATGGCAGAACTGCTCATCAAAGATATTATTTTGTACGATCGATTTAGCCAACCCTTGTCTAAAGGAACACCACGATTCTACACCATTAGTGGTTGGAGTTAGCATGTAGCTAACATTAGCTTTTGGCTAAGGTAGCAATAGCATGACAACAGTTAGCTGTTATAGCATTTAACAAGCATCATGTGGGCCTTATGTGTTTTACCTTCAACCGACTGTTCATCCGTTTCCGTGTCTTCCACCACAGCTTCCAACAGCACAGTAGCTGAGCCGCTGTGCCAGAGAAGGTTGGCCTGTGACCCAGCAATGCATTGATCCAGACAGTCAAACCACTCGCTGCTCCGGTCGGAGCTCGCCCAATCAGAAATGTTCAGTGCAGCAAGTCCCACCCCAAAAGTCCCGCTACTTCTGGAAAGTAATACCCCACTGGGCAGGAAACTTTTGGGGAGTAAAATAATGTCCCCGGAACAAAATGAAGACCCTGGTCCCTGTGGTTCCTAGTCCCTGGGGAAAGTTCCTGCGGTTGAAACACAGCTAAAGACAGCAGTTAGAAGAAAAAGAATTCTGCCGCCTTGTCAGCACACTGAATGTGCCTCATTCTTGAATCTTGCACATGGTTATGGTATGGCAGGCAATACAGTAAACTTGACATTGGGCCGGAAAGGCTAAAAACCACATGGTTCAATATTTGGACCCTTGTCTCAAATTATGAGATTTATCCCAAAAATCAAACCAGAAATGACACAACCATGTGTAACAGTGTTACTCTGCCTAGTTGCCAGGTGAAACTAGGCAGAGTAATCAACAGATACTCAGGTGGACTCCTTCCTGAGGGCAGGGCTTATGTAACACAGAGTAGCTTAAATTTCTGAGTTCCCGGTCCATTTTTTCACAATTGAGAATGACTTCCGGATGGGAGCTGAAACGTCTTGATTCTGAAAATAGTGTCCAGATGACTACGACTGAAACCTTTTCTACGAAAGAACACTCCTGGAGGAATGAGGGACTACACCGTCTAACTCTCACGATTGTTTAAACTTTCACTTACAGTATATGCCTAAAGAGCAGAAAATATGCACAACTCTACCTGATTAAAAATATCCAGATCTCAATAACTGTGAAAGAGGCAATATAATTTCCATGACTTACCCTACAGACCCGACAGAGAATAATCTGACAGACTGAAAATACTTTTTCAGATTATATTAGCTATTATTTTCCCTTACATAATAGGGCTGCCCAGTGCACAGCCTACAGTTCAATTCAATTGACAGCCTAATATGTCTGAATTAAGAAAAACATGTTTCCTTTGATGGTTTTCTACATTATGTTGTGTAGTGCGCCAGAATATTTTCTAACTGTATTATACCTATTGAGGGAAGAGTGTCAGTGTGGCAGCCCACACACAGACACACATAGCCTGCTGCTCTGAACCACAGTTATGAGACTTGGTTTGAAGTTTTTTAGCTGGACTCTCAGCTGATAACAATCTCATCTGTCCAGGCCTAACTCTACGGTGACCAATAGGAAACTCTCTGTCGTAACATGAACAAGAGTTTCACCTGTCTGTGGCAGTAAACACAACACATGGTCCCACTGATAGCTATTGCGCTAAATCACGAGATCCTATAGACATTTATGGCTGACTAGCAGTAACGTAAAATTTTAATCAGCATGTATTTTACCATGACTATGACTTTAGCTGGTACTACAGTTCCACACACACGGCTCCTGTTATCTCAGGAGCTGATTATTTCAGACAAATAAAGATCAGTGCAGTGAGAGTAGTGTCAAGTTTTTTTCTTCTCATCGGTTTCACAGCAGCACCAGTATTATTACAGTGGTCTCTTAAAAATGTCAGACAGGAAATCACCAACCACGAGGCACCCAGTGTGTCTAAAAAGTCTCCTCCCTCTAATTGTTGACATTGTTTCTTGCAGGAAGGACAAAGAAAAATTTTCAAATAGCCTCAAAGTGTGTGTGGATTAGCTTGGTTTATTTGCAGAAGTCATTTAATTACATTTAGCCACACTTGTGTTACTTTGCTGGCAAATTGAAATGGCAAAACAGATGCCTTTTATCCAAAATCCCTGTAATCTGAACTGTCACCAAACACGCAATCAAAATCATTTTTAAAAGACAATATGTAATCTATTTATTGAACTCAGTCAGTGACCAGTATGGAATGCTTGTTAGATGTACTATCTCCTTCTTAATTATTGATCTAAATAGCAAAATTGATTTTGTATAATGTGTCACTGTGCTAATGGTTGGATATCAGGCAGATCATGGGCCTCTTGTTACAGTAATTATAAAGTCACCAAATATTTGGAGTGTTTATTTTTTATGTATTTACAGAAATCAGATAGGAAGTTTTTAGTGGCTCAAATTACAGGACATGAACTTTCTTCTTCAGCCCTTTCTCTCATTTTCCCCCTTCACCAGGACCATTCAGTTGCCACCTGATCTGCAGTCATCTAGAGTGCAATTGTGCGATCTGATTGAGATTTCTTTACCATGTTCTGCTCCGCTCTCCTGGTGAACCCTCACTGATCTGTATCAAATCTGCAGGTCAGCCAGGCTTTTGGAGACCTCCCTGGTGATAAAGTCTTGTTTCACAAATCTACTCAATATATATTTCAGTTGATTCGGTGCACACAGGATGGGTCTGGTGAGAAGAATGAACTAGAGGATATGAAACATTGATCAAGGGGCTAGCGTATATTGGGACTGTAAATATTGTTATGCTGCATGCCTAATTTCCCAACTCTTTTTTTCTCCAGTTGCCACCTGATTCATGGTCCCCCAACAGCAGAGTAGGAGTATAGGCAGTGTGAGCTGCTATTATGTGGAGCCCATGGTGCATTAACAACAGCAGCAGGCGTCGGCTCTCACATCTGATCACACTAAATCAGACAAATGTGGACGAGAGGTGAAGGGAGAGAAGCAAGAGGAGGGGAGGGCTGGTCCGGAGGGATCTGAGAGGGATGAGCTGACTGCCAATGTCTAGACGTGACATGTACGCTAGTTTCAGGGACTAAATAAAAGTACCACACATTTGTAAAATATATACACACACACACACACACACACACACATCATACAAGTCCTTTGTCTTCGCTAGACATCAACACTAAGTTCACATCTGGCTTGCTGGGGGCATCTGTTTCGCATATTGCAGTCAACACCTCGTCTCAATTACTTCCAGTGAGTAAATATATAAATAAAAGAAGAGCCGACATAATCAGAAATCAGTATGTGAGCCCCTATCGTCCCTGAAGACCCACGCTCTCAGATCTTCTTTGTCATTTCTGGGGATGTGAAGCCACTGGGCCTGTGGAGGTCACAGAGCTCAGGCCTCATCAGCAGGGCTAATTTGACTGTGGCGGAATGATGGTTAGCCTAGCTGAGCCTGGCGATGGCCTTCTGACGAGGTGCAGATTAATGGCTAGTGGCCAATAGGCCAGCTTTGCCCTGCAGAGCTTTTTTCGTCTTCCTTAACAGCTCCAATTCCCAGTTGTGCACCCTGGGTTTCCCCTTAAATTTCCTCATTAGCTTCAAAGTTAGCCTGTAAAAATGACTTTGTCCACGCTGTGAGACAAAGTTACATAATATATTCTTCATCTGCTTGTCCCAAAATTTCATTGAAGCTATATCAAACTCATATTGAGTTACTGTAAATATTCAAACCCAAGACGCCTTTTATATGGTTGTACCGATGTCTTGAGCATGTTTTTATACCCATTCCCATGTAATTCAGCCTGATATGTTTCGTATCTTTCGAAGTTCTGTGGGTTTGCACAAAGTCTGGGTGCATTTGGTCCCGCATCAGGAACCTTAGGGTGCAAGTTTAATCTGGCTGCTCCTCTACTAGCACACCTGTTACCTGTGAGTGTAAGCTAGAAGCTTACAATGACATATTTATGCAAAAGATTAACACTGCCAAATTATTAGAAATACCTTAGCTTGTTTAGCTACATTGTGATATCAGGGCTGTGGTGGCTCTGTTGTATTTTTGTAAGTGAGCAATGACATAGGCTAACATAAACATTCATTGCTGTCCTCAACCTTGAACTTAAAAAATAAAACCCAAAGGCACAGATCTGCATGTCTGTCTGCCTGTCGGCCTGCTTGCCTGCCTTCACAATATCTCTTTACCTGCCTTTTTTTTTTCGTCTTCCTTAACAGCTCCAATTCCCAGCTGTGTCCCTGTCAGTCCCAGAACTTCTGTGGTAAGTTAATTTTATTACTTACCATGCCAAGCCTAAACCCTGGAATGTAAGAACCATAGCATGCACTCACACTCAACACTGTTAGAGCTAACAATCTTTATTACAGAATGCCTACTATGAGCCATCCTCCCTGGGGTTATTCCTATAACCTGAAGGCCATTAGGCATGTGTACATGAGTGACATGAAGGTGCACAAGTTTGTCATTTTACATAGAAAAAATCTTAATATATTTAATTTTCTTGAGGGGTTGATGAATCCAATACTATTAAATGCGCAGCAATGATTTTCTTTAAGGAATACATCAAATTTGTGATGTATTTGTGAAAAATATTTTCCGTGCCTGTTTGCGGATTCCAATAATAACAAACATTAGGTTATAGGTGACACACTCAAGTAATTTTGCCTGTGTTTATATGGTAGTCTTTAATGTAGTCTTTGGTTATGTTTTTATTTTATTTCCCTTTTTTTATGTGGCACGACGCCTCTGCATCGTCACTGTCAAAATGTGTGAGTGTGAACCAGAAGCCCGCACTTTGTTAAGGTATGGGCTGTGGCCAGCAGCAGCCAAAAAGCCCCAGACAGCCTTTTCCATCCCTCCGTTTGTCCGTCACTGGAGTGTCAGGTTTCTGTTGAGGGTTTTTGCAACAACCTGTGCTGGAGAAACAACTTCACACTTGAAACTGACTTGAGTCCATATAGATGTGAAAATTAAAACTGCATATAATTAAACACCTTCTTCCTTTATTGTGCTACATCATTAATTATCACAACTAAAAGTAAACCTTTATGGAAACATCTAGGATTATACAGTTGCGTGCAAAATGATTAGTGATCTTGTCCATAAAAATAACAACTTCTTAGTGAACCGTGTCAATTATCACCTTGGTCTTTATGAGTGCAGAGTCATCTTCAGTGTTTAATAAATATTAGCAAAATATTTGATGACAAAACACATTAAGAATTGCATTGATTGGACAGACAAGGGACATCCTCATTAGACATGCTATTTTGGAAAACACCAGAAAACACTGGTGGCAGCGACTTGACAATTGCGCAGTAAGCATTAAAAAGTCCACTGAGAGTACTTCATTTTCCATATAAGCCACACAGATGTTAATGGGCTTAACAAATGAAGGAATTATTTTTATTTACCTTAAGTTTTTTACAGCAGAGCCATCTCTAAGACTCATTGCAAACACACACTAAAACATGCAATGGTGTCAAAGTAACAGGCCTATGTCATATGAGGAATATTAAAATTCATTTTAAATTTTAAAATCTCTTTACAGAATGCAATAGCAATAGTTATAAAATGGTTTATAAAATGTGAAATGAAATATTGACTGTACAAAGGAAATATGGACTGTGCTTTGGACAAAGAAATTGTGTAAAGTGGATGAAATTTATGAAGGTGACAAGAGCAAAAATTATATAAAAAATAATTAAATTATGTAAAAGTGGAGGTTGAATGCAGTGCACCCTGTTTATATGTACATTGTACAAGATTTGATACACCCACAACATAAAACTATATAGTAGATATAGACTTCTGATGTGGTACTGTACCTGCCGTCCTACACAATTTGCCTTTTGGATGATGGATTATACTCTTTTATGGGCAGCAAAAGCACGCTGATGAAAATATTCAAAGCTTAAATTTAACATGTAGCCCTACAGTGAATCTGTGGTGCAATGACTAAGGTAGTGCATACATCCATGTCGTTGTTGTTTACATTTATGAAGATTTGTGTCTCAGAAATGAACATAATTCTGCACAGTTAGACTTTGTTTTCATTCAAAACAACTCAGCATACGTCCTCTAAAATTCCCTCTGCCGTGTCAGTCAGGTTGGTGCTGCATCTGATTGATATGTTTAAGCAAGAAGGAACACTTATGTAGTATAAGCATAACAAATAATTGGTCTTCCTGCATTGCTGGAGAAAAAAATACACAGCAGTATCAATGAAGGAATATAACTTGCAGGAATGTTACATATAATTGAATTACTGAATAGTTTGAGCATGAAAAAGATAAAAACCATTGCCAAGGGCTATCAGAGTCACTAGAGTCATATTCAACTAAATACTTATAGGATATTCTGGGGCCGGTTGCTCCAACAGGACTTACACCTGGTCTTAAGCTAAGTTGGTCATAACTTGGAATTCTAAGTCCGACCTCATAGTTATGCTGGTTGCACCATCTAGGCTTAAGCCTTCTTCTCGCTATGACCAGGCGCAAATCTTACGCCTAGTCAGGAGTAGGCGTAAAGTTGACATCTATGCCGTTTCTACCCACAACACACGCATCCTCTGTGAGAGTGTGTTATACCAGGACTTCAAAGCTGGAAGAATGAACGGGCTGCTCCTTAGCGACTGTGTCTACCACTGAAACACTGGCTGATGACACCGATAATAGCTCCGAGGACTGAACAAGAACGACAGTATAACACCATCCATGCCACAATGCATCGGAGTCCTCAAACGCAAGTAAACTACATAATGTGCATATCTTACAAAGAATTTCCCTTGCACAGAAACTATAATTAGCCTATTTCTTACATTACTCCCACTTAAACTTCAATAATTGCCTTTATGCTGTCTATATTCTGAATGATTCATTTCATGTCTAAAATTGTCTGCAAATTTATGCTGAATAACTGAACAAATGTGTAATCACGGAGATACATAAGCTACATAACTTGGAAAATTCAGGATAAAGCTAAATAAACTTTATTTAGCTTTATCCTGTGAAAAAGTGAAAAAGAAGGTTACAGATAAAAGTAAACAAAAAGTGCTAAAATTGGCGCATATCCTGGTCAGCTCTGCCATGAATGTGTCAGCACCATGGATAGTGTCATGGGGGGAAAAGTGCTGATGTATTTATCAGGACGCACAAAGCAGAGCTGACCATTCACTGTCTTTCTTATAAATCATCGCTTCATGTTAATTCTAAAGATATAAAAAACTAGGCTAAATAAATAAATAAACAAAAAAATGACAGTACCGTAATCATTAGCCATATTTTCTAGGTTTCACTGCTTACATGGGGAGATGCGGATGCAGCCTGAATGAGTCTGCACAGTAACAGCAGCGTGCAATGTCCTCCACAACATCTGTGTCAGTGTTACCAAGAGGATCCCCCTCCCCAGGCAACACCATCAGCTGGTGCAGGAGGAAGATGTGCTCCCTGTGGTCCCGGCAGTGCATGAGAACGTCGGTGGACGACTAGTCTGTACACACAACGCGTTATAAATTCAGACAGACTGTTTCAAAATGTCTTAATCATAATTGCTTGTCACAGACACGCCAGGCTCCACGGTCACCTAATCACAACGCACTCCCTCAATAGAGTACTAACCACTCACACACCTGCTCCCCATCAGCACATCAGCATCCCTAGTATAAAAGCACACTACTCACCCCAGCCAGTTGTCCGGTCCCGTTAATACTAAGGACTCTCCCCATCGATGAAAGACGCCTTTTGGATTCCTTCCCTTTCCTACGCCAGTGTGTGCTTCAACACCAGTGTCCCTTCATCCAGTCGTGAGTTTACCTGTCTCCAGTGTGTGTGTGGCTCCGGTTCCCAATCTCCAACCCCATTCTATGGTATCAGTACTCCACTCGTTATTCTAGACTGCTACATCATCCATCACATACCAGCTTACTGTGTGCTCATTGCTGTGTTCAATAAAAACCACATCTGTCTCCACCTCGGTGTCACAGATGTGCCAGGCCTCACGAGCCTGTAATCACCCACACCTGCTCCCAATTACACTCCTGCTCCCCATTAGCTCCAATCACAGCTAGTACAAAAGCACACCACTCACCTCAGTCAGTGTCCGACCTCGTTTGAATCTAGGACTCTATCACTCAGTATCTTACCCATTTCCTTTGTCTCCAGCGTTTCCCGTGTCTCCAGCGTTTCCCTTGTCTGCCTCCAGTGCTCGCCCCGTCTGCCTCCAGTGATCTCTCTCCATACCCGCTATATCCGGCTGTCATCTCAATAAAACCCCTTCTGTCTCCATCTCGGTGTCCCTTGCCTGTCTGTTCGATAACTCTCAGTGTCTCCTGCCCTTCTGTCCGTAACATTGCTTCAGTTCAAAATAATTCCATTCTAAATGTCTGCTTGTTGTAAACCAAAAGGACATTTAAAGAAAACAAATATACAGAATGGACAGCAATGTTTGTAAATACATATTTTACTGTTTACAGGTCGTGGTTGATTATTATTGCTATTATTATTATCATGTTGATTTAATTCAAAACAACATATGACCGCTCCTCCTCTTCAAAAATATGAGAGGAAGGCCTATTTAGTTGTTGTTGGAGCAATTGTATTTCTAGAGCTATTTTCTGTTTTTCTAGCTTTTTTGATCTCAGACTCCAATCTGAGGATTTCCTTCTCAAGCAACATCTGCTGAAGATCATCCTGTCTCCTCCGTTTGTTGGTGGTGCTCCACTGCTAGACAGCAGGAGATTGTTAACAATGTATCCTAGCAACGCACACTGCTAGACAATAGCCATAGTCACGTAGGACGTAGTTAAGACTAGGCTTAAGTTTGGTTGGTGCATCCAACTTGAAATCCAATAAAGACTGGTCTTAACAAAGACTGACTTAGCAGTTAGGACCAAGCTTACTAAAGACCAGTTGGTGCAACCGGCCCCTGGAGAGGTGCTTTAGAAAATGTGTTCCACTATAATCATGAAAACACCAAGGAATAGTGAGGAATAGTGTCACATCAGACAGAATCTATAACAAAATGCAATAAATCTGTTCTGGATGTTTGCAGTGGCCCAGCACTATACAAGGACTCACAGAGCGCCAAATGGCATGCAGAAACAAACTGCCACTGTTAATATCACTTACTTCTTTCAAATGAAATCCACTCAGTTTCTTTCAAAATGGCTTCTAATTGGGCCCTTCTATAAACGGATGGCTTCTTGAGGGTAAGGCCATTGGGCAGTCCAGTAACTTTTATGGTCATGCTTTGATTCACCAGGGACTGGTAGGGGAGCCTTCCAGTACCTTCGGCCTCCTCTAAAAGACATGGGCACACATGAATGCACATGTTACACAATTTTATACAGTTTGACAATTCTGACTTTCCCCTCCTGTTGATAGCCAGTGTACAGGCTGTAAACATGTAATTTTGTTAAGGTGGCATAATCTTATGGCTGATGGGCACATTGGATAAATATTTTTTTTATTTGATAATAATGCCACTGATTCATGGAGGCATATTAGGTTATCATGATATAAGTCTTTACACTGGTCTAAAAATGTGTTAGAAAATGTACTATATTTTTGGTTAAACAGATCCTGCACTTTTGTAAACAGTATATCGACTTGATATTTGGTACTGGGTGTTGCAGCTGAGGAGCTCGCTGCAAATGTAACAACAGACAACAACTATTTATTTCATAAAACTGTATTATGTATCTTTGCACTATTATTACTAGAGTCCAATGTGTGGATTTTCATATAACCAATATCACTTTTGAAATACATTGGAAAGTTGTTCACTGTTCATTGAGTCAAGAAGTCAGTGGCTCCTTTGCTGCTCAGTTCATACACCTCTAAGCTGGACTTTTGACAAAATGCTTGTTTCCACACCCAAAGCCTCAAGCTTGGACACCTTCACAAAATTTAGGTAAACAAGACAACCTACTTTTAAAAATCCAACATACACTGAAGTAACAACTCATAAGAGGGCTAGGAAATCTCTGTGAAAACAGTGTTGCCACAGGTGAAAATATTGTGAGAAATAAGTGCTGAGGGAGATTACATTAACTATAGAATTGGCTGTATTTCACTAATAATTAGACTTATAGCCAGAGAGAGAAAGGGAGGCACAATGTAAATACCACATATAATTTTAAAAATAGTAGAAATGTAATTGTAGTGTTAATAGTAACACTAAGTTGAGCTCAGGTGAGCCTGAGCCAGCCCTAACTATAAGCTTTATCAAAGAGGAAAATCTTAAGCCTACTCTTAAATGTGGAGATGGTGTCTGCCTCCCGAACCCATACTGGGACCTGATTCCACAGGAGAGGAGCTTGATAACTGAAGGCTCTGGCTCCCATTCTACTTTTGCAGACTCTAGGAACCACAAGTCACCCTGCATCCTGGGAGTGCAGTGTTCTAGTAGGGTATTAAGGTATTATGAGATCTTTAAGATACGATGGTGCCTGACCATTAAGAGCTTTGTAGGTGAGGAGAAGAATTTTAAATTCTATTCTGGATTTTACAGGGAGCCAGTGCAGAGAAGCTAATATTGGAGAAATATGATCCAGCATTCTGGATCAACTGGAGACTCTAAAGGGACTTATTTGGGCAGCCTGATAATAAGGAATTGCAATAGTCCAGCCTAGAAGTAACAAATGCATGCCCTTGTTTTTTGGCATCATTTTGAGAGGATGTGCCTGAATTTTGCAACGTTACATAGGTGAAAGAAGGCAGTCCTTGAAATTTGTTTCAGGTGGGAGTTAAAGGATAAATCCTGATCAAAGATAACTCCGAGGTTCCTTATGGTGCTGCTGGAGGCCAGGGCAATGCCATCTAGAGTAACTATATTTTTAGATAATGTGTCTCTGAGGTGTTTGGGGCCAAGTACAATAACTTCAGTTTTGTCTGACATTAGAAAATTGCAGGTCATCCAGGTCTTTATGTCCTTAAGGCATCCTTGAAGTTTAGTTTGGTTAGTTTCATCTGGCTTGATTGATAGTTATAATTGGGTATCATCCGCATAACAATGAAAGTTTATGGAGTGTTTCTTAATAATATTGCCTAGAGGAAGCATGTATAAGGTGAATAGAATCAGTCCAAGCACAGAACCTTGGAACTCCGTGACTAACTTGGGCGTGCACGGAGGACTCACCGTTAACATGATAGGAGCAAAGCAGTCAAAATATATATCCAGTTTTACAGTTGTTTCTAAGGTGCCTGTGTTTGAAGATAAGTCGGTACTGGTTGAAGGCAGCACGTGATGAATTTTTTTCTCTAATAATTAAAATTTTATTATTGAAGAAACTCATGAAGACGTTACTACTGAGGGCTATAGGAATACATAGTTCAATAGAGCATTGACTCTAGAAACCTGGGGTTGTTTTTACTTTCTTCTATTAATGATGAGTAGTAAGCTGTTCTGGCATTATGGAGGGCTTTCCTATATGTTTTAAGACTATCTTGCTAGACTAAATGAGATACTTCCAGGTTGTTGGATCGCCATTTCCTTTCAAGTTTTCATGATGTTTGCTTTAATTTACGGGTTTGGGGGTTATACCATAGAGCTAACCTTCTTTGTTTTATTATCTTCTTTTTTAGAGGAGCAATAGAATCAAGTGTTGTTCGCAGTGAGCCTGCAGCACTATCAACTAGATGGTCAATTTGGGAGGGGCTGCGATTTGCATAGGAGTCTCTGTTATATTGAGACATAACATTGAATTAAATGCAGATGGGATCGCTTCCTTGAATTCTTCCCCTAATGTGGACCACCTGCCCTTTATATCATTCACTGTGCCTGAGAAAAAAAACGGATGCTCAGAAAACTTAACACTTTAGAGTCTGCATCTCTTTTTTAACTACATTCATACAGAGACAACTGTCCAACACACTGGTTCGCACAAACCCATTTCTCTGTAACAACTCTGTAAAAACAACATAACGTCTAAAGTAAATTACATGATTCTTTTCAACAGACACAGCAGTCTTACATTGATGAATGCACCTTCAGTGTGTGAAATACTTGCCAAATACTATCTTGAAAATCAGTTTCACGACCCTTGTGAACCCCTAATGTAAAAGGGCCACTATGTACAACAACAAACCTTTTAGTATAACCATTAAAAGCATCTATTAAATATTGTCTCTCACCTTTGTTTCTGAGACTGTACCTACTAAAAAAGATGCTATGGCGACAGCTCTTGTATGTGAAGTTTTGAGTTTTGAGGGCCGAGGGCACAGAAGAAGCTTTAAAGGACCTTGTGTAGTTTCCAGTCTAGTTTTGAAAGAGAGAAATTGTATTACACCATTTAAACTGAATGTTATTAAAAAAAACTTAAATTCCATCTGTTACATGCAAAATGGTGTATTTATTTTACATGTTGATTGTTAGATTTAAGGTTTACTTTAGTGCTGCACTATGACACAGGTTTCCAAACCAGTAGCTGATGCAGCTCTTGATATTAAGGTCCTTAATAGGAGAGAATGACACGTGTTGGTTCACCATTTCCCGCCGTAAAAAACAAACAAAGCAAAAGATAGTCAGTTATAAATCAGTAATAAAACAGACAGTGTTGAGGGTAAGTGTGGATTTTGACTACCATACCATATTACTCATACACACTAGTGTAATCCTTTTAGATTAGTAACTGTAAGGCTTGCCACCCATCTTCAACCTGAAACATAACAAACATAACAAGAGAAACTTGCAAAAGCCATATTTGAGAAAGGGCCCACTCTCTCTATACAGCTTGGCCGAACCCTAATTTTGAATTGTCCAACATAGACATAGTGCATGGTAAGTAATAAAACTCATTTTTCACCATGTAGCTAAACAAGCTAAGGTATTTCTAGTAATTTGGCAGTGTTCATCTTTTGCATTAACATGGCATTGTAAGCTTCTAGCTTACACTCACAGGTAACAGTTGTGCTAGTAGAGGAGCAGTCCAATTAAACTTGCACTCTAAAGTTCCTCATGCAAGATCAAATTCACCCATGCTTTGTGCAAACCCACAGAACTTCCAAAGATACCAAACATATCAGGGTGCATTACATGGGATGTGCATAAAATTATGCTCAATATATCGGTGCAACCATAAAAAAGACATCTTGGGTTTGAATATTTCACTCAGTATGAGTTTGATTTAGGAGGAGCAGATACAGAATATATTATGTACAGTGTGGAAAAAGTCATTTTTTCAGGTTAACTTTGAAGCTACTGGGGAAATTTACAAAACAAACATAAAAACATGCTACTTAGTAATGATAACCGCTTAGCTACGATACAAACTAACCTTTTTGCAGTAACTTCAAGCTAGCACCACTAAAGATCAGTAAGCAAAATGCAAGTGCAAAACAGTTATCTCATTTCGACACTCATGTCACATCACCTTAAAACATTTTTTTTTGTATTGTTTTTGCTTATTGACTAAATAATCACAGTTTAAATTTATCGTCATTTAAATCGTCTTACCTTTAAATACCACCAGCTGATGGATGCACTTGGTTCTGCACTGCACTGCAGGAGCTTGCGCAGGCACACTGATCACTGAATGCCAAAACATGGTGCAGGCCTGAAAGATTTCCAAGGTGAAAACTAATGTATTTCAGTTGAAATACATTAGTTTGAAAGTCATTCTGAGTGACATGAAAAAAAAGGGAAATTTGTGTCCATGTACAAAAATCAATAGATAAAATTTTGTGACTATTACACAAACTGCTGTGAGACTGGGTTGGGTCACTGCACACTGCAATCCAGAACTCCTGTTCTCACAGTGAAGCCGCAGTGTTCACATACCCAACCCTGACCAAAAACCATTCCTGAATGTAGGCTTACCAGTGGCTAATGTTAGCAAGTGAGCTAAGAACACACAACATGTAAATAAGTAAATTTTAGAGTTACCAGAAGGCATATTTGTCCTCTTTTGGTGGAGGCTAGCCACACCCCTCCACCTCCAGTCCCTCCAAGTTAGCTCGTCTCTCCCATTCAACTCCTGGTAAGACAGTAAACAAGCCAACCTCCCAAAATGTCGAAGTAACTGCACATTACTGGGATACGAATCGGTAATGTAATTCCTGAGTTACAAATTGTGATTTCCATGTTGCGTTAATGCCAACACTGTATTTAACCAGCATTAGTTTGATATTACTTGCCATATTATTAAACAGAAGGCATTCTTTAAATATAAACAAATTCAACCCAGCAAAAATAAAAGTGGCAAAATGGGCTTAGTTGTGTTGACTGTCCACTACATCCCTGAATGGGGTAGACTAATGATGAACACAGCCTAGCACGGTATCTAGGAAGTGAGTATATTAATGGTTAGTGTCGCTTAGCATAACTCCTTAGTCCCACAGTGAAGCATACTAATGTTGCTGAAGCCGAATGCGGCCCTGCTACACCAAAGGGCATACTAATTACCAAGGCTGCCCTTCTCTGTGACCTTGGCAGGTCACTTAGCAGTGTGATCAGTCCCTGACTCCTAATAAAGAATTTAAAAGGTTGAGCCACAAGGGCAGAGAGCTTTTTTCCCTCTCTCCCTCCCTCTCTTTCTAGTCATTTTCATGGTGTGTTAGCGTAAGAGCAGTACAGTATATGCTTGTAAAAAGGCACCATTTCATTCAGTCAAAGACAAATACATATACAAAAAACCCATGTGTATCACTATCGTGTTTTGTCACTTATGTCCAAAAGTCTGCTTTTATGTATTAACTTTAATCACCTTTGAGCCCTGCTTTGTAGGCCTATACAGCAACTAACATAGTAACAAAGTACCAAAATGTACATGTATGTCAAATGTGAAAGTTCATTCTTGACCTTGGAAACAGTAGTTTGACCAACAATATTTTAGCTCAAGGTCCACTTACAAGCTTTTCCCAGAACTATTTAATCATATCTCACAGTATTCCTCAATAGGTGGAGCTTACTCACGAGTTTAAAGGAGTTTCTTCATCAAACCCAAGGTTTAATTATATTCTGTTTTATTTATTTTTGTCAAATACACATACATACTGCGAGTTGTAATCTTTAATGCATTAACGAAAAATCCAGTGCTTGACTACTGTGTAAATTGCCCACATTTGTTCTGTGTCACTGCGACTGCACTATTATTTGGATAAATTTAAGTCATACAAAGGTTGAACAGGTTATTTGCATTTGATGATGTAATGGTCTGGGGATCCTCCTGTTATGGTTTAGGGGTTTAGTTTAGTCATTTCCTGTTTTATTTTGTAATACTCACCTCTCCTCATGTGTTTTGTACTTTACCTATTTTCTGTGTCACCTGTGTTTCATCAGTTAATCAGCCTCTTGTGTATTTAGTCCATGTGTCTTCCCTCTGTCAGTTGGCAGATCATCTGTGTTTGTTCCCCCAGTATTCTTTGTTTGGACTTCTGTTGTTGGAATTATTTCTTGGTTGGATCTTACTTGGACTCCTATGTAGCCCTTAGTTGTTTTGTTTTGCCTTTTCTTTCGGATTTGTCTGACACTCATGGACTACCTTGGTTCTCTGCCTGCTTCATTACTACACTGTAAGCTTTCAGTTTTGACTCATTAAATATCATTTGAACTGCAACTGCTCTGCCTAGTTTGTCTGTGTTTGGGTCTTTTCCCTGTTGCCCATATTAACATATTATGATTAAGATTGTTATCATGCTTACTTTAATCATTATGCCAGAAAAGTGGTAATCATACATCATAAAAAGCTGTCTTACTCTCTGCATGTTTAACCCAGAACCACTACATTATGATTATATCTTCTCAATATAACATAAAATACATGCCTTTTTTACTCCCTTTTTTAAAAATAAAAACCAAATAGCCACCATCTCACTGTCTTAAATGTAATTGCTTATTATAGGAACATAATCATAGTATTAGTATCATGTATATATACTTAACTTTTACATTTTAATATTGTAAAAGACATCAATTTATCAATGACAGAAATCAATTCATCAAACTTGCTGTTGTTTGTGACTTCACAGTTTGTCACAAACTGTCTGCGACTCACAGCGCGAGAGTGGGTCCACTTGATAGCTATCCTGTCGTATCGGCTGGGCTGAGTTTGTCGTCAAATTAACGGTATACACCAGGGTAGTAGACTAATCAAGTGGACCCAATGTTAGAATATCGGATGCTAGAAACCTACCACAGCGTTTCGATGGATTAAAAAACATGGGGGGTACAAAAATGGGATTTTGAAAGTGGGGGGATGTCCACCCTGTTTCTAGTGGATGTTACGCCCAAGCTTATGCAGAAAAGTGACCCCTTTGAGTGATGTTTTCTTAAATATTATATTGTTGGATTATTCCATTTTTCCACTGCATCAATGTGCAAATTGCATTTTAATGTTTTAAACTACTATTTTTAACTCCTTTATATACTGGTGGGCAGTTTAATCTATAGCAAATCCATCATATTTTAAAAACTGATCATGTTTTGTTTATAACATTTTAATCTGAAAAGTGACTAGTAACTATAGCTGTCAAATAAATTCAGTGGGGTAAAAGCACATTTTCCTGTGTCATTAAATACAATTAGAAAGTAGCATAAAATGGAAATACTTGTACCTCAAAAATGCAGTACAGTACTTGAGTCACTGCAAGTAAAGTAGATGGGAAGCAAGACTAGAATATCGTTTGTAATGAGGTAATAGGATAGTGATTGACTACTGAGAGCATTAGTATATTTATGTGTGAAGCATGTCCACGGGTCTTTTAAAAAATTTATAGAAAAATGTACATGATGTACAGTAAACTTCAAATATAGTAAAGTGTAAATTGGTATTACTTTAATTAAGTTTCTTTTAAAGGTATGGCCATTCTTAAACTGATCCAGAACAGGATTAGTATTACATTCTGTCTGCTTTACTAGAAAGACAGGCTCCATATGTTTGATTTCCAGCTGCCAAATTTTATTTTCCCATTTCAGTTTCACAACTTTCACTAGTTGTACTTAATGACAAATGGGCTGCTTTGCCAGGTTTACCTTTCCATTTAGATTTTCAAACATTATTTTAAATATATCTCTGGTCCATATTTGTTTTTCTGATAGGTTGATGTCTCTACATGTACATTGTGTTTTCCCACAGTACTGTACATGTTTGGACTCATATGGAGTCAACACACTGTCAGAAAGTGGGTGTACTGTTCCTTGGAAATTGTGCGAGAGATGACTGAGATGGATGAAAAAGAAATGTCTGATGTCCCATTTAAATGTTTTCCTTCGCTCCTCAGCTCTACCCCCATACACACACATACAATTACACACATTCTCTGTCCTTCTACCTTGATCCCGCTCCATTTCCATCCATCCCTTCTCGTCTCTCTCCCCCACCCTTTCCATCTATCCTTCTCTCTAGTGGTGCTGGACACACACAGGTAGTGAAGCAGCAGGCAGTATGGTGGTGGATAATTACCTAGTGTTCGGAGCTCCCTAGTAGTGTGGGTCTTCCGGGGGGGTCAGTGACAAGCCTGGCTGTATTTATAATGCACTCGGCTAACACTATACTCCAACACTTAGCTAGTGAAAATATGGGCCCGAATAAATGGGCTTTTGTTGCCACCTGAAAAGGAAATGTAAGAAGATGCACTTTTCATCCGCCTTTTTACCCCTCATTTTTCATGCCGCTGACTCTCAACCGCATCCTCCCATTTCCTTCCTTTATTCCCTGCTGCTTCTCCCTCCTTTTACCTTCAAATTCTTCCTCAGACAGTATTACACAAGACAATTTTACACAAGAAAACACAGTGTAGACACGGTTATGACTGGGATTAAGTTTGTTTGTCTGAGTGCGACTGAGGCTTTGCTTTGTGTGTACCATGGGAAATATCTGTCATAGCTGTCAAGAAAAGCAGATGAGGTTACGAACAAATATTCATATAAGTGCGTGCACACACACACACATAGATGCAGACACCCACCTTGGAAAACCTGGCAACTTGAGTAAGGTCAAACAAATCCCAAAAAAGGCATTTTGCTTGGTGATAACAAGCCAAATAAATGATGAGGCCTCTAAAAAAACTCACAAGTAAACAACCCTGAGAAACCACACTGCTCCTGACCCAGCTGAAGTGGCGATGAGTGTGCCAACAGGAGCATCCGGTTACCCAGTTGTCCAGGCTCCATTAGCCTACAAGAGCCATCAGTGGGGGATTAGGCAGCAGCCCCTTTTAATCTTCATCCAGCGCAACATCCAAGCTCCCCACCTCCTCCTTACCCCTATCCCTTGCCAGCTCTCTGAGCCTGGCTGGCCCAAAAGCTCGGCCAGAGCCCTTGTGTCTCTGGAGCCTCTGCCGCTTTCTGCTTTAGCCTCAGCTGCTGAAGATGTTGTCCCTAATTAACAAGGGATTAAGCCATCATCTCGGCTTGTAATACAGCCTGGATGGGAATATGGAGGCTGGGGAAAAAACAGAGCAGGAGGAGGAGGTGGAGGGTGAGGGGATTGGACTGGGTAAAAAGAGAGAAAGAGAGAGAAACTAGTGGCGTTTAGCAGCTCAGTAAATTACTCTTGACCTGTAGGACTGAGGGGAGTCTATCGGCACGGCAAGCCGCCTGCCAATTACAACAGCTCAGGCCTGCCAAAAGTTTTATTGGGTGGAGGGTGGGGGCAAGTTGGAAGGTGATTGGTGTGCATATGTGTGTGTGAGTATGTGTGTGTGTCTGTGCATGGGGGGGCTCATTTTTAATGGCCTTTCACCATATTACTTTCTGTCAGGATTGGAAGTGTTTGCATTTGGAGGGATATTGACATAATTATGATGAGAATTTGGTGGAGGTTGAAAATGAAAATAGATCTTTTTTTTTCTGCAGCACTACACCGTAAGCCACTGTGTTCATTACATTACTGCTTTGTCTCCAGTGTCTGCTAACACATTTGTATCTGATTCTCTTTTTCTACTTTTTATTATTACTATTATTAGTTATTATTAGTAGTAACTATTACATAACTGAATTTTTTTTCATTGTTTTCTAAGGTGGATCTGCACAACAAACATACAGTGCATCTGGCTCTCCAATACCAACCAACATACATTCATGTTTTAATATAACAATGTTAAGTCTGAACTTGATTTTAGAGCTACAACTGCAACTGCAGTCATACAGCTATAGTATCAGTGAACTTACACTCTTCAACTGTCTGGCATCATTTTTTCCATACTTAATTCCACTTTGACTTAGTTTGAATTCCATCCACTCAGTTTCACATTGATGCAAATTTGCATTATAGACAGAATGTTATAATAACGTATTTTAGAGCACTTATGGAAAGAAAGAGAAGAAAAAAGGAAACTACAACAAGTCAAAGAAAGGTCAAAAGAGGTGAGTCAGTAAAAGTGGATTTATAAGAAAATCAAATGGAGATTATAGTTAGACCAGTCTAAACTGTGTGTTGTGGTTTAGAACTGTATACTGCATATTAGGCAAACAAGGCATTTGTTTTTAATCTGGTCCAATGACTCATCATTCATCTCTAATATGATGGCTATGATTATAGCTGCAACTAATTATTATTTTCACTTTTAATGAATATGAAGATTATTTCCTTGATTAATCGATTCATTATTTTCTCTATAAAATGTAAGCCAAAAACTCCAAGGTGACATATTCAAATTGGTTGGTTTGTTCAACCACCCAAAAATATTCAATATACTATCATAATTGACAAAGGAAAGCAGCAAATCCTCACATTTTGGGAGGCTGAAACCAGACACTGGCACTTGACTTGACCTACTTACTTATTGGGTTGCATAAATACAATCCATTTATTTGAAATACATTTTATTTATTATTGAGCATACTCATGTGTCTCCCAGGCTGTGACAGCCATATGTGCTTTTATGTATTTATTTATTTAAAAAGTATTTACAGTCATTATTCTTGGGGACAATAGAAGTGTTATTATTAATGCACTGATACAATTATTACAGTACCTTTTCTTGACTATATGTAAGTATATTTTACGTTGTCATTTAATTGTTTGTTTATTTTTGTAATCATTTTCTATTCAATTCAAATGTCTTAACTTTTCAATTCAATTCAATTTTATTTATATATCGCCAATTCATAACAGAAGTTGCGCTTTTCCTACAGAGACCCAACAAAATCCAACAAATCCCACCATGAGCAAGCATTTGGCGACAGTGGCAAGGAAAAACTTCCTTTAAGAGGGCAGAAACCTTGGACAGAACCAGACTCAATGGTGGGCCATCCGCCGCTGCCGTGTTAGGTTTTGAGAGAGGGGGACTGGAGAGGGAGGTACAATGCAATTTTATATATATATATATATATATATATATATATGTATATGTATAGAGAGAGAGAGAGAGAGAGAGAGGAGAAAAACGAGAAAGCACAAAACTACGGGAGACAGAAGATGTTGAGTTAGTAACATGCAGTTATGACATTTTCTGAACTTAATTTGCTCAGCCTGAAAAAAATTAGTTAATGTGTGCATCCTTCCTTTACTGCATACATTTCAACTCTAAATTGATCTAATTTCTGACAGTTCAGCCTTTTGCCTGTTTTATATTTGAACATGTTCATGTTGCGATCTGTAGCATGATCAAATCTAATGAACGTTTTGGATCTTTATTAATGAAAAGAATTAGACTTTTATGTCATAAACCAGGCCTGTCCAGAGACTGATAAGCCTTCCCTAGCAATCTCCTCTGTCCCGTGACCTTTGCTGGACTCAGGTCAGTAATGGAAGGTTGAATGACAATTTCTCAATTTTTTCTCAATTGAACATGCCTAAGGATGTTACATATTTGCCTATTATGATGTGCCGAATAGCTAATGAAGCAGGAAATGTGAATATGTATCTACACGACAATTAATTTATCATGGCTGGTAATAAGATAAATGTAAGTGAAATTCTGAATTCCACAGCCCTCAGAGCACGCATGTGTGTCTGCTAACCCCCTCCTCCGCTCACCCCTTGAGAGGAGAGTCAAACAGACAGACAAAACACATTCATGAGATACAAAGATTTCTGAAATATGTGGACATCTAATTTTATTTTATTTTACTATTTCATTTACTGTTACAGATATGTGTGTATAACCTATACATGGTGTGTTGTCATAATAGCAAATAGTTAATTAGGCCTGTCTGTTAATTATGTTATAAGTGGACAATACCCCGTTTATTCATAAAAGTGTGTGGTGCCTTCCAACAACTGATAAGACAAAGCTTTAACATGGAAGAATTAAACTTAAAAGTGGACTGAAGTTTTGCGCCTTGGACACAAACAACCCCGCCCCTCTTACAGAAGACTTTAAGACAAGAGTAAACTTCTTGTCCTTGCTCACTCTATTCTTACGTCTCTTCTCGGCTGCTCTCCAAGAACAAGAACTCTGTAGCAACTTCAGATTGAGACTAAATTGATTATTATTTGAATTGATTATTAATTGATTTATTAATTCATTCATTATTATCAAGATTTTCTCTTTGGTAAAGGAGTGGTTCCCTATTTCAAATGAATTTAATATAAGTTGGATCCTGTTATTCTGTATGAATGCTGACTTTATTATTAATTCTGATAGCCGGAAGTGAGTGTAAACCTGCTCCTACCAAAATTAAGGTCATTCAATATGATCAGTTTAGTGCATTTAAACCTTTAATCTGCTACATATGTGTTACATATTTTAGGCAGTTTGTTAGATATTGTTTAATCTCTGTACTGTATCTAAAAGATTCTTTAAAAGGAATGAATGTCACAAATTATGCTTTATAGAGTTGAATGTGATTTTGATATTATTGCTACTTTTGGGCCACATATTATAATAGTATTGTCTTTTTAATTAACTTATGTTTACACCATTGAATCAGCACAACAACACTTAGTACTTTTTGCTTCCCACGAATTTTAGTGTCAGCTTTGGGTCTTATCTCAACCAAATCCTCAATGTTTACATGAGGTTAAAAGGCCATTAACATCTAAATCAATCCCAATATTTGGAGATAAGTGTAAAGACACTAAATTTGAGGTGATGTGATCTATGGTCTGTTCTCTGCCCTCACAGCTGGGAGGGGTGGGGGTTGAGGGGGTCCAGCCTGCCACTGTGTAAGCTGCTGATGTAAACTGATGCAACTTTCATTCAAGACAAAGCAACCAAAAGAAAAAAAAAAGTGTGTGGGATCAGTGTCCACTATGAATAGTAATACAAACGGAGTGTTTGGTGGCGAGTTGCACCGGGGTTTCATAAACCAGACCTAATAATTGATGACACTGTCGGATAACGATCAAGTGTGCGTGTTTGCGAGTGTGTCTTAAAGCAAAGAGGGAAAGAGAGAGACTGAGAAAGAAGTAGTGACAGTGAGGGGGAGAGTAGTATGTTTGTGTGTGAGAGATAAACACAGCAAAAGTGGAAGAGACAGTGTAAGAATGTGTATGTTTGTCTGTGAGAAGTTTGAGAGAGTAACTGAGAAAAAATAGAGAAATAGTTGGAGAAATAGTGAGATTCAGAGAAATAGTGTAGAGTAATGGGCTACAGATGCATACACACATCAACGCAGATGTATGCACTCACACATACATATTTAAACCCTGACTCCTAAAAATGATGTTCATATACAACTTTTTTGCGGTAGTATATACATTTTGTCATAAAAGTAATGCTGGCCACATTACTTTTTATGATGAGTAAACATTTATATTGAACATACATGTATCTACAAATTGTTGATCTTCAACAGACAAGTGGCACCACTGGTACCAAACCTGCAAAACTCAGGATGCTGAGCACAGTCACTGCACACAGCTGTTGTTTGCCAAGAAATATCTCCAGTGTGTAACTCCCCATGAAACAACAAATCCTTTTAACATTTCTGTTTGTGTAGGGATTATACAAAGAAGATACAATGTGTTAATTAGTGGGCATTTAAGGTATTGGTAGGCCTATTTTTGAACTTTTTTTGACAAGCTGTTTCTCCCCACTTACAGTCGTTATATTAAGCTAGGCTAGCGACATCCTGACTCCAGCTCAGTACTTAATAACACTGTCCCTTTTTCAAAAAATCTAATTCAAACAATAAGAACTAACATGTAAATTGTTGAAATTAACTAAAACGCAGCCCACCCTTAACCTTATCCACAATTTTTCCATCTATGGTGTCAAATCTAAAATGCTTCAAAGTACTTCTCAGATGGTTTGGTCTCATGATTATCCGTTCAGCAAAGCATTTGCTAGTTTTCTCCATTTTAAGTTAGTAAAAAGAACAATAGCCTAGTTTACTGGTACTGGCCTGCACTGGGTCAGACAGACAGTGAAATTTACAAACGCCCCCAACTGGAGTACAAATGATGGTCTGTTGTACTTATACACTAAGAATTTTGAATTTGAACAGATCATTACAGATCAAATATTTAATTTTTCAAAAAGCAGTTTGAATTTCAAAAAAAATTACAAGCCTAGTTCTTAACACACTGAAATGAGATTAATTTCATCTTGGGTTTTTTTTGTTTTATGTTTTGTTTTTTGTTTTTTACAATATTTAACCAAAATCATGTGTGTTTATATCGGTATAGCTGACAGTTCGAGAAAGCTAAAGTCAGCATTTCCAGAAACATACGCAGAAAGACATACATATGATATATGATGCAAAATATACAAACACACACACACACACACACACAGTTACTGAAAATTCTTCCTGGCTGATCAGTGAGGATGCCTTAATGGTAAACACATCCAGCAGGTATAGATCGCCTGCCTATAGTGGATTTTATATAGTGGATTTTATTCCGGTAAACATACATTCAAAACAGCATCTTATCATGCCATCCTGTCTGCATTTGCTGCATCCTCCATTGTTGTTTCTTCTTTCTTTTGATTGTTTTTCTTTTTCCCCTCTATTGCTCTTTCGTTTCTGTATCTTCTTCCCTCTTTTTTTTCCTCTCGCCTCTTCCTAGCACACATATAAGGATACAAATATCGTCATTTTTTTTCTCCTGCACAAGTCCCACCACATAACCATTTGCATAACAATCTCCACTTGTTTTTCTGCTTAGATGGAATTCACAGCATGGTGCCGGCATGACTGAGACAGGGGTCATTGCTATGTATATCAGAGAAAGAGATGGAGAGGGAATAGGGTTGAGAGAGAGTGTTTATGGTAGTGAGAGGGAAAGGGAGAAGGAGGGAGGTGGCAGTTGCAAAAATACACATCCAGACACACAAACACTTTCATAAAGAGACTCATTGGCATACACGCACTGACTGATGGAGAGTGGTGGAAATACACCCTGAAAATACAGACAGGATGCAGATGAAAGCATCTGACTGCATACTACAATTTTAATGTAAAGCTACATTAAAGATGCACCAGTGTAACCTGAGGCAGCTCAGTTAATAGCCATGCTAACTGACAATATTTACAGTTTGATGTAACAAGGAAAGCAACTAATTAAATGTTCCTCGAAATGTGTTTGTAATCATTTTCAGGCAAAGGTTTAACTGTATTACACACATTGGTAACACTGCTTTGTGCTTGCATTCACAATAGTAACTTTAGCCGTATAGTTATCTAAGTTAGCCCTCAGCCAGTTAGCTAAATTAAGCTAACAATTTACAGGTGATCCATCGGTGCTAACACTAAATAATAAACACATCAGACCAAAGTGTTGTGAAAGCAATCAGTCAAACTTTAAAACCACAAACTAATTTGTTGATGTTTAAAAAGATGGCATGAAAATTTAACTCACTTCACATTAGGAGTTCTCTTCCATGTGTAACAGAGTAGAATATACTTGGTTTAATTATGGCAAAGTAGTGCAACAGTGGTATTCACCTTCAGCAAACACCTTCTGAGACATTTTCTGGAATTACCGTAAAAAACATAATTTGTCATGATGAATAATATGTTAGCTAAAGCAATATAAATTATTCAGACTAGGGTAGTTTTAAGTCTAAGATTAGCATTTAATTTGAACATTTGTTAGGATGTTGCACCACTTTCTTTTTTTGTGCATTAGGCATGCAGTCAACAAGAATATAGCTGGCACTGATTTTGTTTGCAGTCACTTCGCATGTATCATCATTGTCTGCACATGTCAATGTAGTAATAAATTCTTCTTGTCATGTATTTTCTCTGATGTAGTTTGTCTCCCAGCAGCAGAATCTCCTCCTCACCTGAGATTCTGTAACTCTGTCCTCTGTCAATCTAAAGATTTCGCTACCCAACTCAAAGGTTTCCTGCTGTTAATAAAATGGTACTTCATGACAGAGACACAGCAATCTGTCAATGCATCTCTGTCACAAACAAACTAATCAATTGGACAAGCTGTGGTAAATTTACCCTAAATATAATAGCCATGTCATAATGACACATACAAAAATAACTCAACTCCTGGTGCATTCGCAAAAAAGAGGAGGGGTGGGGATGTGTTAGACTTAAAGGAATTCAAAAAGCTGTTTGCGCTTTGATTTGATCCTGGCTTCCCCCAGCCCACATGTCAAAGTGTCCTTGGGCAAGACACTGAACCCCAAATTGCTCCCGAGGGCTGTGCCTTTGGTGTATGAGTGTGTGAATGATTAATTAGTTTCTTTGTACTGATGACCAGTTCTGCCATCCTTGTGTGTGATTGGGGTGAATGCGATATGTGGTGTGAAGCGCTTTGAGTGGTCGGAAGACTAGAACGGCACTAAACAAGTACAGTCCATTTACCATTAACACATCTGAACAACAGCTCCAGTGCATTTCTTGCTGTGCTCTGTTCTTTAGCAGCTAAGTCTGATAGCAGGGCAGAGATCGGGTTGTACCAGGGCAGCTACTCTTTTAACTGAATTGCGATTTCTCATTTTCCATGAATTTGGGTAGCTTTGTGCCAGTTTGTAAATCCACCACCTGTCATGGTGTGTTTAGTCGTTTCCGGTTTTATTTTGAAATAGTCTCTTTCCTTCATGTGTCTTTTAGTTTTGCTTCCTGTCTCGTTGTCTCCCCTATCTGTGTGTATTTAAGTCTTTGTCTTCCTTTGTTCTTGCACCAGCTCTGCCTCCTAGTCTGCATTTAGGTCCAGTTCCCAGTTTTTGCTATTTGACACTAAACATAACACCACCCTTAAAAAAAGGGCTGTCTAGTCTGGCACTGTCTTCACTCACCGTTTTTTTTTCTCCACTGCTGTGACACATGAAAAGCAACACAATCACTGTCTTTCACATAATGTAGCCACAGGAATTTTGCAAACTAGCCTGGTTTGAATGCATGGGTGAACTTTTCTGTTCCAAAATGCCTCATTGGAAACTTAAAATTCTTTGGCTGAAAAGGCTAAACAAATTCAGCTAGGCTAGCTCCCACTGCTTTGATTGTAGTAGCCGTCAATTCTGTAGCTGCCACTTGTGTGCTGCTGCCCGTGACACATTCCTTCTCCGCTGATGCTAACTGTTCCTTCGCTAATGCAGTTGAGGGGCTAACGTTAGCTGCTGCTTGGCTGTCCTCCTCTGGTACAGATAACTGAGTCGAGGCCTCTGTCAATGGGGTAGTTGTTGAGGAATTTTGGTTGCTAGTTGATGTGGCAAGTTTTTTGGAATTTGGATTTTTGAAAAACTCTGAAATTCATTTCTGACTCTGATGCATAATTTGAGTTCACCTTGAACTTCACCTTATGCCACTAAACTGGAAACAGTAGGCTTTTTTTTTTAAAGGGAAAATATATATTTATCACTGGTGGCAGGGACCAGAAGGAGTGGTGTGTAATGTGAGAGCAGGAAACATGCCAAACACACACACATGCAGATTTAGACCCATGCATACATATACATACAGGTTATGGATGCAGATGAATATACACATTTAGAAGTGATGTGTAGACACATGCACGGTAGTGGCAATCCAAACCATAATGCAAAGAAACTGACAGGGTGACAAAGTAGAAAGAATGACAGCAGAGAGGAATAATAAACAAGATAGACTGTGTGGGTGATCAAGGTGAGTTGGAGTCATTTTTTATCCTTTAGTTAATCAGGTACTCTCACTGAGATCATCATTCATTCTTTTCAGAAAGACCTGAGAACCAAAAAGTTGTCTTAAAAGTGACAAAGAAAATTCACAAATGTAGTTCAGTGCCACATTCCAGCCCTCATTCAGCAATTCACAGAAACAGTACAAAAAGCAGTTGCAGAGTAGAAAACATGGAACACCTGTATTGACTTTAAAACACAAAAATCTGTTATTAAGTGCTTTGAATTTTGTTCCATTTGTCTAAGATTTATTGTTAAGGTGGGAAACCCTATCCTGCTCGACAACTGCTACTACAGTTGTTGTTATTGGCTCTGTTACTGATGCTGACATTATTCTTCCAATAGCTGTCATTCCTATTATTACTAAATTTATTAATATTAACACTACAATTACTATTCTACTATATAAAAAAAATCTACATGGTCTTTGCCTTGTGCTTAAATGCTTAAATAAATGAATAAATACATAATTATGTAATTTAATGCTTAATTGTGATTATTTTCATTATTGATTAAACTTGATTTTTTTCTGATTATTCAATTATTGTTTGGTTTATAAAATGAGTAAAAAACAGTAAAAAAAATATCCATCACAATTTCCCAGAGCTCAATGTGACTTCTTCAGATTACTTTTTTTGTCAATCTTGCTGTTCAAACCCACAAATTATTGAGCATAGAGTTAATTCTTCACCTTGGAAATAGTAGTTTGACAAAAACTAAAGGTCCACTTACTAGTTTTCTTTCTGGAGCTTTTAACTACATCTCAGATGGCTCAGTATATGGAGGGTTTAAAGGCCTAAACTTAATATTCAAATACATAAATAATTATATAATAAAATGCTTACATAAATAAATAAATAATTATGTAATTGAATGCTTAATTGTCACCACAAATCATGAAATGAGACAGTAAATATATAAATGTTAAATGTATGTGTATTTATTTATTAATTTATTCATATATGTTTTTATATATTTACACATTTGTATATTTACATTTGTACATTAATTTATTTATTTACTTACTAACTTTACTTGCTATTTATTCACACATTTATCTATTTTAATGTTATTTATTTACCATAAAACCTTAATTAATAGCCCAGGTTTTTATTTGTTTCAATCAACAACATCATCAGCATTTTGATTCTTTTGATTGGTGGATGCTTATGGACTAAATGAATATAAATAATCGAGGAGACAGACACATTATTCAAAAAACGTTATGACCGCTTCAAAGATCAATTTTTTTCCCTCATCTCTCTTGTTTACCGTGCCAGTAAATTTGAATGAATTATACTTTGGTGCTCATGGTTTCCGTAAAATGAACTGAATGATTGAATTGTGGAGAATATAACCGATCTAACGATGTGTAGCATGTCCATATTAACAGAAGTTTAAACATTTATATTTGTATGCGCAATCTAAGCAGCTTAGAACTAGCTCAAGCTGGTGACCCAGGTGGCTTTAAGACGTTTTATACATCCAAAGAACTTCTATAAAACCCAGACCCGGTGTCTAATTGAGACCTGCGTTTATTTGTCAAAACGTGTAGCCACATTCGGCCAGTAAAAGGGATCATCATCTAATTGGGACTCGGCTTTTAATTGAGGTTTTCGGAATATATACTTTAATTTATCCATAGTGTAACAACAAAATTAATAAATGTGTCAACTTCATCCATCAAAAGTCAGGGGGCAGGTTAAAGCCTCTGAATAGTGAATAAACAGTATTACAGACCCAGCAGGCTCAACCAGTCGATCAAGCTCTCTTTGATCGAGCTATGAGTTTGCACTGTGAAGCACTGCATTACCTGCAGATGGTGGTAATACAACACTTATGGATGCCAACCGCCATAGAACTCAACAGAAGATTGAGCTGTGAACTGCCGTGACCGTGTCAGCCATAGACTGTATATAAAGATTTTTCTGATAAGATTGGTTCTAATTAGTTATTTGATGCTATAAAAATGAGGTTTCACGTCATGATTGACAGCTGAGCCCTGCTCATGACTGAGTCAGCCACATGTATCGGTAGGACCTCGATACTGCGGCTCCAACCCTGTCTCTGGCTCCAAATGACATCACCAGCGCAAGATGGCAACTCCCGTATCCGGGATATTTTGGCGTAATTTTTGAACATTCATTTTGTGGGAGGAAGTGGAGATGCGTCATCCATCTTTATATACAGTCTATGGTGTCAGCTGGTAAATCAAAAGGATGGCCGGGTCACCCAGCATTGCTGTTGCAGCCCTCCATCATATCACTGCGGCCTCAGTTGCTGTACTATCTATCGTGGAAGATCGTGAATACAGCTTCATTAATTTTTGTGTTAGTCAGGGCCGATATAATTCCAATTTGTTCAGCGAAGCCCTCAATCTGATCTAAATAAGCATATGAATTGGCATTTGCCTCCATCTGTTCAGCTACAGCCAACATATCTACCATTGTAGCACTCAAGATCTTATTAAGATCCGCACCAGGTGCTGCCATCTTGAATTAGGCAAAAGCAGTAGATTCAAGTTCAACCACTAATTGCAGGGCAGAGTCAGAGACAGATTTACGTATTTCACTGCAGCAAGTTACACTATGGATAAATGAAAGTATATATAAATAAAAAAATAAATTATAAATAGAAAAATAAATGTGTTAATACATAAATGTACAAATGTGTAAATATATATAAATACACAAATACATTGAAAATGTATATATTTAATTTGTGATTTATTTATTTATTCATGGTGACACGTAAGCATTAAATTACATAATTATTTATTATTTTAAAGAAGTTTACATTTGGGCGGCAGTGGCTTGGTGGTTGTCTATCAATTGGAAGGTCAATCCCGGCTTCCCCAAGCTCATATGTCAAAGTGTCCTTGGGCAAATCACTCCTGAGGGCTGTGCCTTTGGTGTGTGTGTGTGAATGATTAGTTAGTTTCTTTGAACTGATGAGCAGTTTGCACCTGCCATCAGTGTATGAATGGGGTGAATGTGATATGTAGTGTGAAGCGCTTTGAGTGGTCAGAAGACTAGAAAGGCTCTATGCAAATAGAGTCCATTTAGTTAATGACACAGTTGGGCCCAGTATTTTATTGATTAATTAATAGCTCCTTAGCAAAAGGAATTTTTCCATCTACTTTTAAACATGCTATGGTCCAACCTCTTTTAAAAAAACCTAACCTATCTACCTAACTTAACAATTTTAGGCCAATTTCTAGACCTCCGTTTGTATCAAAAAGTGGTTTCAACCCAACTTTTAGCTTTTATGTGTCGTAATAACATCTTTGACAAGTTTCAGTCAGGTTTTAGAGATCTACATAGCACAGAAACTGCCCTCCTCAAGGTAACCAATGACCTCCTTTTAACAGCCGACACGGGGGAAAGCGCAACTTTAATTCTTTTAGACCTAAGTGCAGCTTTTGACACAGTAGATCATGCCATGTCTTAAAACCTGGGTTGGCATCAAGGACACTTCACTTGGTTGGTTTTATCTTACCTTTTAGAAAGAACCTACACTGTCACCATAGGTAAATCGCCAAATACTTGCTCATGGTGGGATTTGTTGGGTCTCTGTAAATAATATTATAAAGAGTACAGGCTAGACCTGCTCTATAGGAAAAGTGCAATGAGATAACTTCTGTTAATAATTGGCTTTATATAAATAAAAATAAACTGAAAAATTAAAAAAACTACTCATCCTTGTTATGGACAGAACAACCGGAGACAAAGGTGAGGAGACTGAGAGAGTTTATTATTACAAGGAGGTAATATGGAATGGATATGAGTGGAAATGATACCGTCCCTTATTTCACTGATGGTAGAAGGGTTTGGGAACTGGAGCGACACACACAGGAGACTGAAGACAGACGGGAGCCGGAGCTGGAGCGACACACTCAGGAGACCGGAGATTACTGGAGTCGGGATTCGGTGATCGGGGTTCAAAGTGGCGATAGCCTTGACGTAACGTTGTGGATGAGTCCGTGGAGTGTTCGAAGGTAGGTAGCGTAGCTCTGTCCTTCATATGAACGAGACCGGACCCAGACTGAAGTGAGGAGTGGGAATTTATGGAGGAGTAGAGTGGCTGATTAAGTTCAGGTGTGTGATGGGTGACAGGTGCTGGGAATCAATATGCAGGTGAGGGAGTGCAGAGTGAAGGGGAGTGGTTGGAGAGAACATGACAGACTGTGACAATCCTCTACAACTCACATTACCTGTGGTGTACCGCAAGGTTCAATTTTAGGTCCATTTCTATTTTCTATCTACATGCTTCCACTTAGCCAAATCATTCAACACAACAAGGTCTCTTTTCATTGCTACACAGACGACACACAGATATACCTTCCCCTGGTGATCCAAAAAGCCTAGCTGCTGTTTTAGATTGTCTCAGTGATGTCAACTGTTGGATGGAACAAACTTTTCTTCAACTCAATAACTCAAAATCAGAAATCATATTGTTCAATCCCCCAAACCCCATCAGTTTAATTGAGAATAGCCTTGGTCCCTTGCCTGCAAATGTAAAGCGCACTGCCAGAAATTTGGGGGTACTGTTTGATTCTGATTTAAGCTTTAAACCACAAATCAAAAATGTTGTCCAGTCCTGTATCCTCCAAATAAGAACCATCTCCAGAATTAAACCAATGCTCTCACACTCTGACCTGAAAGAGTTATTCATGCATTTATCTTCTCTAGACTCAACTACTGTAATTCCCTCCTTTCTGGCATACACCAAAAGTCACTCTCTCGCCTCCAACTGGTTCAGAATGCAGCAATTAGACTGGTTTTAACAGACGACATCACATCACCCCAATCCTGGCTTCTCTCCAATGGCTCACTGTTTGCTCTTAAGCCTAACCAGGGACAGAACAACAGGACAGGGACAGCAACTGACCAACTGTACATAGGACCCGAACTCTGCCACAAAATCACCAGCATAACACAGCTCAGTGACACAAACACATGACCTCAGAACAAATAAGCAACTTGTTACAGCTGCTGCTTACATTGACCCAAAACAGCAAAACTAAACAGGCTACTCATCACACTCATCAGTGTCTCCAAAACAACCAGATTGTGTAATTCATTCAACAAACGAGGTGCACAGCCTAATAGACTACAACTAGTCCAAGTCCAACTAGTCCAAGTCCAAACACATTTCACTGACCATCAGTTCCATTCATGAAATCAGAGTCTCCGCCCATCAAGCCATTTACAACCAGCACAGCCAAATGCACTACACAAATCTTAACCAAGCCAAACCAGGACCGGAAGAGCCCCCATTTGTGACAGCTTGGCTCAAGAGAGGGAGTCAAAACGAGTTTGCGGATAAAAAAAGTAATTTATTTACAAATTATAAGTCACCACAATGAAACATGTAGGAATCAGTATATCAATAATGTAGTGTGTGTGGATGTGCGGCAGTGAATGTGGAGAACAAAACAGAAAATGCCATGCTGCCACCATGCCTGCCATGGGAGAGAGGATCTCCCCAGATAGTGAAGGCAAAAAAAGAGAGCAACTGCAGGATGAGGGAGGTATTTAAAGGCAGAGAACACAGGCCCAGGTGTAGCTCATGTGTATATTTATTAAGCATTAAATTATATAATTATGTATTTATTCATTTATTTAAGTATTTATTATAGAATTATTTATGTATTTATATATTTAGTTTCAGCCCTTAAAACCCTCCATATACTGAGCCATTTGCTGATGAGTAAGTAAGTGAGCAAACTCAATCTGCTGATGAAGACTGTGAGATGCAGTTAAAAGCTCCAGAAAAAAAGCTGTTACTGTTCTCATTATATGAACCAAACAATTAATTGAATAATCAGAAAAGAATCAAGTTTAATAAATAATGAAAATAATCCTTATTTGTATCCATAGTATTGACATACAAGTATGTTTTTTCTGTACTGTGCAGTCTACTCTGTGGTTACAGCGATAATTGGGTACGTGGCCTTCTTTCACTGTGGTTAAACTATTTCTATTGAGAATATAGAGAATTTTCTCAGTTTATCTGAAAACTTAAACATCACCAAATATGGTCTTGGGTTTGAATCTGGTATGACATGATCACATATGTACATTTTGCTGTACATACATATATGTAAGTATTTGACTTATTTTCTGTTTGTTTGAATAACATAGCGTAACATATGTATGTGTGTATACATACAGTATATTATGTATGAATCAGCAAGAGTATCGATATCTTTGCATATGCGTATGTATTATTGCCCATGTGTGTGTGTACATGTGTGTGCACCACCTTCCTTTTGTGTTCAAAAAGCACATACACTTCAGTGTGTTTTTCTTTGTGTTGTGATTATGGGCATTGTATGTTTAAACATGTTTGTATACTGTATCTGTTTCATATCATACACATTATACCGTGTGTGACATGATCATGTGTGCTCTCCATTGCTGTGCATGTGGTCAACAGTGGTTCAGCACCAATGTCTAACCTATGCCCCCAACCATAACATTGAAGTTGGTGAGGTTGCTATGGTAATAATGAAAGTAGGCAGCAGCAATGGTAGCAGTATATAGAAGCTTCTGTATGTTGTGAGCTGTCCTATTGTCACATCCTATCCTATTGACCTTGGAGCCTATCTTTAGAATTTAAGACAAACACTTGAGAATTCCTTACATCACCCAGAGGTTTACAAACTTTCTTCAAAGAGAAAATTATGATGTTTAGAGAGTTAAACAAGCAAAAGAGGGATAAGCACTGATAATTGTCATTACTGCAGAGGTGGGTAGTAACAAGTTACATTTACTTCATTACATGTACTCAAGTAACTTTTGAGTAAATTGTACTTGTCAGAGTAGTTTTAATACAGCATACTTTTTACTCTTATGTGAATAGATCGGTCGGCCTCAAAGAAATTCTGGCAAACCGTCCGACGGCTCAGGAGGGGGAAGCAGTGCTTCACCAACACCTTGTACGGTGCGGGTGGAGAGCTGTTGACCTCGACTGGGGATGTTGTCGGACGGTGGAAGGAATACTTTGAGGATCTCCTCAATCCCGCTGTCACGTCTTCCGAAGAGGAAGCGGAGGCTGGGGACCCGGAGGTGGACTCATCCATCACCCTGGCCGAAGTCACTGAGGTTGTTGGCAAGCTCCTTGGTGGCAAGGCTTCGGGGGTGGATGAGATCCGTCCTGAGTATCTTAAGTCTCTGGATGTTGTGGGACTGTCTTGGCTGACACGTCTCTGCAACATCGCGTGGCGGTCTGGGACAGTGCCTCTGGACTGGCAGACCGGGGTGGTGGTCCCTCTGTATAAGAAGGGGACCGGAGGGTGTGTTCCAATCACAGAGGATCACACTTCTCAGCCTCCCGGTAAGGTCTATTCCAGGGTACTGGAGAGGAGAATTCGTCCGATAGTCGAACCTCGGATTCAGGAGGAGCAGAGTGGTTTTCGTCCCGGTCGTGGAACACTGGACCAGCTCTATACTCTCCATCGGGTGCTCGAGGGTTCATGGGAGTTTGCCCAACCAGTCCACATGTGCTTTGTGGATCTGGAGAAGGCATTCGACCGTGTGCCCCGGGCGCTTTGTGGGAGTGCTCTGGGAGTATGGGGTCCGGGGCCCTTTGCTAAGGGCTGTCCGGTCCCTGTATAACCGGAGCAGGAGCTGTGTTCGCATTGCCGGCAGTAAGTCAGACCTGTTCCCGTTGCATGTTGGACTCCGCCAGGGCTGCCCTTTGTCACCGGTTCTGTTCATAATTTATATGGACAGAATTTCTAGGCGCACTCAGGGGCCGGAGGGTGTCCGGTTTGGGAACCACAGGATCTCATCTCTGCTGTTTGCAGATGATGTCGTTCTGATGGCTTCTTCAAACCAGGACCTGCAGCATGCACTGGGACGGTTTGCAGCCGAGTGTGAAGCAGCTGGGATGAGAATCAGCTCTTCCAAATCTGAGGCCATGGTTCTTGACCGGAAAAAGGTGGTTTGCTCTCTTCGCGTGGGTGGGGAGTCCTTGCCCCAAGTGGAGGAGTTTAAGTATCTCGGGGTCTTGTTCACGAGTGAGGGACGGATGGAGCGTGAGATTGACAGGCGGATCGGTGCAGCGTCTGCAGTGATGCGGGCGCTGTATCGGACCGTTGTGGTAAAGAAGGAGCTGAGTCGAAAGACAAAGCTCTCGATTTACCGGTCAATCTACGCTCCTGCCCTCACCTATGGTCATGAGCTTTGGGTAGTGACCGAAAGGACAAGATCGCGGATACAAGCGGCCGAAATGGGCTTCCTCCGCCGAGTGGCTGGGCGCCCTTAGAGATAGGGTGAGGAGCTCAGTCACACGGGGAGCTCGAGTAGAGCCGCTGCTCCTCCACGTCGAGAGGAGCCAGCTGAGGTGGCTAGGGCATCTGATCCGGATGCCTCCTGGACGCCTCCCTCGGGAGGTGTTCTGGGCATGTCCCACCGGGAGGCGGCCCCGGGGAAGACCCAGGACACGCTGGAGGGACTATGTCTCTCGGCTGGCCTGGGAACGCCTCGGGATCCCCCCGGAGGAGCTGGAGGAAGTGTCTGGGGCGAAGGAAGTCTGGGAGTCCCTGCTTAGACTGCTGCCCCCGCGACCCGGCCCGGATAAGCGGAAGAAGATGGATGGATGGATGGATGGATGGTGAATAGATTTTTAGAGGAAAAACATTTCTTTTACTCCATTACATTTGGAAACATTCATCGCACTACTTTTATTTATTATTTTATGCATTCATGATCCGTTAAGAGGCAGGTGGTCAGCTGGTCCCAGGTCTGATGGCACTCTGTTATCCTACCGCAGCCATGCCTCCACATGACTGTTTAAGTCTGCATAATGGCTGAAGCTACAGCACGATTATGGCTTTCTGATTCTGATTCAAACAGTGGTAGCAGCTAATATTTACAAATTAACAGCATACAGTTCAGTGGGTGACGCAGTAAGTGTGTCTGTTGTGTTAATGCTAATAAGTTAAATATACACATACACACTGTATACACACAGTATATCATACTTCTAAACTACTACTACTCCTGCTTTCTGCCATAATGTAAATATTCAAATATTCAGTAATGACTGATATAACATTTCAACCACAGATGGTCTTCTTCAGGTCAAAGTGAAGAAGTGAACAGACCTAGGCAATTAATGATGAAACATCACAGCATTATCTCCTAATTAGCCTAAATGAGTCATCTGATATGAGACATTTTTTAGAAAGATTAGAGACTGATTTGATCACTTCTGTAATATTATTGTCTTCATGTGATTAGAGAGACCCGGATGCGGGGGGCTCACACCTGATCTGTGGCTGTCTGTGATGGGAACTGGGACTTTGGACATCAATACTGGAATTAGCACAGTTTAAGGACACTGTAACATGTTGACACTCTATAATATAGACATGCATCTAATTTGCTGATTTACTTGCCAAATCATAATTTAATATAGGAGACAAAAAGCAAAGAATATAATTTTAAAAAACCTTTACTTATTGGTGTATTTAATAGTATATTAATGTAATATTTTGTGAACACACTTGAGAGATACCGACTGGGAATATTGTCCTGGTGTATATGTGTTACGGAACAGACCAACCCGGAGACACAGGTAAGGAGATTTCGAGGATTTATTGATTACAGAGATAAATAGAGAGTCTATAGGAGTAGAGAAGATACCGTCCCTTGGATCACTGACGGGAGTGAAGTGCAGGAGCTGGATAGCTGAACACGAGGCGACGGGAACGGGAGCCACACACACTGGAGACAGAAGACACTCCGGAGCCGGGTGAGAACTGCTACCCATAGGAAACAGGAGTCGAGTTGGAGGTTCGTAGCGCTGGATGGCTGAGAACAAGAAGTAGCGTCGTAGTAGAGTCCGAGGTTAACTGAAGGTAGGAGGCGTAGCCCTGTCCTTCTAGCGAACGAGACCGGACACTGACTGAGGTGAAGAGTGGAGATTTATAGTGGAGAGAAGTGGCTAATTGCAACCAGGTGTGTGCTGAGTCACAGGTGCAGGTGATTAGTATTCAGGTGAGGAGGAGCGGTGTGGCTGAGATGAGGTGGAGCCTGGCGTGTCTGTGACAGTACCCCCCCCTTCACGGTCCGCTCCTGAGGACCGAGGACCCTGACGTCGCGGTGGTCTTCCTCTTCCTCGGGGGGCCGGTCGGTCCGGATGGTTAGCGTGGAATTCAGTCAACAAAGGAGGGATCGAGGATGTCATGTCGGGGAACCCATGACCTTTCCTCCGGACCGTAGCCCTCCCAGTCCACCAGATACTCCAGAAGACCACCACGGCGTCGGGAGTCCAAGATCTCACTGACCTGGTAAGCGGCTCCATCATCTACGATTAGCGGTAAGGGGGGATCTGCTGAATCGCCAGGCTCTGTAGAGACGGAGACAGAGGGATAGAAAGGTTTAAGCAGTGATACGTGGAAGGTAGGATGAATCTTGTATTGTGGTGGTAACTGAAGCTTGTATGTAATAGGATTGATTTGTTCTGTTATGGTAAAGGGACCAATGAATCTGGGACTTAGCTTCTTGCAGGGCAGGCACATCCTGATATCGCGGGTGGACAGCCAGACCTTCTGGCCAGGTTGGTACGTCGGAGTGGTGGATCTCCTATGGTCGGCTGTCAGCCTGCACCTGCAGAGTGCTCTTCTGAGTTGCCGATGAGCTGCGTCCCAGACCCTCTCGCTCTCTCGGAACCAGTAGTCCACGGAAGGAACCTCCGAAGGCTCCCCATACCATGGGAAGAGAGGAGGCTGGTAACCGAGCACGCACTGGAAGGGAGTGAGTCCAGTAGATGGTTGACGTAGCGAGTTTTGTGCGTACTCGGCCCAGCCCAGGAACTGGTTCCAAGAGTTCTGATGGCCGTGGCAGAAGGTACGTAGAAAACGCCCAATATCCTGAATCTTCCTCTCCGTCTGGCCGTTGCTTTGGGGATGGTAACCAGAGGAGAGGCTGATGGTCACACCCAGGAGCGAGAAGAAGGCCTTCCAAATCCGGGAGATGAATTGTGGACCTCTATCTGAAACTATGTCTTCAGGTATCCCAAAGTATCTAAAGACCTGGTTGAAGAGACATTCTGCCGTCTCCATGGCCGTAGGTAGTCCTCGAAGAGGGATGAGACGGCAAGACTTCGAAAAACGGTCCACGATTACCAGGACACAGGTGTTGTTGTTTGATGGAGGGAGGTCGGTGATGAAGTCCACTCCTAGGTGTGACCAGGGTCTATTGGGCGTCGGTAGGGGACATAGTTTGCCTGCAGGAAGATGACGCGGAGATTTAGACATGGCACATTCTGTACACCCCTGCACGTACCTTCTCACGTCCCTTGCCATGCTTGGCCACCAGAAGTGTTCTCGTAGCAGCGAGAGGGTTTCATTGGCCCCTGGGTGACCAGTGCCTAGTGAGGTGTGAGAAGTATGGATGAGTTGATTTCTCGGAACATACTGAAGATTGGGGGGACAGCCCGGCGGAGTGTTAGTGGAGACATTGGAGGAGGGAACAGAATCCTCTGACCATTGTATGGGATTAATGAATACTTGCCGGGGTATGATGGGTTCTGGGTCTTCCGTGGTGCTTTCTGGAGCGTGTAGGCGGGAAAGTGCATCAGCTTTCAGGTTCTTGGATCCAGGGCGATATGTGATGTTGAAATGGAATCTAGTAAAGAACAAGGCCCAGCGTGCCTGGCGCGGGTTGAGACGTTTGGCTCTCTTGAGATACTCTAGGTTCTTGTGATCTGTTAACACGGTGAATGGGTGTTGAGCACCCTCCAACCAATGTCTCCATTCCTCTAGTGCCAACTTCACAGCCAGTAGTTCACGGTCACCGATATCGTAGTTTCTCTCCGCCGGGCTGAGTTTCCGAGAGAAGAAAGCACATGGGTGGAGTTTGGCTGGATCTCCCTGTAGTTGTGATAGCACCACTCCTACCCCCGTAGTAGAGGCGTCCACCTCGACTGTGAAAGGTTTCTCGGGGTCTGGATGGGTGAGGAGCGGTGCAGTGCTGAATGCTCTCTTGAGGAGGTCGAAAGCTTCCTGTGCTGCTTGTGGCCAGGACAGAGACTTGGGCTTGTTGTGAAGGAGACTGGTCAAAGGGTGGACTATCCTGCTGTAGTCCTGAATGAAGCGGCGGTAGAAGTTAGCGAACCCCAGGAATCGTTGTAGTTCCTTTATCGTAGTTGGAGTGGGCCGATTCCTAATGGCCTCCACTTTCCCCTCGTCCATCTGGATGCCACTGCTCCTGATGACGTAACCAAGGAACTGCACGGAGGATCGATGGAACTTGCACTTCTCAGCCTTGAGGAAGAGCTGATGGCTTCGCAGGCGTTCGAGGACCTCCGCAACGTGTTGGCGACGGTCTTCCTCGTTACGGGAGTAGATCAGGATGTCATCGATGTAAACTATGACGAATTTGTGAAGGAACTCCCGGAGCACCTCATGGATGAAGTCCTGGAAGACGGAAGGGGCGTTAGCCAGACCGTAGGGCATGACAAGGTACTCATAATGGCCGGTGGGTGTTACGAAGGCTGTTTTCCATTCGTCTCCCTCCCGTATCCGGATCAGGTTGTATGCGCTGCGGAGGTCCAACTTGGTGTAGACGGTGGCACCACGAAGTTGTTCCAGTGCAGCAGGGACGAGAGGAAGTGGGTAACGGAACTTGACTGTAATCCGATTGAGTGCTCTATAATCTATACAGGGCCGCAAGCCTCCGTCCTTCTTGGCCACAAAGAAGAATCTTGAGGCTGCTGGAGAAGTGGATGGTCTGATATACCCTGGGCTAGGGCCTCCTCAATATACTCCCCATGACTTTCTGTTCTGGTAGGGACAATGGATAGATTCTTCCATTGGGCACTGGTTCACCCGGTAGGAGATCTATTGCACAGTCCCATGGCCGATCGCGGGGTAACTGGGAGGCTCTCTTTGGGCAGAAAACATCTTGATAGGCGGCATAGCAAGACGGAATGTCCACTGACTGTTTTTCCTTAGGACTCTCGATGGGCGTGGCACACGGGAAGACTCTGGGAGTTATACGAGGGACGGTCGTGGTCGTCGCGTGGAAACAGCCGGGATAACAGGACTTGCCCCATTTCAGTACTTCCCCTGTAGTCCAGGAAATGATGGGGTCATGTTGCTCCAACCAAGGCCACCCTAAGATTACCTCCGCAGTCGAACCCTCCAGAACCATTAAATGCAGTTGTTCTTCATGTAGTAGACCTACCCGAAGGGTGATGGGAACAGTAGCCTTCTGAACCCCACGGCGGCTGATTGATTTCCTGGTTATGGCAGTAATTCGGTAACTGGTAGACGTGAAGGAAGTCTTGATCTTTAGTTGCCGGCAGAGGGAGCCAGAGATGAAATTGCCGGCTGACCCGGAGTCGATGAGGGCTTGTACTGGAAGGGATAGAGTAGGTGTAACCAGGATGATTCTTGTAGACAAGGGCTTACTACATGGGAGACTATGAATTATTGCACTCACCATAGGTTTAGGTGGTCTCACGGGACAGGTGGCCCTGTTATGTCCTGAGGCGCCACAGTACAAACACAACCTGTGGGTCAGCCGTCTCTGCCGCTCCGCCTGGGTTAAACGGTTGGTGTCTAACTGCATGGGTTCGGGTTCAGGTTCTGGAGAGCGATGTTTCTCTGGCTGACGGGGATGGTGAGTGTGTGATGGTTGATCCTGGTGTTCCACCAAACACGTCCGCATACGAGTAGCCACCCTAATGGCTAACTGGATAAACCTTTCGAGGCCGATGGTGTCTTCGTATGCAGCCAGATGCAATCGTACGCGGGGTTCCAATCCCTGACGGAAGGTGGTGATGAGGGATTGCTCGTTCCAACCGCTTGCTGCCGCAAGGGTTCGGAATTCCAGGGCGTAGTCCTGGATAGACCGCTGACCTTGCTTAAGCTGATATAATTTCTCACCAGCTGAAGAGTCACCGGCGGGTCGTCCGAATACCTCGCGGAAGTGATCTAGGAAACTCGTCAGAGACTGGGTGACGGGTCCGCTTTGTGACCAGATGGACTCGGCCCACTGTAACGCTCTCCCTTGCAGCTGGGAGATAACAAAGGCTATTTTGGAGCATTCAGTGGGATACAAGGGCGATTGCATTTCCAGGACCAGGGTACACTGTAAAATGAATCCATTGCAGTCCTCCGCTGAGCCAGAGAAGGGCGCTGGTTTGGCCATGGGACTGGAACAATGCGGAACTGCTGGAGTGACGGGAGCGGAAGCGGAAGTAGTGGAGGTGGACGTGGATGATGGTGGAGCGTTGAGGCCACGGCGTAGGATCTCCACCAGCTCCTGGAAGGGGTCCGTGGCACTCATGTTGCAATCCTGTTGTTAAGGTCCGGTCTTCTGTTACGGAACAGACCAACCCGGAGACACAGGTAAGGAGATTTCGAGGGTTTATTGATTACAGAGATAAATAGAGAGTCTATAGGAGTAGAGAAGATACCGTCCCTTGGATCACTGACGGGAGTGAAGTGCAGGAGCTGGATAGCTGAACACGAGGCGACGGGAACGGGAGCCACACACACTGGAGACAGAAGACACTCCGGAGCCGGGTGAGAACTGCTACCCATAGGAAACAGGAGTCGAGTTGGAGGTTCGTAGCGCTGGATGGCTGAGAACAAGAAGTAGCGTCGTAGTAGAGTCCGAGGTTAACTGAAGGTAGGAGGCGTAGCCCTGTCCTTCTAGCGAACGAGACCGGACACTGACTGAGGTGAAGAGTGGAGATTTATAGTGGAGAGGAGTGGCTAATTGCAACCAGGTGTGTGCTGAGTCACAGGTGCAGGTGATTAGTATTCAGGTGAGGAGGAGCGGTGTGGCTGAGATGAGGTGGAGCCTGGCGTGTCTGTGACAATATGTGGCAGGTTATCTAATCATCACAAATAAATGCAGGTGTATTTTCACTTCTTTACCTTTACCTTTATGTCAGTGCACACAGGAGAAAGTACTTGTATTATATTTTTTGCTAGTACTTTCTCCTGTGTGCACTGACGTAAAGGCGAGCTGCTGTAACAAAGAGTTTCCCTTCGGGGATCAATAAAGTATTTCTGATTCTGATTACTTGAGGAAGACCATCTGTGGTTGAAATAATTCCAGTCATATCCACATCAGTAGATGTGGAAAAGACAGTAGAGTGTCTGTGTTTATTTTTATTTTATTTCTTAACTTACTTGCTACCTAATTAAATGGGTAGTATCAACTGGGAACTCTGAGCACATACATTCTAAAACATATAAGTAAATTCCTGGTCCTTTTATGAATGGTATAGTGTACCAGCCACTTGGTGTAGTATTTCAGTCTTGTTCCTTGCTATGAAGAGAGAACACTGTTGGGACTCTACATATGAATTGTAAATCACAACACCACCTTTTCAACAGTAATGCACATTGGTGCACACTAAAAAAAACTCCTTTCTCCTCTTTCAGTGTCCAAAGCCTGAGCTCCCTAGGAATAAAGTTATAATTATAATTTAATCAGCCTTGCTGCTGCCCACATAGCATTAAATTGTTAGGTAACATTTCTCATAAATAGATGCCATTAATTTCTGGGAGATGCCTGTGTACATTGCAATAAGAAATGGTGGGGGATCCTGCGTTTGAACAACAAGATTAGTGTAACACACAGTGACTGAAATATGTTAGCCTGTATTTAGGCGTTCTAATTTATAAAGGACAACACTTCAAATAGGCACTGTTCTTTCTGTGGAGTAGTAGGAACAGTAGATGATTTGTTAGTATTTCACAGGGGTGATGGCCCAATGGGAGGACCCCCTGCCCCCCGCTGTAGGGCAAGGAGGGCTTCCTTGTTTTCCTTTTTTATCAGAAGGTAGCCTATTTTTTGCCCCTTGAACTTATTTTTAGGAGTATTCACTAAACTCTGAAACAGAGAGAGAGAGAGAGAGAGAGAGAGCAATGCAAATTCCACCTATAATTTTAAAATAATAATAATGTAATAAAAGGAATGATAGTGACAGGAATGCGACAGAAGGAGAAAGGAGAGAGACGAGAAAGCACAAAACTACGGGAGAGAGATGTTGAGTTAGTAACATGCATTAATGTGATAAAAATACATATAGATGGAGAAGGAGAGAAGGAAAGAGGTGCATCATGGGAAGTCTCCCGGCAGTCTAGGCCTATAGCAGCATAACTAAGGGATGGTTCAGAACTCACCCCAGCCAGCCCTAACTATAAGCTTTATCATAGAGGAAAGTCTTAAGCCTACTCCTAAATGTGGAGATGGTGTCTGCCTCCCGAACCCAAACTGGGACCTGATTCCACAGGAGAGGAGCTTAATAACTGAAGGGTCTCGCTCCCATTCTACATTCTCTCATTTTGGAGACTCTAGGAACCACAAGTAACCCTGCATTCTGTGAGTGCAGTGTTCTAGTAGGGTAATAAGGAAGTTTTTTCTTGCCACTGTCGCCAAATGCTTGCTCATGGTGGGATTTGTTGGGTCTCTGTAAATAATATTATAAAGAGTACAGTCTAGACCTGCTGTATAGGAAAAGTGCAATGAGATAACTACTGTTATGAATTGGTGCTATAGAAATTAAATTGTATTGAATTAATAAGGTATTATGAGCTCTTTAAGATACGATGGTGCCTGACTATTAAGAGCTGTGTAGGTGAGGAGAAGGATTTTTAATTCCATTCGGGATTTTATAGGGAGCCAGTGCAGAGAAGCTAAAATTGGAGAAATATGATATCTTTCCTAGTTTTCACAGCATTCTGGATCAATCAGAGTCTTAAGGGACTTATTCATAATAATTAATAATAATATAATAATTATCCAGCCTAGAAGTAACAAACGCAAGGCCTGGTTTTTCGGCATCATTTTGTGACAGGATGTGCCTGATTTTTGCAATGTTACGTAGATGAAAGAAGGCAGTCCTTGAACTTTGTTTCATGTAGGAGTTAAGGGATAAATCCTGATCAAAGATAACTCCAAGGTTCTTTACGGTGGTGCTGGAGGCCAGGGCAATGCCATCTAGAGCAACTGTTTTTTTAGATAATGTGTCTCGGAGGTGTTTGGGGCCAAGTACAATGACTTCAGTTTTGTCAGAGTTTAGCATCAGAAAATTGCAGGTCATCCAGGTTTTTATGTCATTAAGGCATGCTTGAAGTTTAGCTAAGTAATTAGTTTCATCTGGTTTGACTGATAGATATAATGGGGTATCAGCCGCATAACGATGAAAGTTTATGGAGTGTTTCCTAATAATATTGCGTAAAGGAAGCATATATGAGGTGAATAGAATCGGCCCAAGCACAGAACCTTGTTACCTTGTTAACCCCGTTAACATGTACAAACTGAGATCGATGTGATAGATAGGACTTAAACCAGCTTAGTGCGGTTCCTTTAATGGTAATTAAATTCCAGTCTCTGTGATAGGATGTGATGGTCAATGGTGTTGAATGCAGCATTAAGATCCAACAATTACAGAGACAAGTCCATTGTCTGATGCAATTAAAAGGTCATATGTAATTTTCACCAGTGCTGTATCTGTACTACGATGCACTCTAAATCCTGACTGAAAATACTCAAATAAACTATTGTTATTTAGAAAGTCTCATAACTGATTGGCGACTGCTTTCTCAAGGAGAAAGGGAAGGTTAGATATAGGTCTATAGTTGGTTAAAATCCCTGGATCAAGAGTGGGCTTTTTAGAGAGAGAGGTTTAATTACAGCTATTTAAAAAGACTATGGGACATAGCCTCTTAATAAAGACAGATTGATCATATCCAGTAAAGAAGTGCTAACTAAGGGTAAAACATCTTAAATAGCCCAGATGGAATGGAGTCTAACAGACAGGTTGATGGCTTAGATGAATTAATCATTGAAGTTAGTTGAAGAAGGTCATTAGGAGCAAAGCAGTCAAATATATATCAGGTTTTACAGTTGTTTCTAAGGTTCCTATGTTTGAAGATAAATCTGTACTGGTTGAGGGCAGGATGTGATGAATTTTTTCTCTAATAGTTAAAATTTTATCATTAAAGAAGCTCATGAAGTCGTTACTACTGCTCTGGCATTACGGAGGGCTTTCCCTTTATGTTTTACGACTATCTTGCCAGACTAAATGAGATTCTTCCAGGTTGTTGGAATGCCATTTCCTTTCAGGTTTTCGCAATGTTTGCTTTAATTTGCGTGTTTGGGGGTTATACAATTTTATTTATATAGTGCCAATTCATAACAGAAGTCATCTCTTTGTACTTTTGCTATAGAGCAGGTCTAGCAAGCACTTGACGACAGTGACAAGGAAAACCTCGAGCAGAACCAGACTCAATGATGGACGGCCATCCACCTTTCCCGTGAGAGAGAGAGAGAGAGGTTTTTCTTTGTTTTATTATCTTCTTTTTTAGAGGGGCGATCGTTCGCAGTGAGCCTGCAGCACTATCAACAAGATGGTCAATTTGGGAGGGGAAAATTAGCATAGGAATCCTCTGTTATATTGAGACAACGCACCAAATTAAATGTAGATGGGATCGCTTCCTTAAATTTAGCTACAGCACTATCAGATAGACATCTAGAATAGGAGTTTTTGCCTAATGGTGTGTAGTCCAGTAATAGGAGTTCAAAAGTTATTAAATAATGGTCCGATAATGAAGGATTCTGTGGAAAGACTATTAATATAATGTTAAATTTCAATGCCATATATCAGAACAAGGTTGAGGGTGTGGTTAAAACAGTGAGTGAGTTTATGTACACTTTGACAAAAGCCATTTGAATCTAATAATGAGATAAACACAGTACTAAGGCTATCATTATCAAGGTCCACATGGATATTGAAATCACCTACAATAATTACTTTATATGTTTTAAGGACTAAACTTGATAAAAATTCAGAGAATTCACATAAAAATTCAGAATAAGGACCAGGAACGCATTACACTATAACAAATAGAAATGGCTGTCGTGTTTTCCAGGTCGGGTGTGAAAGACTAAGAACAAGGCTTTCCAATGACTTATAATTTAGTTTAGGTTTAGGGTTGATTAATAGGCTTGAGTCAAAGATGGCTGCAACTCCATTTCCTTGGCCAGTGCCTCGAGGAATGTGAGTATTAATATGACTGGGCGGAGTGGATTCATTTAGGAGATCTGATGTTTAAGAGTCCACATTTAATTCTCATATTTGGTTGTGCTATTTCCGCATTTTTGTTTAGGTTTTTATGTATAACTCCTCTTCTGTTAACTTTTGATTTGATTAATTTAAGTGGTCGGGGGGCAGACACTGTCAGTAAGGAGTTTTGGGTGGGTAACTGCTCTGGAAGTGCAAAGAAGCATGTAGGACTGCAACTCTGCCTCCTGGTCTCAACAAGTTGTCATGGTTTTGGTCCACTAATAAACTTGGCGAGATTTCTATATATGAGAGCTGCGCCATCCAAAGTGGGATGAATGCCGTCTCTCCCAATGAGACCAGGTCTTCCCCAGAAAGTTTGCCAATTATCTACAAAGCGCACATCATTTGCTGGATACCATCTCGACAGCCAGTGACGGAATGGAGACATGCAGCTAAACATGTCATCACTGGTCAGGTTTGGCAGTGGCCCAGAGAAAACTTTGGAGTCCGACATTGTCTTTGCATATGTACACACCAACTCAACATTAACTTTAGTGACCTCCGATTGGCGTAATCTGGAGTCGTTACCCCCAACCTGAATAACAATCTTACTGTATTTATGTTTAGCCAGCAGTTTTAAATAGGATTCAACGTTGCCTGCTCTGGCCCCAGGAATACATTTGACTATGGTCGCTGGTATCGCTAACTTCACGTTTCTCAAAATGGAGCTGCCAATAATCAGAGTTGGTTTCTCAGCAGGTGTGTCGCCAAGTGGGGAGAACCTGTTAGAAACGAAAACAAGTTGTTGGTGAACCATGGGCGTCTGCTTAGGGCTATACTTCCTTCAGACAGTCACCCAGCCTCCCTGGTTTCCCGGCTGCTCGGGAGCTGCCAGGGGATGGCTAACAGGAGCTACCTCTGGTCGGTCCGCACTGGCTATTGGGGGCTGCCTAACTACACCAGCCAATGATTGAGTTCCCATGATACGGAACCGCGTTTCCAATTCACTATTCAAGGGCATTTTTGCTCTCACGTGATGCTACTCAGCCAATCAAATCTGTGCATTCTGCTAAGCATTGCGACTAGTCAGTGAGTGAGATACACACACAGGTAGAGTAGATATAATTTTGCATGCCGTGCTCTAAAAAGAGAAAAGTAGATGGACAGACTCTTACATGTTCAATCTCCCCAAATGCAGTTCAAAACCAGAATGTCTCATATGTTCTGAGACCGTGGCGATTATTGTGGTAATGTGAAGCACCACTACGAGACAAAGCACAGAGCATCTTATCAGCAGGTTAATGGGGGGGATGGATTTTGGTCAATTTGCTAACAAGGGGGATAGCATCCCCCCTCGTCCCCCTCAAATCGCCAACTGAGTAGGAATATATACTGGTACATGTGTGTGGTTTCCATTGTAATTAATATTGAATGTATTGTTGAGAAATTGCTTGAAATCATCCAGTACAGTATGAAACGACAATGGAGAAGAGGTCAAGAGTTTCATGTGTTGTAAATTTATTACAGTGCAATAAAACAAAACAGTACTGTTTTGTAGTATTTAGCTTGGATAAAAATATGAGTTACAAGGTTGTGATTGGAAAAAGAGGTCTATGAAGAAGACTCCTCATTAAAGGAATAGTTCAACATTTTGGGAAATACGTTTGTTTGCTCTCTTTTATGATTAGCCTAGCTTAGTATAAACACACAAGGGGAAACAGCTATCCTGGCTCTGTCTAAAGTTAATAAACATGCCTGTCAACTCCTTTAAATCTGCAATATCAGATTTTTTTGGCCACTTGGGGGCAGAAGAAGTGAACACAACATTGGTTTGACATGTTTTAACGTGATATGGTGAACTTGTTAGCAAACGGTTGCTTATTTACACATCCAGCTGTTAGGGGCAACATTATAATTAATTTGCAGTCATGTTTCTGGCCACCTGGTGAATGTAAGTCCAATATTCACTCTCTTTTAGTTCTGCTACCAACAGTCTCATCAGTCTGGATGATTTCACAGAGGCTGTGACATCATACATCAGCTTCTGTGATGACTGCTGTGTACCAACATGCACCAGGGTGAGTTACAACTAAGACAAACCCTGGTTCACAGCTAAATTCAGACAGCTAAGGTGTGAAAAGGAAGAAGCATTGAGGAGTTCGGACAGGGCCAGGTTTAGAGAGTCAAAGTACAGGTTTAGCTAGAGAGGCTAAACGACTGTACTCTGAGAAACTCCAACACCAGTTCTCAGCCAACGACTCTGCTTTTGTCTGGAGGGGGCTCAGACAGATCACCAACTGCAAACCTAAAGCCCCACTCTATTAACAACGTGTGACTGGCCAATGAAGTGAATGAGTTATACTGTCGCTTTGAAAGAAAATGGGACAGTCCTGACTCCATCCACCAGCTCCAGCCCACCAACTGCACCTACCCTGCCTCAGCAGGGGCCTCTCCACAACTGCCCACCTCAGAGGCCCCCTCCTCCCCTACCACAGTGACAACTCTTTCCATCCAGGAAAGGGACGTTAACAGGCTTTTCAAGAGGCAGAACCCCCAGAAAGCAGCCGGACCAGACACTGTCTCTCCATCCACCCTGAAGCACTGTGCTGATCAGCTGTCTCCGGTGTTCACAGACATCTTCAACACCTCACTGGAGACATGCCTTTTGCCAGCCTGCTTCAAAACCTCCATCATCCCTGTCCCCAAAAAAACAAGGACCATAGGACTTAATAACTACACACTTGTCACCCTGACCTCTGTGGTAATGAAGTCATTTGAGTGCCTTGTGCTGTCACACCTCAAATCCATTACTGACCCTCTCCTGGACCCCCTGCCGTTCGCCTACAGAGCCAACAGGTCTGTCCTTGTCTGTTGTCGGTTTGCATGCTCTCTGCAAGCTGGTGTCTGTACTCGGCCAAAGATAGTTTGCGAGGGAAGAACCTCCACTCCACCACCACTGTACAATTGCGAGTGGATTGAGTTTTTCTGTAGTTCCAACAACTCCAACAGAGTTATACATCTTCTCTCTAGCAGATTGCTTCACATCAAATTTACTTGTGTTAAACTTTCATTCATATCATATCAATAATTTAAGCTTATCAGCAAACTGTTTTGATTACACTTTACTTGGATAGTCTGCCTACAGATTGTTTATAGAGTATTTGTAACATTTCAACAGCTTATTAGTTGAGATTTAACACAAATCTCAACAAATAAAAGTTTGGTTAGGTTTAGGCATAAAAACATCCTGGTTAGGGCATGTTCATGAATTATACATATACTTTATATAACAGTTGAAATGTTACAAACAATCTATAACCTATCTGTAGGCAAACTATCAAAGTAAAGTGTTGCCTTGGGGCCAGAAAAACTCGATGGGGACCTCCCTAGTAATAATGCATACTGTAAAACAAAAGGTCCTGTTAAGTCTAAACTATGATGCAGTTTATAAGTTCCCAGGTAAAAAGCAATAGCTTTCTCCAAGTTGGCAGACCAATATTAGCCTCCAAGTAATGTAAAATAGAGAAAATACAACACGGATAATCCACTCTTACAAAGAAATACATATCTGAAAAAATCCCACACTATCCATAAAGCAGAATATTTTCTTGAAAAAAAAAAAAAAACGTCCACTAGATAACCACACTATACCCATCATGGTAGGTGGTAGTAGTAAGACTATAGATCTGTAATAACTAGAGAGGTAGCCAAGCCTCTAATTTCCCCTAACAGAGCCGTTTGCCTCAGTGCAGGGTGGGAAGGAAAAGGCCTTTTAATGGAGATACACTCAGAGCTGATTGCAGGTCATTACACCACCACAGGGAGAGACCAGAGGAAGGAACATAATGGTCTAGGGAGAAGAGTGCTCATAAACCATCTCACACACACACACATACACACACAGTGAGGCTGACACTCCCCAGTGAAGACACAGTATCAATGGGTGCTTCCACACACTCTCCAATTCAGATCTCACTTCTTCACTTCTCAACACACAAGCAGAGGCAGTGATGCACACACACACACACACACACACACACACACACACCTCACACAGAAACATACACTCCACACTCCACCAATGTTTTTTTTATGATTATTCTATCACAGTAGAGTTTGTTTAAGACCCCATTAGAATCGAAAGGGCGACAATCTTCTTAATCAAGCTTAATTTATTAAAACATTAGCCGCCGCTATTAACATTAACAGGATGAGGCAGGAAGGCAGACAGCAGGAGGCTATTTCTCTCTGTCTGTTCCTCTGTTACAAAGAGATGGAAGGAAGTCTATGGCCAGAAAAGGAGGAAGAAAGAGGAAGTAAAATCAAAATGTAAAAACAAAGTGTCTCCTATAGTTCTAGCTCTCTATTTTGTGTGTCCATATTTTGGAGCTAAAAGTTTACTGCTTCTGTGTTTTTGCACTGCATTTCCCAGAGATCACTCTGTTAATCAAATGTAACTATCAAACAGGCAAGCAGTGTTGTAAACAGGATCACTTCATTTCTTGTTTGTTTTTTCTGGAATTGTGGGGGTTACAGCAACCTGGGAGAGTTTAACTTCTACTGTTTGAAAACCTATTGTATTTCATAGGTTGCATTAAAGCAAAATTTCTTAATGTTTTGCAAGACCTGTTGTCTGTAGGACCTACTGGTGACTTTTGGCAAATTTGGACGTTTCAAGTGAAACGGTGCTAAAATTTGATAAAACCTCATCAATCACAACCAAATCTTACATGGTCTTGGATTTAGCCCTTGATCATGTTGACTTAATTTCAAGAAAAAGGTTGCAGTCCAATATGAGAAAGGCAGAATGTTCCTCAGAGGTAGCATGGGAACATGTGCACCAGCTTTGGTTACAAAAGCACAAAGCAAACATGATTTATGAGAGTTTACATTAAAAACAATTGTCACAACTTTGAAAAGGAATTGTAGCAAAAGGTAACAACTCAAAATTAAATTTAATTACTTTTGTGCAGCTCTTCATGTGTTTAATTTGGTGAAGAATGGACCAAATTTGAATGTTCTGTCGGTTTTGCACATAATTCAAAATAGTGGAAAATCTCATGGGTAAAAATGGCCATGCCAAGGCCATGTAATCATCCAGCACCTGTGGTGCTTCGAACACTCAGAAAGGATTCAGTTTTTGTCCACCAGAATTGTATTCCTAGCAGAGCAGTGAAGACCAAATTCTTTTTTCTTTGGTCCTTTGTCGTGTGAAGCACTTTGAGTAGTCGGAAGTCTAGAAAGGTGCTATACAAGTACAGTCCATTTGCCATTTACCATTTAACTCCAAGAATAACCAGAAATACAAAACACATCATCCTGTTCATCAAAAGATTTAACCAGTGGGCATTTAGATATATTTATTCAGACAAAAATATTTACCTTAAGCCAATTAAGCCTCATGCCCCAAACTCCTTGACATACTGCTTGCACTTTTAATTTGAAATCATTTTCACCACACTCACAATCGAGCGATCAGATTGCCAGGAAAGATCGCTAGTAAACCAATTTTTCTAGAAGGCCCTCCTTGTACACTCATCCAGCCACCTTTAATGCTCTTCCCACTAAGCACTAATGTTCCTTATGTGTACTGACATACACCGTTGACAAGTCAATTAAATTTACCTTAGGAAAATGGTTAGTGTTTTTATTAGGTTAATTAGCAGGCCCCCTGCGGAGTTAAGGGAGGAGCAAGATAAAAGATGAATTCACAGCACTCCTGTAATGGCCAACAGAATAAAGACTCTCAGAGAATGGTAATTTGTCATCATAGAGTGACTATCACACTGACACATTATACAGACGCAAACCACACACACTACCAATTTTATTTTTTATGAGAAATTGAAGGGGCACTCCACCAATTTTACACATAAAATATCACTTTACTAGTCATGGGGAGTAGTACTCAGCCTGTGAAAATAGTTATATAATGACTTCTGTGGCTCTGGAGGAGCTTTGTCTGAGAAAACAACCACTGATGAACTCCAAGTGATGTCATCAGGGTTATCTCAGTTTGAGCTTGGAGGCTATAACAGAGAGCCTGTGTTACTCACTGGAGGCATGGCATTTCTATGTAAAGTATTCACTTATCCAATGAAACATCTCAATATCTACTGGATCGATTACCATGGAATTTGGTACAGATGGCCATGTTCCCTAGAGGATGAATCCTAATGACTTTGGTGATTCCCTGACTTCTCCTGTAGCACCACCAGCAGGTCAAAGTATTCACTTATCCAATGAGACATCTCAACATCTACTTGATGGGTTGACACAAAAGTTTGTACAGAGATTCATGGTTCCCAGAAGATGAGGTAAAAAATTTTATTTGTACAATACTTTGATTTATGACCAAATACCTGCAAAAGTAATGACATTACATGTGTTTATTGCTAATTAGCAAATGTTAGCTTGCTAACACACCACCTTTATTTAAACAGGGAAGTTTCACTGAAAGCAATGCATTCTTTTTCAGAACATTCTCGCCCGGAAGCTCCCCAGGACAACCACAGTCCATGCTCAAGCGCTGTTGTTTCACTTCCCCCACCCAGGTACAGCCTACTGGTTGGGGATCGAACAAGCAACCTACTAGTCACATGCCCATTTCTCCAACCCACTGACCTTAAGATGGTGAACATGGTCAACATTACCTACTAACCATGCACATGTTAGCATTGTAATGGTGAGCATGTTCAAAGTTCAAAGCACCACTGTGTCCAAGTACAGCCTCACAGAGTTGTTAGCATGGTTGTAAACTCTTAGTCTTGTTAATCTGTCAAATCTGTCCCAGACTTAATGGAAGTGCAAAACTAAATGACTGCAGTACATCTTCCTAAATGGAATTAATGAGAAACTGAAAAAGAGTGCAAAGACAGAGTGAAGGGGAAAGTGGGAGAGAGAGTGGCCACCATAACTAGCAGACATCTAGAATATAAGTGTATTTTATTTTTCCTATTTGAATCCATCAGTGACAAATACGCATGTCACTGAAGCACTTATGATCTGGTCATAGGCCTCCAGTAGAACAAAAACGCCACAAAACACTCCAAACATCAAACCCATGCACACTTGAACTTGAAGTGACACATGCGAAATGCATATGCAGACATCAACACTGAAAAAAATGACATTCCTTCCTCTTATTAGTGTACAGCCTCAAATGAAAACCTTTCATCTGACATCCCCAACATATCCCCTGTTGAACGCACACACAGAAACGCAGTCTCACACAGAGCGGCGTGCAGTGGGGAATGTGGACAAGTGGTGCAGGGCTCCCTTGTCGAAAGCCTTATCGATTGAGATAAAGGTCTTTTGATGAGGTAGATTGCTCATCAGGCTGGAACGACATGCTTCTAAGATGTGACGCCTTTTCAGACCAGCCCCGGGGCCCATCAACCAAGGCATGGCCATCCTATCTGGGTATGTGTGTGTGCTTTTATGTGTGTTTGTCTGTCTGTCTTTAGTGATCACCTCTTAAGATGAGTAAGCATTGATTGGAGTTAGGCCCATCTGGGTCACCCTGGCCCCACCTTGACATGTCCTCTGTTGTGGGAAGGACAGGGCTGATGCTGGGCATGGACTTCATGCTCTAGCCACAACGCACATCAGACAAAATGTCAAAATGCAATTAAAAAAGCTTGCTAAAAATAAATTTTATTTGGGGGCAATTCACAAGCATATAATTACAAAATACATGTGTTTCCCTGAGTAGTTGTGAGTTTACAACTATTGAGTAATACTGTTTACAGTTCACCCCAAAATCAAAAATACACAATGTTCCTCTTACCTGTAGTGTATTAATCCATCTAAATTGTTTTGGTGTGAGTTGCCAATAAAGGTCATTTATCGCCAAAAAAAAAAAAAAAAAAACACTTGAAAAACTCAACAGCAGTGTCTCTTCCCAGAAATGTAGGAACTATTGGTAGAAAATAGTTCCTACATGAAACTACTCACAACAAATCTGTGGATTATCTTGAGTAATGGTTTCTGGAAAGAGACATTGCTGTTGAGTTTTTCACTGTATTTTTTTTTTTTTTTGGTGCTTTGAGCACCACAAGCCGAGTGCCATATAGTCCCATTATATTCAAAAAATAGACATCTCTACGGCCAAACTCACTCCAAAAAAATCTACATGGATAAATAGCACTACAGGTAAGAAGAAAAATATGTATTTTTGACTGAGGTGAACTGTCCCTTTAAAGTTGCGTGTAATTTCACACATTTGGGGACTTGTGTAAGACACATAAAAATCATACACATAGGGGCTTTTGATTTTGGGGTCTTGAGTTTCTTGAATTTCAAATATTTTGTCCAACTAACAAATACAACTAATTTTACTGAAAGTTCAAGTAATGAACCCAACTAAGTTATTTTAAAATCCTGTCATCCAAGTGAAAAGGTAAAAACAATGCACGACTATCAGTTCACCCACATGGCCAAACCTATATTATAATAATCATATTATGTTCCCTCCACTTTTGCCCTCTCATCAGAGTTTATATTCTGCTTTTTTAGGGGGTTTAGGAGTTGTCCAAGAGAAGTCAGTGATGGAAGGAGTGGACTCTATCCATCAGCTCAACCCACTGGCTCCCTTTTCAGCATTGCTGATATATCCAAGCTCTTAATAATTGATTAGAATTGATTTTAACCCAGCCCTGACCTGATTCAGGATGGACAGGCAGTGCTGTCCAAGCATGAACGTGCGTGTTTACATGTGTGTTTCACGTGCATTTGTGCTTCCGTGGTTTGTGTTTCCACATGCGTGTGAACGGTGCATTTACAGCGAACCTCAAAAAGAAGGTGCAGTGTGTGTATTTGTGTCCGCACACGCTTGTGGCAGGAGAAAAGAGGGCAGCATGCTCATCTTTAAAAGCTCCAGACGTGTTCCCAGAATTAAATATTTAGGCAGACGAAGCCTTGACCTCCTTGTGCTTGCAGAGACTCCTGGTTCCCATTGATTTCTGACGAGACAACTGGGACACCATTACAACAAAATGCACTATAGCCAGCCGCACGTACCCTCTGACACTCTCGCCAGCTTAACCCCCCCTAGTACTTACCTATATTGGCCACTGTGTGTGTGTGTGTGTATCCACTGAGATGGAAATAACTCAAGGTCTTCCTTCTACATTCTCTTCCAGACAGGATTTCACCTCTCAGGACTGTTGACCAGTGAAACTGCTGGCAAGATTCAGCTATCTAGCCTTTTCCCAAACACACACACAAACCATTATATGTGTGAGCTCCAATCACATACCTGACTAGAGGCTGATAAAAGACAAGCAGTGGCAAAGAGCTGGGAGGCAATACATCAGTATTCTTCCACCTGACAAAGACAGATTAGAGCCAGTTACTGAAAGGGATCAAGTTTATATTGTGTTTAATCCCTTACATTTAACTAGGCTTTAACACATCAGGTATTCAAATAAAAGTGGCAGTATCATGAAATATAAGATCCTCAGTGCTGCAGTGATTCCACCTTCTGTTTAACACTTTTCTTTATTGCTCTGTAACTCTGTCTCTTTAATATTTTTGAGTTTATCTTTTTTATCTTTGCTTGTCAAAATGCAATCAGGAAAGTTGGGGTTGTGCTGTAAATTTTGCCTTTCTTGCTTTTCGTAAAAATACGCAATGAAATCTGGTGAGGAAATGTGGAAAAACAGGAGAAATATTAAAATGTCGATCCAAAAAGCGCTGAAAAGATGGCCTAACACTCTTAAACCTACTGTTCCACCAGATTTGACTGTGGTTTTACTATGTGCCAGACAAAGGCACTCCAGTGAATGATACTTTCTTCTTAGCAGGGTATCCCTTTTGAAAGGTTCCAAATTACTATAAACAGTAACTAGAATATTTGCATTTTCTGAAGAAAATGCGTGTGATTGTTGCATCTGCTGCTGCTCGCCAGCCTAGCTTCTGAATGAGTCCTAGAAAGAAGCATTCACAGTTCATGAGTTATTAGCCAAAACATAAAACAGATAATAATTGACCACATAGTGGTGCAATAGATACCATGATTCAATATGTTAAGCTTTTCCACACTGGACATTTAATATTTAAAAAAAAAATATAAAGTCACTGAAAATAAAGAGTATAAGTAATGGCATACATCTCATGAAAAATATGTACAATTTGACGATAAGCTCTTAAGAACACACAAAATGCATAAGAAGACATAAAATGCCACATTATTGGAAAGTAAGTCTGGGCCTACCAGCATTCAAATCCTGGACCTCTGCACAACCCGAACCTATAACTAACTATAACTTACTGACTACACCACTGGCAACCTTCACACAAATTGAGGTAATGACATCACACGACTGAAGATTTTTTGTTTAACCCTCTAGACCTCATAGCACACCAGCGCGCCCATTCTATATTTCACTATATCATTTTAAAATCATTCCCAGTGTATCAAAACACAGAAAATATAGTCCTGAACTTTATAGTGTTGTCATCAATAACCACAACCAGAACTATACATTTTAATGTTTAGATCTCCGATATATATATATTTTTTTGCAGATTTCCACTTGTTCAATTTTTTCAATTCAATTTTATTTATATAGTGCCAATTCATAACACTGTCATGGTACAGCTGTACCATTCCTAGTGTCTCTCTGTCTGTTTGTCCCCTGTTGGTTCCCCTCCTGTGTTTGTGTGCATCTATGTGTGTATGTGTGTGTGCCTGCAGGGTGTGGCCTCCGGTGAACTTCCAATCAGAGACTGATACACCTGCTACTAATCTGCTGCTGCTCACCTGCTCTCCATACACCAATCAACACCTTGCAGTATAAGTACCCGGCTCTTCTCACCAGTTTTCGCCAGATCGTCTGTTTACCCAAGTGATACTACGCCTCTGTCTCTGGCTTGCCTCACTGAAAGATTTGCCTGTCTGTTTTCTGAATTCCTGAGTAACTCTCTGACTCCCTGTGTTCAGGTTCATTCCTCTCACCTGCCTCCAAGTTACTCACCAGCTTTCCAGAAAGATCTCACCACGGATCCTCCGCTGTTCCACCTCAGCCCGCTGTCCTCGCTCCACCTGCCTGCTCTCACCAGTCTCTTGCCAGCCCGCTGTCTTCGCCAGTCCACCGGCTCATGGCGATTACTTCCACACAGCTGGTTACTCCTTGTGTTACCTGTATTATAGTGTACTATATTTTGATTTGCTTAGAATAAAGTATTTCTGATTCTGATTTTACAAGTAAACCGAAACTAACTACTTCAACTCCCTCTGTGCTAGTCGTGCTTTTGGGTCCAGCCTCTGTGTACCATAACAAACAGAAGTTATCTCATTGCACTTTTCCTATAGAGCAGGTCTAGACCGTACTCGTTATAATATTGTTTACAGAGACCCAACAAATCTCACCATGAGCAAGCACTTGGTGACAGTGGCAAGGAAAAACTTCCTTTAAGAGGTAGAAACCTCAGGCAGAACCAGACTCAATGGTGGGCGGCCAGAGAGAGAGAAGGGGGTGGGGGAGAGGGAAGCACATTGCAAATTCCACCTAGAATTTTAAAATAAAAAAATGTAATGGTAGTGGTAATATTAATAAAGCAATAATAATGGGAATTATAGTGATAGGAATAATAATGACAACAACAACTGTAGTAGCAGTTGTCGAGGCAGGAACACAGGGGCAGCAGGTGGCCCACAACCACAGACCCAGTTTCTGCAGCTCTGGGGGTACAAATAGAGAGAGAGAAGGAGAGATGAGAACGCACAAAACTATGGGAGAGTGAAGATGTAGAGTTAGTAACATGCAGTAATAGGATAAAAATACATACAGATGGAGAGGGAGAGGAGGAAAGAGGAGCTCAGTGCATCATGGGAAGTCCCCCAGCAGTCTAGGCCTATAGCAGCATAACTAAGGGATGGTTCAGGACTCACCCAAGCCAGCCCTAACTATAAGCTTTATCAAAAAGGAAAGTCTTAAGCCTAGTCGTAAATGTGGAGATAGTGTCTGCCTCCTGAACCCAAACTGGAATCATTTATTCCATTCTGGATTTTACAGGGAGCCAGTGCAGAGAAGGTAATATTGAAGAAATATGATCTCTTTTCCTAGTTCTTGTCAGTACACATGCAACTGCCTTGTGGATCAACTGAAGAGTCTTAAGGAACTTATGATAAGAAATTGCAATATTCCAGCCTAGAATTAACAAATGCATGGACTAGTTTTTAGGTATCATCTTGAGACAGGTTGTGCCCGATTTTTGCAATGTTACTTAGGTGAAAAAAGGCAGCCCTTGAAGTTTGTTTCATGTGGGAGTTAAAGATAAATCCTGATCAAAGATAACTCTGAGGTTCCTTACGGTGGAGGCCAGGGCAATGCTATCTAGAGCAAATATATCTTTAGATAATGTGTCTCGGAGGTGTTTGGGACCAAGTACAATAACTTCAGTTTTGTCAGAGTTTAACACCAGAAAGTTGCAGGTCATCCAGGTCTTTATGTCCTTAAAGCATGCTTGAAGTTTAGTTAACTGGTTAGTTTCATCTGGCTTGATCGATAGATATAATTGGGTATCATCTGCATAACAATGAAAGTATAGAGTGTTTCCTAATACTATTGCATAAAGGAACCATATATATGGTGAATAGAATCGGTCCAAGCACAGAACCTTCTGGAACTCTGTGACTAACGTTTGCATGCACGGAGGACACACCGTTATGTGCAAACTGAGATCAATCTGATTTTCTAGTCTCTGTAATAGGATGTGATGGTGATTGGAGTTGAATGCATCACTAAGATCTAACAAGACAAGTACAGAGACAAGCCCAATGTCTGATGCAATTAAAAGGTCATTTGTAATTTTCACCAGTGCTGTATCTGTGCTATGATGCACTCTAAATCCTGACTGAAAATACTCAAATAAACTATTGTTATGTAGAAAGTCACACAACTGATTGGCTACTGCTTTCTCAAGGATCTTAGAGAGAAAGGGAAGGTTAGATATACAGTAGGTCTATAGTTGGTTAAAACCCCTAGATCAAGAGTGGGCTTTTTAAGAAGAGGTTTAATTACAGCTATTTTAAAAGACATACATAGCCTGTTAATAAACACAGACTGATCATATCAGCAAAGAAGTGCTAACTAAGGGTAAAAGTTCTTCAAGTAGCCTAGTTGGAATGGGGTCTAACAGACAGGTTGATGGCTTAGATGAATTAATCGTTTAAGTTAGTTGAAGAAGGTTGATAGGAGAAAAGCAGTCTAAATATATATCAGGTTTTACAGCTGTTTCTAAGGTTCCTGTGTTTGAAGATACATTAGTACCGGTTGAGGGTAGGACGCGATGAAACCACAGGACTATTAAGATACACTGTTAGCTGACAGCAATTGATGACTAATTTTTAAAATGCATATCAATCTTAATACTAAATAATAACAACTCTCACACTAAAAATATATCAACTAGAGAAGCAATTTCTGAATAAATTGTGGGCATGAATGCTGGCTGTTGAATGATACATGTCGAATAATACCAATAGTGTATGAAAAATGTGGAATATTTTAAGGTTGGTTGAAAAAGGTGACGCTAAACTGGATTGCTGGCTTTAGAATGTGAATAATACCAATAATGTATGAAACGTGTGGAATATTTTAAGGTTTTGTTCAAAAAGTATGAATGAAAAAATAAGGTAGAAAATAGCTGAATCATAGCATAAATGTCATTAAAGAGCTGACCAATTTTAAGAGAGAGAGAGAGAGACAAGTAGACAGACAGTGTGAGAGACAGCGACAGGAAGTGTGAGAGACAGCGAGAGAGAGACAGATAGGTGTGTGTGTGTGTGTGTGTGTGTGTGTGTGTGTGTGTGTGTGTGTACATGCCTGCTGGGACACAGGTATTCATACATGTCTTTCTCCTATACTGTATGGTTTAAAGGTCCATTAGTTGAGTGCTGGGATTTCCTACTGAAAGTGAATGGACTTCAGACTAACTTGTATTTATGTCAAACTGCACTAAATACCTAAACTAAATCAGCTGTTTCCCAACTGAGATTAAAGGTTGCCATGGTGATGGTTCACAAAGCAGGTGTGTAACTCCTGGTTCAGAGAGTTAATATCATAGAGATTTTAACTGAGGCGCACCTCTCAAATTCCTGCTTCTAGCTCAAACCCCTATCACCAAAGTGGGAATGAGAGCAGTTAGAAATCTCCCTGTTTCTGCCTCCCTCTTGAAAATTCTGGTCTCAGTTAATATGGAAGTCTTTATGGCAGTTGACTGGCACTGCTGTCACTTTGAAGTTGACTGTGCAAACCCTGTGAGTCTGCTTGATTCCACAGTTACATGTCTGCAACCTTTTCCTACATTTTGATGTATAAAATATGTATGAAGAGTGAAAACTGTGAAAATCATAAAAGAGGAATAAACTGTTGGAGGTTTAATCAGTTAAGCAGCATCAACAGTGTGTAACTGTATCTGTGTAGCCTGAAGGTGCTCAGAGACAGAAAGAGCCCTGTAAAAGTTGCCTTCAAAGACGACTGAAACAGCTCAATGTTATGCTGCGTTCTAGACAACTCAGAACACGAATATTTCCAACCTCCTACTAGAAAAAGTACAATAGAACACCACAGCAAAGTCAGAGTTCCTACTTACTTGAGGCAAATCCATCTACCCCAAATTCATGAAGAAGCAGTGTTCTGATGTCACACAACAATGGCAGCACCCATGGAAGCGCACATTAGACTACATTTCAATCAATAGGGGAGGGGGGTAGGATGTAGACTACAGTATTGTATTAGGCTAGTGAATGGAATATTGAGAATAAAAGTGCCCTAAAATAATATGTATAATGGCGTTTGTTCATGTGGTGTTGTTTCCTCCTCTGTTTCGTTTATATATGAAGAGTCTGCACTGCTGAGAGTTCAGTTGTGTGTACACTTGTCAAAGAAACATCAGTTTGTCACAGTCAGCCATGTTTTTTGTTTACGTTTGACGTTGTGCACCTGGAATGCTTGGAGGTCGGAAGTTGGAAATCTCAACTGGGAAATTCCGACCTCTGACTTTGACTGGAATGCAGCATAAGGACAGAGGTATCAAATGCCAAAAATAGCTGAGCACCTATTCACCAATCAGAATAGACTGCAAACTGCTTTGATGTGTAATCAGCCAATCAACCTCTGGTGTGTGTGTAACTGCCTGTGCTGAGTCATTGAGACAGACAGAGAAATCCCTGTCAAAGGCCCACTCAAACAAGACACCCTCATTAAAAGACTGTAGGTCATATCGTTGAAATGACCACACCAAGAGTATCCATAGGCATAGGCTTTTCCGAATGTCTACATATGTAATTTGTGTGGATAAAGGAAAAAATGTGACCATTACATCGATTTAAAAAAACTGGCACTTTCTGCTTTCCTCCAGAAATTTCGACTCACAGTTAACATGGGAGCATATACAGCAGTTGCTTGGCACTCTTGTCACTTGGGAGCTCACCAAGCCAAATGTATAAGTCTGTTTGATTCCATAGTAGTTTGATTATATGTGTAGAACCAGCACAAATGTTCCTATGTTTTGGTGTAAAATGATGTATGAAGAGTGAAAATTGTAGTAATGAGTGCAAGTTTAAGAGATTTTCAGAAAATTTTACAAATCCTCTGCACTCTAGCGATGATGTCACCCATTCTAGCTCTGAACATTCCGCCCAATACAAACCCATCAAAAACTCAGAAAAGGACTGAAAAAAGCATAAAACATAAATTGCTATATTGAAAAAAAAACTGTAAAAGATATAAAAAAGCTTAGTAAAATTTTAATAGCTGAAAGTATACAGAACTAGTAGTATTCCAAAGTGGAGTAGGTTTGAAGAGGATTTGAGGATTACTCCAATGACTTACAATGTAAAAATGTGTTAGTATAAAAGGTAGAAAAAAGAAAAATACAAGCACAAAGAACTGAACATTTTGATAGTTGAATGTTTTTTATAGCTGAAAGTATGCAGGAGTAGATGTCGACCGCAAAACGTACAGAAGACAGTAAAATATTAAAGATTTGAAGAACAATAGTACTATTTTTAATACTTTTAATAATTTTTTTGTAGAACATACACTCAATAAAGACCAACTGCTGATAGTAAAAGTAAAAATTAGAAGAACATAGTGTGATTAATCACACAATAAAAGTAAAGATTAGAAGATCATAGTCACACAATATAGATTAGAAGAACAGTGTGACAAAAACACAAATAAAGATTAGAAGAAAATAGTGTGATTAATCACACAATAAAAATAAAGATTAGAAGATCAATCACACAATAAACCATAGTTTTTCTTTAATAATATTGCAGTTAGTAATATTAGTCAGCTTTATTCATCAATTGTGGCTGCAGGTAGACTGCTAATGCATTATCTGCATCCTATTAAAATACAAATATTAAGTCTAATAAAGTTATTACAGCAAATGTGTTAGCAAACAGTTGGTACACATCCAGCAGACAGAGCAACATTATCATTCATTTGAGTTGTGTTTGTGTCCACCGGATGAGGGATCCCAGGAAGACTAGAGGCACATCCACGTGCCAATGGGGATCCTTAAATAAACAAAAAAAAATTAATAAATAAAAACTATATCTGTCCAATAGTCACTCTTTTTAGCTTTGCTGTGGTCTCCACCAACTCCTGAGAAAAATGTCTGGCTCTTTAGCTGCTCAATGCTCCACTATGTTCACCAGCTAGTCAAGCTAACTTTGTCTCTGCTGCTTTTTTGCAGAACACAGCTGTGTGCTTAGACTGTAAACAAAGTTATGAGAATGGTGAGAATGAACCAAAACAGTCAAGGTGCGGGCCCTTAAACAAAACAATGAGCTGAACGCTAAATGCTTTCTCACAGGTGCTTTATTCTATCATTCCAATTTTTCTTGACTTTGTCAATCAATTTGTTCCTAATAACTTCATATCATTATTATCTGTTTCTTTTTTAATTTGTGCTTTTTAAAAACACCAATGCAATGGGGTCCTGGCAGAGCCCAGTCAAAACGGTTAAGAAAAGTAAATAAATTATGGACAACAGAAAAACACACTTTAAACAAAGTGGTTCACAACAGCATCGTAACAAATTGTATACTAATTTCTGAAGTTTTTCATGCTAAGAATTAACTTAGAATCTTTAAAAGCATTAAATATAAAGCTAAGTATGTGCTACTGTACCTACACAACACCACAGACAAAACCATTTTGAGCTAAACTGCAGCGCCCATAAGTGTGTGTAAAGTATGTGTCTGTGTAAGCATACCACATTTAGGCCATAATCTGTGCCCTGTACAAAAGGTTAATCACAGTGTGGATTGGAAAGACAGTTGATGACAGTGTGTTCTGTCGGTTTGTCTGACAATGACAGTAACACAAAGTCTCTTTTAATCCCACCTCACCACACTTCCTGCCCTGCCCTGAGACGTAACCCGTGCGCATTAAATATGTCAGCCTTGTTTTTCTCCTTCTTTTTTAAAAATGTTCAGTCCAGTGACGCTGTCAGTCTGCCCGTCAGCATCACTGACACTTTATTAATTCTGGTGACCTTCTGACCTTTTGTTTAATGCCATGATCTGGCCAAAATTTCCCCCATGCACAAGGAATATCAAAAGCTAACATCTACCTGTGAAACATACAAAAAACAGAGAATTAACACTTTCCAGTTTGGATACACCATACATTTCACATATTAGTTGTCCGATATGCTGAACTAGTGAATAGGAGGACTATCCTTGAAAATTTGTACCCTGCTTTAGTGTCACTTAGCAAGCTACTGAATCCCTAACACCTCTAAGGCTGCTTCTTTGTACCATTGACCTCCCTTTGGAAGGATGAAAGACATAAGCCCATTGGTGATCAAATACAGTTATTTGAGATACCAGGTTATCCACTAACGTGAGGTAAAATGTGTTCAGATTATTTCTCAGCATGCACTGCATGATGTACTGTATTTGGAATCTTGTGTCTTTCTGGATGGACACATAACAGAAATCTAGGACTTAACTCTTCCAGACACAACAGGGTCTTTTGGCCTTGTTCATGGCAAATGCACTACCTGAAATTAAGCATTTCAGATCTGGATTTATTTGTAGGCTTGGATGTTCTTTGTAAGAGCTAAGTTAACTTATTTCAGCAGATGCCTGCTATTCAAAAGTTTGTTCATTATGTATATTTGCACTGATAAGTCTGCATCTGAATCAGAAAATATAAATTAGGCTCAACAGTTCAAGACTGACTGAAGATATCACATCAGTGTCTAACCTCTGGCCATTAATCACAAGGGCCAGGGCTGCACCCAGACACTATGTTTGGGGGACCGGTCAAACAGTCTCATTTAAGGTGTGGAGGATTAGGCCTATAGCCAGGGGGAGGTCAAAACTATGATCCCAAAGAGACTGACTGCTGGACAGACAGAGGCCACAACTGGAGAACAGAAATATACAGAAACACAGACAGAGAAAGAAAGATATAGGAGGGTATGTGTGTGTGTATGTGTGTGTGTCCTCCAGTATTGCTTTTAATGAGATCTGTAGGACAGTAACAATCATATCAGTGACCTTTAACCTGGAAAATGGCATTTGTTTAAGAGAGGAAACCTTGCTCTAAACTGATAGTCCTGCTGTCTGACTAAAGAAACTTCTTATAATGTTAAAATTCTTGATATCCATTTCAATTGGAAATACTATAAAACAGGTTTTGAACAGATAGAAAGGTCAGAGGAGTATTGCAGGTGACCTAGCACTATGGCCATGCAAATTTCTGTTTCAAATAAGCAAAAGCCAAAAGCTTTTGTTTTCACAAATTTCAGAACTTTCTGATATAAAATCCAATTTCCAGTGTAGGAGAATCACTTTAACACTAGAAGTGCCAGAATTCCAAACTTACTAGAATTGCCGTAAGCAGTCATTTTGACCGCTAGATTCCAAACTTTATAATCTCTAATGATAAATTACCCAAATGGGAGATTACTGCATTTATTGTGTTAGGATATCTTTTAAAAAACCAAATAACACCAAAATATACATTTAAAAAAGTTTAATTATACATTCATCAATATTCATATCATCGCATATAGTAAATCATAATTATTGCATAAGCTATATTTACACCAGTGTCACCAACTCCCGCTTTGCCTTCAGCCCATCGGTAATGCCCACGCTTGTGTGCACGGAGCTCAGAATACATACATTCTTCCTTGGCTTTCCCTGATAGATGGTGAGCGTCGCATCTACACATTTTAGCACCTTTTGTGCTGAACAGCTCTGCTTGTTCTTTTGCGGAGGGGGGCGACTCACGCTTAGTTTTCCCCAGGGTGCCAACCAGGCTGGTCTTCTTGGCCTGTAAGGCGTGGCCAGTTTCAGAGAAGTGAAGAAATTATCTGGTAATATTTCTTCCCTTCCCCAGGAATGGCTCCCCCAGTTTCAGCACCATACTCTCTCCCACGAGCTGACCTCTGCTCCGCGTCTCCTCTTTTCCCAGAAACGGAGCTCCGTTCAGCATGTATTTTTAATTGACATCCTCAGCCAGCCAAAATTGTCAGGTCATGAGCTGCCACCACGGTGCTGATGTGCCTCAGCCACAGTGCAGTCCCTGATGTGTTTCAGCATGCCATTGTCAAACACACAAGAAGGCCGTGAGCCGTGTGTGCTGTGGGGCCAGCACAATAGAACAATAGAATAGCGCAAAATTCACTGCGGTCAATATGACCGTGTATGACCGAAATAGGTAAAAATGATCAGATTTTCTTTGCCTTTTGTGTAATTTATATAAGCCTTATTGTAAATAAAAATACAAAAACTTTTAGGAAAAGTCAGGTACCAGCAAGATTGTATTTTTTTATTCAACAAAGTTATTGCACATATAAATTTCAAAACGGTCAAAATGACCGTTGTGGCCATTCTAATGTTAATCAAATAATTATACTTTAATACTGGGGCACCACCCTGTTCCAGGCAAAACAAATACACCAAATTCCAGTTTTTCTCAATCGATTTGGTACATTTCTCCAAACTCAGGTAACAGCTCTCAAAACAGTTAACACAGCAAACTGAACACACTCTTATGCTGGCAAAACCGTTAAGTATTCACTGCACAATGAAACACAGCATTTTATTCTAGTAATGCATTTATTAAAATTCAATATTAACATCAAAATTAAAAGTGTGTTCTCTGTTGATTTTATAACAAATTCAGCTGAAGATACACAAAGAAATAAATGAAAATACATGTTTTTCATTAAGTTCTTTAATGAGGAGTTCAGGTGTATAACAATTGTTATCAATAGCAGTCTACCTGCAGCCACAATTGATGAAAGTTTATATATATATATATATATATATATATAAATAATGCAAATAAGTACATGGGTAAATAAAAAAATAAAGTGATAAATGTACTGCATTCATTGAATCAATAATTTAATTACATCTGGCCAGAGAATTTCATTAACATCACAGAAAATATTTTCACGAGTCATGCATCATGGGAAAAAACGCCTTGAATGCTGTATCCATCCTGGACATGCTTGTGCCCCAATATCTCCACAGGCCTCTTCCATCGCTTGAGGAAGACTTACTTGGTTGTAAGGGTTGCGATCATGTACTTTCCATCTCCCAAGAGGAAAAGAATTCCTCATTTGGATTCAGGAAAGGAGAATATGGTGGAAGAAACACCATCCTGAATTGTGGGTGATTCTCAAACCACTCTCGCACTAGTGCTGAATGGTGGAATTGGACATTGTCCCAAACAACTACAAAATTCCGCACCATTTGCTCCTGATCACCCTGCGGAAAGAGGATTTCATTGAGGAGGTTTAAAAAATGTAGGAGCCTTGCTGTGTTGTATGGTCCCAAAACAGCATTGTGTGCCACAACACCAGTTGTAGAAATTGCTGCACAGAAAGTGATGTTGCATCCTCGTTGTCCAGGGACATTGACTGTAGCACGATGGCCAATCACATTTCTCCCTCTTCCCCTTTTTTTTTGATTGAAGCCTGCTTCATCAATATACAGGTACTCATAATGAGTTGCACTGTTATCCAACTCCAAGATTCTCTAGAGTAAAAAGAACACAAGGTAAAATATAGTAAATTTGTGTTTTACAGTAATGGCATTGATTGCAGTCAATACTACTGTGAAATTGTTGCTGAAGTTTGAGTTCACACTTTGAAGCAGCAGAATACATAGATATGCCTAAATCTTTCACATATAGTTGCATGGAATAGTTTATGGACACATACTTAAAATTCAGGAAAAATATATCTTTGAGTTTTGCAGTAATTGGGTTGCACATACTTGAACAAACTGGAATCGCCTTCGCTCTCCTCTGACAGGGCACTTTGTATAGTTGCTTCATTCGGATAGCATTTCTTCTTAGAACACAGTCAATTGTGGAAAGACTGCATTGGTGGATATTGTGGAACAGTTGATTGTCCTGTGTTATTCTTTGTTGAATTTCTTTGAGGCGGAGGGTGTTGTTCTGGACCACCATGTCAATAATGGCATGCTCTTGTTCAACTGAAAAAAGTCTTGTTCATCCACCTGAATGTTCTCTAACTTCAATTCTGAAAAAGGTTTGGACAAGCAGGAACATTTACTGTAGAGATCTAGACCTATGTCAAACAAGACTACATGGACTCTCATTGTAAAAGTAGAATGATATAGTTACTTACCAGTTTTCCTTCTGAAATGTACGGATAATTGAAGCCACTGTGGATCTGTTTATATTGGGCTGAACTCTCTGGCCAGCTTCTCTCAGTGAGAGACCATGATTTATGACATGGTCAATAAGTGTGGCTCTGATTTCATTTGTACCCTACCCTCATTCTACCTCTCCTCCCTCCTCTTACACCTTGGCCTCCTCTTCCTCTTTGCCCTCCTCTTCCTCCCTGTCCACCTCTTCTTATATTTTCTCTTTCCACTATACCATTGCCCTCCAATCTATTCATCTCTTCTCCTCTTCCTACATCCTCAGCTCTTCTCGCTCTTCCTCCTACATCTTCAGATCTTCTTTCTCTATCTCCTCCTCCTCTTCCTCTTCTCCCTCTACCCTGGCCACCACCTCTCACTCTTAAACCTCTTCTGTTTCCACTGCTCATACTTCTTTTTTTGTCTTACTGTATCTCCTCATTTGTCTTCTTTGTTCTTCTTCTATTCCCCTTTTGTAGTTGTTGTAATTACGTAAGACAGCTGTGTGAACAATTAGGAAATTGGCTTTTTCTGTGTTGAGTGGATTACTAACTCCTCAGAAAACAATTTGCCGTTAATTGAAGACACAAGGTGTGCAACTGACTATTTTACAATTCACAGAGTTTTGTTTGTTGTTTTGAAAATGGTACAAAAATGCTTGTGATCTTTGTGAAGAACGATGAAAAAGTTACAAATGTTTTGATTTGGTTGGCTGTATGAACTGCTGTGATAAAATTTGGTATTTTTGTGCACAGTGTTTTGAGAAAATTATGCTTTTGATATGTGATTTGTATGAAATGAAGGAGAATTTACTGTTTAGGACAAAGTGTACTGATCACTGTGTTAACTGTTTTGAGAGCTGTTACCTAAGTTTGGAGAAATGTACCAAATTGATTGAGAAAAACTGTAATTAATACATAAAACTTGATGATTAAATTGATCAGTCTCTTAAGAAGGATTGAATTATTTTCGAAAGATTAACCTTGTCTTCTGCTTCAAAGAAAACACATACTGGGTGTTATGGTAGCTCCCCTTGTACAGTGCGAGCCCCATGTACAAAGTCCTTACCACAGCAGCCCGGGTTCAAATCCAACCCGTGGCCCTTTACTGCATGTTATCCCGCTCTCTCTCTTTCTCTCCCCCACATTTCTGTCTCGGCTGTTCCTATCAAATAAAGGGGGGAAAAATCTATTCCTTTGTTTCAAACTTTTAACATGGCTATTCATGTTTTCCTGACTTTAGTGAAATTTAAGTTTTACAAGCAAAATATCACATACTCAAACATCACTATGACCATGCAATCATGATCTAAAACATTCCATAAAAATTCCATGAATAAATAACTAAAACTAAATAATAAGCAGAACTAAATGTTAGACATCAATGAAACATGCTGAGAAATCTTAGCTGGGTTACTGATTTGTTATATAGCTAATTCACTTTAATTCAGACTTGGGTTAAAAAGCAAGAATATCACTGTTACTTCCTCAGGAATTTCCCTTCAGTTTTATTTTAGGCAAACCTTATCTCAGACCACATCAGGGGGTGAGAAGAAAGTGTTGGTGTGTGTGTGTGTTTTCAGTTTCTTCTCTTGCTAATCAAAAGAGTAATTTTATGGTTCTTCACATCTTGCTGTGACTTTGTTATCTTGACAAGACATATTTTCTCAGGGGTGAGAAGTTCTTGTCTTGTCTGGCAAGTCTCCAAATTGACATTTTCAACTATTAGGGAAAGGAGAACTCAGTTTGCAGATCCGGAGGAGTCACAAGAAAAGGTGTATTCAAAACTCCCCCCATGGAATTTCATCAGGTCGTAAACATTGCAGCAGAGTGTTAGTGAATGTCTGGGAGACATGCAGCCATTGTGATCACTACACAAAAGTGTACAGATGGGTTACAAATTAAAAATAAATCCCACATAAAGTGCCAACAGAACAGCTTCAGTGCTCCCTGTCATAAATTCTCCAAGTCTCTGAACTCTACTGGAGGGATGAACAACATTGTTCCAAAAGATATTCCCTCATCTGGTGTTTTATTGACGGTGGTGGAGAGTGGTGTTTTAACACATCACTCCAAAATCTCCAAATGCTGTTCACTTCGATTATGCTGAGTCAGGCTAGCAATAAACTGTGTGAATGTACGCACACTATGAGTTACAGTTTGTCACAATTTGAATGGTACAGCTCAGTAAAAAGTCGAGTTTTGTTTAGCAGCAGCTGAGTATAGTGATGTGGGTTAACCCTGAAGTTAGCTACAACTTCACCCTGGATCCATGTAGTAATTTATACAGTTATGGTAATGAGATAAAGGAAGTCAAGCTCAAATGCCTAAGTGTTTTTAACTATTGATATGTTAAATAAATGTTACTCAAAGTCACAATCCATTATTTTCTGGTTATTGTTCAATACAGAGAATTAATCTCTACTGCATTTGACACAGTGAACCACCAGACCCTCCTCTCCACACTTAAAGGATTGGGTGTGTCAGACTCTACACTCTGTTTGCATCCTACCTGACGGGTCGCTCCTACCAGGTGACATGGAAAGGATCGGTGTCGGTTCAGTCTGACAACAGGGGTTCCACAAGGCTCCATCCTAGATCCTCTCCTCGTCTCCCTCTACACAAGGGTGCTTGGTGCTGTCATACACTCACATGGCTTTTCCTACCACTGCTATGCTGATGACATCCAGCTATTCTTGTCATTCCCCCCATCTGACACTCAAGCAGAGGCATGCATTGCTGCTTGCTTGGCTGAAATCTCAGAGTGGATGTCACCACCTAAAACTCAACCTGGACAAGACTGAGCTTGTGTTCCTCCAGGGGAGAGGGTCCCCTCACTGAGATCTGTCCATCACCATTGACAACACTGTGGTGGTGCCAACGATGAGGAACCTGGGAGTGCCCCTAAATGAAGTGTCGTTCTTAGCAAATATTGTAGCAGTAGTTCTCTCCTGTCGATTCCTCCTTTAGAACATCATGAGGTTTTGCTCCATCCTCACCAGGGAGGAGGCCCAGGTGCTCATCCAGGCGCCTGTCATCTCCCGTCTGGACTACTGCTACTCAGCAGAAGCAGGTCCACATCACCAGCTGTTTTCAGTTGGACCAAACAACTCATCAAATCAACTTTTCTTTTCTCTCTCTTTCACCTTGCAGCATCAGTCTTCCTCTCTACTCCCTCTCCAAAAGTCCAGGCCTCCTGCAGCTCACATTCCCTGGACTAATCTCTGCCGGTTCAATGTTGTTCAATTAAATTCCAGTTGACATGCGTTGGAAGTAGGCAGTCCTCCTCGTAATTCAGCCCTCTTTATAACCAATCTATTTTTTAATAAAGGTTCAGAGGAAAACATTAAAGTATTGATCTTTATTTATCGACCTTGGCCCAAAGCATAGTTAAAGCTGACACAAATCAATCAAAATAAATTTAAAATGATGATAGCACATAGGAGGAGCCTGGCCGCCTGTTTCGGGAGTAATTAAGGGGCTAGGCAGAGGGAACCCAAGGCAATAAGAGTAACAGTAATACACACACACACACACACACACACTCACAAGCACAGCCACAGAGTGAGCTGCAGAACTGTTTAGCAGGCTGCAGATTAGAAATTTGTTTTGTATTAAATGAGACGACTAAGAGGCAAGGTTAATGAAAGGGCACAGCACTTTGAGGCCATAGTAATCCACTGAAACCCTCTCCTCACTGAATATATGTGCAGCCCATACATGCACACACCACACCACACACACACCCATGAGGCAGCCTACAGGACATCCTCTGCTTAGCAAAAACAATGGGTATTAATTTTAAAAAGTGAGCGAGAAATGGTTGGTTGATGGTTGTGTGTGTGTGTGACAGAGAGTCAACTAGCCCCAAGCGCATTAACTGATTTTAATCTGCCTGATGATGTCCACTGAGCAGAGAGGTCACAAAGTGTGTGGGGTGTACCAGAGGGACTTGTGTAGAGAGGAACAGCAGGGCAATCAGGGACTATTTCCTCTACTGCTCTTTCTTGCACAGACAGCCTGCCCCAGTTTGTGGCAAATCAAATAATCGGAAATATTTGTCCAAAATGAGGCATAAACCATGTGGCAGGGGTGTGTCATGTGATAGATCACTATGTGTGTGTGAGAAAGATAGTGAAAAGTGTGTATTTAGTGTCCAGAAGTGATGGTCTAAGCGCTATTTACAGTACAGCACCAGAACTCCTAGCCAAGCCCCCAGATGTATCGAGGTCATATGAGAAGTGTCATACACAGCATGTCAGCTCTTTTCAGGCATTGTTGATCCAACGTGGCGTCGCGGCTTGAGTCAGCCGTCTCCGTTCCGCTCACTCTCAGCGTGCCTTAGGATGATAACATCTTTGCACATCCCCCACTCGGGTGTACTAAAGACACGTTGCCAGCTTTTGCCAGAGTTTGTCACAGTTCTGACATTTCTAACTTTTGTCATGTTTGTGATATCGGAATTCAGCACGTTCTGTGTGGCTCGGGATTCAGTTGATCTGTAGGGCCCCTTCCTCTGGCCCACAAGCCAGAGAGAGAGGAGCTGAAGTTGACCAGTGAACAAAACCAGTGCTTCTGTCCAGGGGGCCTGCGGTGTCCACCCTGTTGGCATTCCAATTTACATTTTGTCTTGTTGCAAGTTATGATCCATTATTTTATGTGAATGCATATTCACATTCCATTCCATTCCGTTTCATTAGCTATTAAACAAAACCTAACATCACATCTTTATCTTTTATCAACTGGCGGACTTGTGTACCATTCCTGCTGATTTCAGTTTTTTTATAGAAATAGAGAAGTAAATAAATAGAGGACACAGTGAGTACTAGTGCCTCTAGTTACACATTTACACTAAAATTATGGAGGTTAATTCTGGTATCGATATCAATAAGAAGTACTGGTATTGATACCTGTTTCGATTTAATCCTATCGATACCCACCCTTAATGTCTACTTGTGTTCCCCATTACAAGTAATGCCTTGTAATGGACATGAGTTGTTAGCAGTTCAACCCAAGAGTAAAGTGTCTTCTCGGTTTGTTTAATTTGAAGGATTAATGGAGGCCGAGAAAGGTTAGGAAACAAACCTAATTTTATGTAACAAAAGTATTTTTTTCTTTCTTATTCCTTTACTCATTTGATGGGGGTCCTTACTGCCAATTTGAAAATCTAAGCAAACATAATTATTTATGTTAATTATTTATTATTTAAGTTGTTTCAAAGAAAAGGAAAACAAATTACATTTTTCACACTATACTGTGTATGACAGAAAAAACTATAAACTACATCTGCCTCTCAACACTGCAGATTTTGACTTCCCAAAGCCCCTTTCTCTAAGACTGAGCATCTAATAAATTGTCCCTGAAAAATGTATTAGCATTGAAAAAAAGATTGTACAGATTTAACACAGGCTCCACATATACTGAATTATATGATATGAACTGTCCTGCCATGTTCTAACTTTATGACAAAGTCCATCAAAATCCCCATCTGTGAGACTTTCCTGGGTCTAGAAGCTGAACAGATGGAAACTGCTGCATATCTTAGTTATACATACCTATGCTTGCAGGGGGGAAAAGTATCCACTTCCTTTCTTGCAGTAATTTCTGCATAAAAACTCATTATTTATTATGGAAAACCATAATTATTGAGTTGCGAAGCTGTTATTTAAACTATGTATTATGGTAAGAAAAATAATTTAATGTCCATTAAATGTCATTTCAAATTGACCCACAAGGTATACTCACTTTAAAAAATTAAAACAATTTAGAACTTTCTTAACTAGAATAAAAACATAAAACTTCAATTTTATGCTTTATACTTCAATTTCAAAACACTTGGATTCCCTTGAATCCCAAACATAATACTTACATTCAACTGTTTGAATTTCATTAATTCCATAGTTTTGGATGGTTGTGTTAATTCTTTTTCAAGAATTTGACCTGTGGTGAAGATAGTCGCAACTGCTCTTTACAATTAAACAACTCCCCAATTGATGAGCAGAATGTACAATAAGTGTGCACTCTTTGCAAGTGTTCACACATATGGTGTTTGTTTGAATGTCCTCTCCAAGACTGGCATTTTAGCTCATGTCTTGGCCGGCTGGATTTTGGTATGGGTGGTCTACCTTGGGTGTCAGCGCGTGCTTTACCGAGCCCCTCTACCTTGCATTGGCACAACCTGCCAACCTCCCAGCATCGGTTGAGAAGCTGGCACATTGACATTTATGTTCAGTATAATTTTCTCTGTGGCTGTGATTGAAGAGCTCAATTGCTTATGCCATGTCATGGATTCGCAATCCTTGTTGGTCTATGCAGGATCCAGTCTGATTAGATGTTACATTGGAAGCTGACAGTGTTTGCTGTGGTGGTGGTGCCCATTCAACATAACCATTTCCAGATTTCCATTACCCCTCATGTCTTGTGAATGGTCTCTGTATTCAGTTTCCATTAAATGTGGAGGAGGATGTGCAACATCTTGTCTCTGAATCCTCTTTAGAAGACACTTAACATCCTGGATTATCAACAGCATTGTCCGCTGACTCTAAAACATCTTCTAAATCACTGTTGTGACGCGGAATTAAAAATGATGCTTTTTGCCTGCTTAACTATCCCACAAACCAGCACTGTAATGTACACACTTGATAATAATAGGAAATAGGATAGGAAATTGACTTTTCTAAATGGTAAATGGACTGTACTTATATAGCGCCTTTCTAGTCTTTCTGACTACTCAAAAAACATCAATCTCAGTTTTTATCTATCTACTTATACAATAATTTGACCTGATCCAAGTGTTTCTATTATGTGGATAAAAAGCTAGATTCATGAAATTTACAGTTTATAAAATCTTTGTGGGGGCTTGATACTCCTATTAACTCAACTAATTGGCACCCACAAACTCAAATGGGTCAAACTGACACACAACAGCTACACCAATACCACTTTTGTAACAGGTTTTCCCGAGTGGAATGGACAGACCAAACAGTAAATTAGTGTACTGACCAACTACTTATTGATACTGTTATACTTATGAAATATGTCTTTCACTCAAAAACAACCCTAACACAGTAACAGTTAAAGAAAATAGATTACAGCAGTTTGACCAAACAAAACAGATAAAACAAAACAAAGACTGTTCACTGTTTCTCTATTAATCAAAATACAGACATCAGAGAATTGTCTCTACATGTTTCAATTGTTTTTATAGGTTTTTCCCATGTATATGTGTGTAAGTATACAGTATTAAGATATACTGTACCTGTTGTAATTAAAATATATTATATTGAAAAGTAAGGATGATGCTAAATTTGATGTGAATTCACGTAGAAGCCATATCTGAAATGCAAAAACACATTCTTTCCTCTGATCTGAGTTTAATGATTTATGTCATAATATATCACAATGACCAAATCATAACATGTAGTCAGTGTATCAGTCATTGTTTCTTATTATCCTCGAAACAGGTTTTTGTGGCAAATCAAAGTCAATGCATGGGTTTGCTCTGTGTTTAGTGAATTCTGTACTGTAGCTTTTAAACAGCATTCATGTCAGAGAACTGACATCCGAGCAGTGTTCCTCTTTAAAAGCAGTGTAAAGCCATGATCTGTTTAATTCCCTTACAAACCATTTCTGGAGCTTTGAACCCATACACCTAGCCCTTCATGACCATCACCTCAACTTGTTTACTTCAAACCCTCCATTCATCTTGCTACTTTAACTTGATATCTTCCTTTTTCCAAAAAATCTCTCCATGCTCTTCGCCAAGGAACCACTGGCGAGCCAGCCATTTCAGCCTGGGCGAGATATTAATGAGTTTACAAGGACCTTCTCAGTCTAATTATGTCGAGCAACTGCTGTCTCTTACTGGGCCATGGCTCCCAGGGGAGAACACAAATCTACCAGAGGGAAGCAAAACTCGCCTACTTTTGACAAAACACTTGACATGCGAGGATACAAATAACGCCGGCCATCCTACATTACTACCGTGATTAATGTCGCTGCCCAGCATTGCCACCCCAAATTTAACCTGAAAAATACCCAGCTTTGGCATTAAGACAACAGCCATTAGCGAGGGGTGGGTTGTCGAGGCACAGAGAGGAAGCTCAGCATCCTCAAGGGGAGCTCTTGTAAGAGATTTCCAAATACTGTAAGTGCAATTAAACTGATTTGATGTGACCTTTGTGCAGACTGAACTATTATGTTCATGAAAGTTTCCCCACCATGCTGACATTTGAACAGTGACACTGACATCAGAAACACAAACTCTAAAAAGATTGGAAGCTTAGCTCTTCACAGAATAGGAAAGTGTGGAAATGTGGGCCTTCATGTATCTTACACGATAGATTATTTTTTAATTGCTGCTGTAATTTTTTGGTTTTGCATGGTTTAGGGGTTGTATGGTTCTTTAAGTTATTTGACATGTGTTGGATGACATGAGAGATACAAGGTTTTTGACCAACAATAAAATCATGCATCTTTTACTTAAGTGTTAAAAGATAATTGTGCTTTATTACAACTTAATAAAAAAATTATTTTCGTAGTTATGGCATCATTTCCATCAGTTATGATAACATTGTACTCACTGAAGTCATTTCAGCATTGCTACAATAATCAAGTCAAGTCACAAGCGGTCAGCAAAGGTGAACTACCAAACAGGCCTACTGGGCAAAGGCCCAAGGGCTTGCGGGGCCCCAAAGCCAGAGCCTGTTATCAACTTTTCTTGTTGGTAAATCAGAGAGCTCAGTCAAAAGTAGGGATGTCCTGAAAAGGTTTTATTCTTTGGCAATAGCCTTTTGGTGAAGTCTGGTGATATATTTCTATTACTGTCAAAAAACTCCCATGAAAAGAACAAAACCAACAATGAACTACTACACACAAATATTGTGTGTATATCCAAAGTCTGATATATCTTATTTCTCTGTGCCATAGAGCTAGGGGGGGGCTGATGACTGATGGTTTGGGTCTTTTCATGGGATTTGTTGACAATAACAAAAATATAAAATATCACCAAAATTGAGCCAGGAAGTCGGTCTGTTAACTTTGATGGCTTTTTATCATGGACAGTTTGGGTAAACATTTTATTGTTTGCCTTCATTACTTTAACTAACCTGGGAGTTTGTTTAGAACCTGACTACTCAAGTTTTTGACCCATTGGACTTTGTTGTTTCAGTGTCATTGAATTCCTTCCTTGAATCTCAGCATTTAACTTTGTGACAGTGTTCCGTACAATGTCGTTATTACCAATAGGAATGATGTCCAAAACTATGAAAATAAGATCCAGATTTCTAATGAACTGCAATTATCATTTCTAACTGTTTAAATTCAGTTGAGGTCCTGAAAACAAGTTTGATCAAAGTTTGAACAGAAGGAAGTGGAGTGGTGCAGCTTGTTCTGAGTATGTCCACTTTGCTAACAGTCAACCATCATTGAAATGCAGCTCTGAGGACCAAATGACATCACCTCCATACCTTATGCAAATATCCAGTAGGATCCATTACGCAGCAGGAGAGATAAGTGCGTCCAGAGCAGAGCAAGGCCCACTCACACTCACAACTAACCTCTTGTACAGAATATTTTCACTCACACACACACATACAGTGGGTAGCACATTAGGCCTAAGTTTGCTCACACACACACACACACACACACACACACACACACACACACACACACACACACACACACACACTTATCTCTCACCCTCTAATACAGAAATAAGACACTTTTGCTGCAGTGATGGCAGTGACACTGTGCATGGTGGAGGTAATGGAGTATAATGGCCTTTTAAATCTGTACTTCCAGAGAAAGATAGAGGGAAAGAGAAAGAGGTTAGCATTAAGCTAACTCTGACTTCATCTGCACTTATTTGTTATTGTATTTACATCCAGGATAAGGTAACTGTAGGATGGCAATGATTTTAAGTGGGCCCAAGGAAAACAGCAACTGCCAAATATCTCCAAAGAGTAAGGTAAGTCCTAAGAAGTCAGCTTAATGGCAAGAACAAGTCCCAGGCACTAAACAGCTACACCCTGCCAGTGATCAGATACCCTGCAGGAATAATAAGGTGGCCAAAGGAAGAGATACAGACCACAGACGTTAAGACACGAAAGCTCCTCACCATGCATGGAGGGTTCCATCCCAAATCCAGCACGCTGAGACTGTACGCTAGCCGTAAGGAAGGCGGCCGTGGACTAGTGAGTATGAGAGCCACTATCCAGGATGAAACATCCAAGATCCACAAGTACATCAAAGAGAAAGCCCCAACAGATGACATGCTCAGTGAATGTCTCAGGCAATGGGGAACAGAGGAAGAGGTGCTGGAGGAGGGACCATAATGGGAGGACCAACCCCTATATGGGATGTACCACCGGAACATAACTGAAACGGCTGATATCAAGAAATCCTACCAATGGCTAGAGCGGGCCGGACTGAAGGATAGCACAGAGGCACTCATCATGGCTGCACAGGAGCAGGCCCTGAGTACCAGAGCAATAGAGGCCCAGATCTACCACACCAGACAAGACCCAAGGTGTAGGCTGTGCAAAGAGGCCCCTGAGACAATCCAGCACATAACTGCAGGGTGTAAGATGCTGGCAGGGAAAGCATACATGGAGCGCCATAACCAAGTGGCTGGCATAGTATGGACTGGAAACTCCAAGGTCAAAATGGGAACCACCTCCAAAGGTGGTAGAGAATGACCGAGCCAAGATCCTGTGGGACTTCCAGATTCAGACTGACTGGTAATGGTAATGGGGAATCAACCAGACATCGTGGTGGTGGACAAACAGCAGAGGAAAGCCGTTGTGTTTGGCAATACCAAGTGATGGCTACATCAGGAAAAAGGAACATGAGAAACTAGAGAAATACCAAGGGCTCAGAGAAGAGCTGGAGAAGGCTTGGAAGGTGAAGGCGACAGTGGTGCCCGTGTTCATCGGAGCACTCGAGGCAGTGACCCCCAAACTGGAGGAGTGGCTACAGCAGATCCCTGGAAGAACACCAGACATCTCAGTCCAGAAAAGTGCAGTCCTAGGAACAGCAAAGATACTGCGCAGAACCCTCAAGCTCCCAGACCTCTGGTAGAGGACCCAAGCTCAAAGGATGAGACCACCCGCGGGGGGTGAAGGACGACGTTTTTTTTTTTTACACTGTATATTTACACTGTATATAGCAGGAGGGGAAAACAGAAAGCTCAATGTTTAAGCCAGCGTGACATAAAGGCAAAAAGTACAGTAAATGTGATTAACTCATTTTTTGCACTTCAAACCAAGTTATCAAATCATTTAGACCATGATACACTGAAGTTCAAAAATTCTACATGCAGCACCTTTATCTTTCATCAACATCAACCCTTCCACCCTCATGACTAGCGAGATAAAAAGAGTGGCCAGCACTGACCCCTCTCTCATCCCTCTCTGTTTTTTTCACGCCTCAATAATAGATGTTTTAAAGTTTAAGTGCTGCCAGAGGGCTGCGAGCCCTGCTGTTCATTAAGTCAGCCACCGCCATGGAGCAGCATTTACATCGACAGTGCTCTGAATGCCTGCTCTGTCTGAGCAATTACATCTACTCTAAAGTGCTGGATAGCAGGAAGAGGAGAGGAGAGAGGAAAGAAAAAAAAGGAGATGCCAGGTTGAAAAATAAGAATACCATAATGGAGAGAAAGAAAGGACTAAGCAACTCTTATTTTACACACACTCTCTCTCACATACACACACATAGAGCTCCAACATTAAAGCGCCCTGAGATACCAGCAGCTCACACGAAAAAAACGTCACCACACACACTAAACACAATCAGTTGCTCATGTAGACACAACAGGGGAGGCAGAGAGGATAGCCCTCGGCTAGATATGTGTTCTGTCATGCTTGTCATCACAACACGTTTCATCTACTAAATACGCTCTACCAGACAACAAATACGCCAGAATGCTAAGAGCAACACACATTTGTTTACAGATGAAGTGACGTCTCAGTAAGACATCCAGAGGTAGATGGCAGACAATGGCGACAGATAATAGCAGAAATGTAAGGAACACATCTTTCACTTGTAATCCCTTTGTTGACTATGACTGCTTTTTAATTACAGTATTTTCACACAGTATGCTGTATCTTTTACGTATCCTTTTAAGTTGCAGCTCCTTTATTTGTATACTAATTTTCTAGGCCAGTGGTTTCCTTTTAGAGAGAAAAGTCAGAAAAAGTAAATAAGTATAAAAAATAATAATTCTAATTAACATGTTACAGATTTATTTTTTTCTTATCCCTTTAACCATCTGGTCACCCCTCAGATTTATCTTTGGACCCTTTTGAGTTTACTAACCCCGAGGTTAGGAACCACTGTCCTAAGCAAACAAAATTGTTTCAGTTATTTCTTTCAGTTAGATTTTCCGATTTTTCATAATATTCTTAGATTGTTTAATTTAAAGGCCTAAGGAGACAATGTATACATTTCTCTTTTTTCTTCTTTCTTATCCCTCATGGACAGTTAAATCACCCATGTGAGGTCTAAAAACCATTCCTGTGAAAACACTGCAATACTAAATCATCTTACAATACATACATTTGTTTATGTTACAGTGTAATAGTAAGTACAATTTCATTTATATAGCACCTTTTAAAACAAAGTTACAAAGTGCTGCACAGGATATAGATACAGAAAAATAAATAATATACATAAATTATATGGCAATATACAAAACAATTAATTTCAGCCCAAAACAACCTGTTTCTGTCACTCCAAATGGCAAACTTGGCCAAAACTACAAAAAAATACCACTAAACAATACCATAAAGCTATTCCATCTATCAAAGAGGTATGATAAAGGGGTACTTAGGCCTATCTGATAGGGCTGTGGGGGTACATCAAAAAAGGTTGGGAACCACTGCTTTAAGAGATTAAGTTATGTTCACTGTCTGAAAAAATATTAAGTAAAGATAGAACATTTCAGCATCATCAAATGTTAATTTGTAATTTAATGTTCAGCAGCTTCATTTTAGAGACAACAGTTGTCAACAAGACAATATTCTGTCCAGAAAAATAAAACAATTTCTGTTTCATAGTAGACACTATAATTGATGGAATGTAACTGATGGGTGGTCTAGCATTTTTTTGAGAAAAAGCTTGCTTTGGGCTTACTGCTTAAAACATTGTAGTGCCTTGCAAATTTGCCACAACACAAAACCTATTTGTCCATGTTGTCTCAACTTGGCTGTTTGCCTGAACACATTTGAGAACCCCATTTGGAGATGTTTTCTGGACTAAAATAGTTAAATGCTTAAGAAAAAAAATCCTATTTAATGGGAGTTTGTCTTTGTGAGCGTGGCGTCATGCTAAAAACCCTATTTTCGCCGGGAACGGCCACCCTATCACAAACTCTGCAGGGGAGCCACATTAGAGGTAATGTCATCCACAGTTTAGCCCTTCACTCCTCATTCCTCCATCTCTCCCCTAATGAACTCCCACTGAATTACCACTTCACCAGCGCCCTGCCTTTTTATGATTCTATTTGTTTATCTATCTCTGATTTCCTCTCTCGTCTTGCTCCGCGCCCGGGCACGTACCAGCTCTTTAATTTTATTGGCCACCGTTAGCGGGCGGCGAGTCGAGGCGTTTGGCTTGTCATATAAACCACCACCCCCTCTCCCCAACCCACCTCCACCCCGGTTGGTGAGATTAGCAGATTAGGGTGCTCATCAGTCAGGAAAGGACCCCCGCCGTGGCAGGCAGTGGCCAAATCACACAAACATCGCTGGAAGGCATTGTACCGTAATTGAATGCACAATAATTTCCCCCCATTAATACTTCGCTCATATCGCAGCTTACACATGAAATGTCCACATTATCTGTTGCATTTTTCTGTTAATGTTTTTGCCCCTCAACAGTAAATTTAATAGGAAGAGTAAAGGGGGGTGGGAGCAGAAAAGAAAACATTTCTCATTTTTCATTCTATCTATTCTAAGTAGATGTCACAAGAGAAAAGGATATTATCACAACTGAATCTAGCTATTCCGATGATGACCACCACACCTGCTGAGGTTCACATACTCTGACTGGTAGCTGACCAACAATCACTACTGATTAATGTTGCTTCATGTTGTTTTTGAATAATCATGCTTTTTATATTTGCATGGCTACATCAAGAAAATATTATTCTCTCTCCTCTTCCCATAAGACTTTTTGTGATCAACTGTTTTATTGGTTCATGAACAATATAAAAAACTGCAGCAAAAGGAAAACGTCAGCAATACAGACATCACAAACACATAATAAATGTGTATCTACAAATACAGTTTATGTACTCTTATTCAGACATGCTGTACACATGCCAGCCTTCACCTTCAAAATCACCACTCAAGTAAAAAGCAATGGAGCATTATTTTGACCACACATTTTTTTCTAAATGAGCCTTTACCAAGCAAATGAGATGTCCGTTTACATCAAGAGCACCTTCAACAATCTGCATGGAACAGGAAACATGTTTCAAAAATGAATAAATTTCTATCTGGACATAGACTTCGAGCAGATGCTGCACCGCCCTCAGTTATTAGATTTTGGTGGTCAGTGTCTGGTGACCATTTTACTAAGTGACTGTATTTTCTAAAAATCTTTTTTATCAAAAAAAATTTACATAATTTTGTTTAGTAAACTCAACTATGTCAAAGTTCACAAGATTACCTTTGAAATGTCCAGCATAAACAGGCCACATGCCAAGAGCATTTTTTCTGCCATATACTTCCAGGAAGGAAGCCAGCTGAAATGGTCTGGTTGTGAAAACTGCACTGCACCCTGGGGCTTTTGGTGGGCCTTACATACTTCAAGTGAGTGCTAGAGAAGGCTCATTCAAAAAAAGATATCACCACTTGAAATGTCTTTGGGTTGTTCTGGATAATTTTAGTTAATGCTCACTGATTTCCAGATAAACCAATCTACCAAAGATTAGTATGCTAGTAAAAGACACAACGCTGATGCAGTGCCTTAAAAAAAGTACTATTATGCTGTTTTGCATAATTTATTATATTATGGAGATTACTAAACTCATATCACTGAGTTTTGAGTGCAGTTGCTTCTATCAAATATCTACTACATTTTTGAGAGCAGTTACAACAGTAACATATAATGTTAAGAAAAAAATCCAGAGATTTCAAAAATATAGTTGAAATATTTTGAGATTTATCATATTTCAAGAATAAAGCCAAGAACTAGATTTTAATATTCTATTGACTTTTTTTCTCATAACATTAAAACTTTTTCTCAAAATATTTTAACATTAATATAATTTAAGATTTTTTTTCCTAATATAGTGGCACTAATACTCCATCGTATAAAGTAATGCAAAGGTGAGAAACAGTTAAATCTAAATCTGTATCATCATTTAATCTTAACAAAGCAGGAGACAAAGAAACAATTTCATCAACAAAAGTCGTCATTAGGGCTGAGGCCACTCAAAGATTCTCACAAAACTGGTTAAACCTTTTTGTTGTGTTTTTGTTATTTACTATACAATTTTTCTCATGATGCGTACCATAACTGACTGGATAATAACTTTGTCTAACACGTGAAGCATCCGTGGATCTGAGTGTGCAGCAGGCTCTTCTGTATTATCTGCACCATTGTTTTTCTCTGCTCCGTGGCCAACTTAGTTATTGTATTATAACTAAGTTATCTGCAGTCTCCATGCTTCAAAGTGTTCATAAACACACAAGCACCAGCGTGAACTGAACTCTCACAGTTGCCACTCATGCTTGATCCTGTAAATGTTGCCATGGTTTTGCAGCCTAGCGACCTGCACATGTGTGTATATGTGTGTGAATGCTTAACAAACACTCACCTTTGATTCTTTCCCCTCAGAAGCCTGCAAACACTCAGGGATAAGTGCTTGACGTGCTGGCCAAACAATAGACATATTAACTCTTGCAGTGACTGCTGGTGGGAGTGTTGGTGTGTTTATGTGTGCACACTGCAAGCATGTGTGTGCAGAGACAAATATAAAAAGAGAAACATGTAGTAGGTAGTAGTCAAAAAAGAGATAAATGGTGAAAACTTGACAATATATTGCAGAATCACAGATTTTCTTATGTTTAACTTCATCATCATTTTTGGTGATCTAGAAATTAAAAAATATTTTATTATGGGCCATAGCCAGGATTTTAAAAACACTGAGGTCTGTAGTCCAGATTCCCCCACCCTCCTAAGAATTTTTTTAATGGCCACCAAAAGAGCTTATAAAATTTTAAGATTTTCTTTTCATTTAACTGTTCAATTATATGCACTAATCAATATTCATTATATTAACAATGTGTCAAACACTGTAAAGTGAAAGATGTTGATTGTAGTGACAAACTCACAATTATCACCAGACTGCAGTTCCTTTCAGCATTTTAACCTTTTCTAGCTCATTGTTCTGGTTTTCCAATCCTATGAAACTCGTTTCCAGCAGCAGCAGGCTGCTGTTTTCAGCAAAAAAAAAAAAAAGCTTTGATAAACCCACTGCACACTACCTGCCCAGCACCAAACAGTTGACAGACAAACATCATGACTAGCTGGTGAACATATTTAATATTTGTTCTCAGATGGTAGTGGAGATCAAAACAGAGTTAAAAGGAGTGAATTAAGGAGTGAATGTAAGTGAAGGAGTTGTAAGAAACGTGACTCCAAATGAATGCTAATGTTTCTTCATGTCTGGTGGATTTTTAAATTGGCAACTGCTTGCTAACATGTTAGCCATATCAACTTGATAAGGTGATGATATATCAGATGTGTTTTTGTCTTGTTCTGTTGCCCCCCAAAAAATATATTAATGCAGCTTTAAAGATATTAGTCTAAATCTAAAGTCAAAATAAGTGTAAATAATACTGGAATCATCCTTAAAAAAACAAAATCCAGGTAACATAAAGGTAATCTAATAAATATTCATAAAAGAAAAGTAATTTGTGTGTAGCCATAAAAAGTTAATTCCTCTTCAGGTTGTGTAAAACCCTCAATTTCTCTGTAGCAATGCTGTGAACATGACTGTGTGTCTTTAATGGTATCTACGACCCGGATTCTATTGTAGCATTCTTACTTCCTTTGGAGACTTACAGTGAAAACATAAATTCAAAGAATGAGGGGTGTTGAGAGACATAAAGAAGAGGAGACAAAAGACTACTTAATAAAGACGAAGATAGAAAATCAGAGCTATCGAGAGAGCAAATATTGATACAAGGCCGCCCAAGCTGCTGGTTACCTGAGCGGCAGATACCTACAGCTTTTGTTAAGTGCATTAGGAAAGGCCGAGCACAAAGCTTAGAACACAAGTGGATCATCTCTACATTGCTTCCAGACAATGTGTACAGTACGGTACAGTGTGTATGTATTAAGGGTGAGTCACTTCACACTCAAAAATTTCTGCAACCTCAGTGGAAAGTGGTGAAAGCCGACATGAGCACCATGGTATCTATCTATCAAACAGCTGTCAGGTGCAATAATGGTCACTTTAAAGTAAAATGGCATAAAAATGAACGGATATACTGCTTTTAAGATTAAATTATATTATCAATTGTATTATCAATATCTACAGTTGAATGTATATGAAGTTTGCTAATATAGGTATGTGTGTGTGGAGTATTTTCATTCATTGTGTTTCAGTATTTCATGTATAATTTATCAGTGTGCATTTGTGTATTTGCATGCATGTGTTTGTGTGCCTCTGTGTTGTTTGTGTGTGTGTGTGGCACATGTATGCGTGGTCTTGCTCAGGAAAGCACACCGCCCTGCAGATGACACTCAGAATGCATTATAATCATTAATGAAAAAGTTAATGGGGCATTTTCTTACATATCAATTTACATTTGGACTATTTGGGTGCACAAATTATGTCTGGGCGGTTGCGGCCAATGCCACTTGGCACTGAAACAGAGGTCTAATGTGTTTTTGTGGACATCAAATGTTGTGAATAATGATGCGTCCACTGAATGCAAATCAGATGACACTTGCTAGGCCATGATCAACAGTGCCTGCATGGAAACTTTCACCCACAGACACAATGAAAGAGAAGGGAAACACAGAGAGAGCTGCTATTAGCAGGACAAAACATTTCCTGCTGTATTACACCTTTCAGATATGATGTAAAGCTACATTCATTATCTTGCATAAACCATGCATCCACATATGCAACATTTCAGTTATATGTACAGAAAGCCTATATAATAAACCAGAGGTAATACATTTGCAACACACACACACACACACACACACACACACACACATACATTCACTCCTCCTGAGTTTTCTGTAACAAAGAGCATAACATAATGCTCCCAAATGCATGACACAGTGTTGTATTCAAGGATATTAACGCATCATTTTTCTGTGTGAGAACAGTGGGTAGTGCTGCCATGTTGTCACCTATTGGCCCCAGAGGGTTTACATCAGTGGATTTGGCATTGAGGGGTGTGAATGAATATGTACATTAACCAAAAGTATAGCCATGACTCACTGGTTACATCTCACATATCTAGAACCCAAATATCTTTAGTTGCACAGTTGAGGACTGGTTTTCTTCCTCTGGAAGTTGAGGTTGGCAGATTTGAAAATATTCAGGAGGAAAACAGAATGTGTGAGCTGTGTGATTTGAGAGAAGTGGAAAGTGAGTCCCATTTTCTTTCGTATTTTGCCCACTCTGATGATTTAAGAATGTTTTCAGTTTTACATGAAATGGCTCAAGAAAACCTTGAAGTATTCAAGTGTACTGATAGTCACAATTGGAATGTTGTTTTATTTTGATGTGTTTAAGGGAGCTAACTTTGTTTCAAAAGTCTGGAAATGCAGGCAATATGGAATATTTAATTATTATTTATTCTGATTTGTCTTATACAATACATTTTACCAGTGATTTATGAACTTTGTTGTAGACATCAAAGCCTGAAAATCTGATTGTGAAAATTATTTGAATTGGTTTTCTTTATTTTGGGACTTTTTGTAGTATTGTTTGAAACCGTACATACAGCATTCTGGGTCTAGTTTGTGATGTATTACAATAGATACAATTAAATTCATTGGGGGTGTCGTGGGGGGGGGGTTACATTGACTCATGACCCCTGGACAGGGGCGGCTGGCCAATAGATAGCAATAGGGAGACGCCCTCCTTGAGCCACAAAAAAACATTATTATTATTATTATTATTATTATTATTATTAATAATAATAATAATAATAATAATAATAATAATAAAGTATACAAATTGTATTTGTGTGTTTATTTGTGAATTATGGAATGCACCGAGTAATATGTGTAAAATATGCTAGAAAATCATCTGCGCAAAATGTATGCTTTTCCTACACGTCTCTTCCGCCTGTCTGAATGTCTCAACAGCTCTGGGGTGATGGAGAAATCACCCACAGGAGCAGGACTGCGTAGCAGTTTAGCCAATTGCTGATTCAATTTAGTCAACCAACGTCCTCAAATCTAATCCGAAAAGGGCGATTATTTTTATTTTATCGCGCCATGCGTGCCCCTGCTAAAGTCAGGACTAGTCTCTACAGGCGCCCTTTTAACTACATGACAATGGCTAGTGCAGTCACCACTCCAAGACCCAACCCTAAAACGGTAAAATTGCTCCCTCAAGAGAGAGTAGAACTTTGGTGGAGAAACTACATGTGAAAGAGCTGGGCCCAGATCGACCTGACCTCGCAATCACACAGCAAGCTAATGATAAGGGAAGCAGAGTATGCAAGGCTTCTCTCATACCTGGTACACCAGAAAGTCCTGGCTAGCTGGATGCAGTCATGTTAATGCCATATTTTGCTTCCCATGCTTGCTTTTTAAAACGAGGACAGATCCAGCATGCACAGTTATGGGAGTGAGGGATATGAAGCACCTGTCTGAGAAAGTAAGGAAACATGAAAACACCAGGGCACAGATCATTTTGTCAAGCTATCCATGTTACGTAGCATGTGGATGATGGCCACAGGAGGTGGATAAAAACACTGATTTTATTACCATTCAAGCAGATGAGACATCTGACATTTCCACCCACACACTACCAACTTGTGCTAAGCTACATTAACATCAGCAGTAACATCCAACGTTTTTTCGTCTTTTCGAGTTCATTACCAACTGCCAACAACATCACTACAGCGCTTCTGAAGAGGCTAAGCACCATACTCCCAAATGGACAATGAATAACCAGGTATCAAGCAGATGTACTCAAACTTTGACTGGTAGTGTACATTTGTTCATGTTCAGCCCCAGTGTGGTGTTTTTGTGCTATGTGCATAGTTGACATTTTAAAACAAATCTCAAATAATTCCATGTGCAAGAGGAATTATTTTAGGTTGTTTCCTTCTGTTAACTGTTTTGTGTTAGTTATCAAGGATCCCCAACATATTTTTGAGTATAATTCAATTTAATTCACTTAACAGTTTAATTTGAAATTAATTTCTATGCAGGTAATGTTTACATTCCAAGATGTACCGATCTAACATGTTTTCCATGATCCAGTGTTCATAATTTAGCATTTTATGCAGTATGGTTGTGGATGTGTTGTACGGCTTCCGCCACCAGGTTGTGCCTTTTAACTAAGGTGAGGGTTTTGAAGCAGAAGTTTGCTGGGGTTTACCATTTCGGAGAACTTGACTCCCATGCTTACAAGTATGTCCATTCAAGTGTCTGAACAGCAAGGACAAGAACACCATTATTCCTAATTGTACTTCATGTTTACTTATCCTGATCTTTAGCTTCCTATTGGTTTCCCCAACAAAACAAGGTCCATAGGGGCATCTCAATAAATAAACATTTTCTATTACATGTTTTATATTATTCTGAATTCGCCTGTGTGGGTGACCAAAATAAGATATCCTGATGTGTTTGTCATGGCGTTATTTACTGCTTTATTTCATGTTGGAATAAAACAATTGTTAAATATTTAACTGCAAAGTAGTAATGTGTATATGATACCTTCACTTTTTTGCAGTAAATCACACTTGGATGTTTGCTGAAAGTTGTTTGGATGTGGCACAGCCCTACCTAGAATCTTTTCCACCAGCCGCCACTGCCCCTGGAGTACAGACAAACAAACAGAAAAAGAGAGAAAGTGGGAGTCAGATATCTCTGATGGTGTTTTTTTTCAGCTTTCAGAGGTAAGTTGACTTAATTGCCCAATGGCTTTGAGGAATGCCACCTATTTCACTTCTCACATCTCTATTCTCATTTTCATTACCTCATATTGCTACTTATTCCCCTAAAATGGGCATCGCACCTGATACTTTACATAAACAATTGCAAATGAAAAGCCACCCTGCAGTTTCCCCTTTTCCTCCCATCACTCCCCTCCCTTGCACTCCTTCCAAGCTCACCTCTCTCTCTCATTATCCCATTCCTTCACTTGCTGCCAGCTTCCTCCTACCCCCTCCCCTGTTACTGGCGAGTGGGCGAGAGCGATGGGCAATAACCCAGCATGCCGCTTTTCGACTTAGCGCTACCTGGTATGCTAATATCATTAATCAATAGAGCCCAGATGTGTTTGCTGCGATTCGAAGGATCTAAGGGTCCCAGTGGTGCACAGGTACCTTTTTTTACCTCCTCCCTTCTTCTCGCTCACTCCTCCTTCACTGAAAAAAAAGCTCATTTGCGAAGGCCCCCAAGATGGCCGACTTAATGACAACCACAGAAGTTTTTCCAACAAATTTCATGGGGCATGATCCTAAGATAATAGCTTTTCAGCCCCAATGACAATCCAATTACCGTGCCAATCAAAGCCCACGGCATGCTGTCTAATTATGATCAAATCTGGCTGTCAGCTCAAATACTAAAACAGCAGCTTTAAGTCCAACAAATCACAGTTTAGTGACGGAGCCCAGTTTGTTCATCCATGATGGTGGGAAAGTAGGGTTTAACTTCAGTTTGGAAAGGGAAAAAAAAGATTGTCTTGTTTTGTGGGAGTGCATTGATGTAATATTTGACACAGCACACTCAATCATGATCCTGAATAACATTTTTAATAGACTTCATTATTCAATTATTGCAGGGCATTTGAGGTAAAAAGAGCTTTTTTTAAACAGAAATGAAAAAGAGTGATATTTGTGAATTTACTAAGATCTCTCTTTGCCACACACAAAGACGGATGTAACATGCAAAAATAGACACATAAGACCCTAACAGTCACTCACACTTGCTAACAAACAAAAAGGCGGCATCAATAACACAAATGATTAAACATTCATGGCCTTTTCAGTGGAACATCTGCTGTGTATGGAGCTCTAGCCTCGGGCACTAGGCAAATCAAGAGGATTTCAAGAAAGCAATAAGATGGGGAGAAAGGGAGCAGGAGATTTAAACACACATTCACACACACATGCACAGACATATAATTGCATGTGTGTGCAAATGCAGCCACACAGAGTAAATACAACACAGTGTGGACAGCAGCTCAAAGAAGCAGCTTTTATGGCGCATGCTGGAAAATACACTGATCTGAACAACATCCGAACACACACAAGTACACAGACCACTAGATAGCATGGTTACCTTGAAGAAAGCTTATGGAGAGCTGAACTGCTCAGGAGACATTTTGTCGTTTACTTTCAACTTCCAAATGATTAGAAAGCATTGCTCTTTATCTGTAACATTTTTGTGATTTTGCATATGACATAGAAATTCAGAATATCAGAATATTTTATCTAGTTTGTTAGGAAATTAATTACTGATGTAACCTAAGCAGCATAACTATGTCTTTGTATGGCCGGCATTTTGAGCAAGATTTCTTATCTTTACAGGGTATTGCGGTGCCCTGTTGTTACATATTTTGGGGTTTAAATGACTAATAGGTACAAAAAGTTTTGGAATCGGTCCAGCAGATCGCCTCAGCCAGCAGCCGTGAAACAGGCTGCAATGGCTGCACCGTAATCCTTGGGGGAAACTGCGCCTGTCAAAAGTACCACCACTAAAAGTGCTTGTTTTTGCCACTGACAGGCTCAGATTGTTATTCTAAGTGTCTGACAATATTATGGAAATCTTGCGAGACGTGAGTTGTTGCAGGAAGATGACGGCGGAAATGTGAGTCAGTAAGTCATCTTACTCTTTCACAAAAAGATCTATCTCTGTAGTGATCCTTTCCATAATATAAAATATAGCAGGTGGAGTTGGGGGTGCCCTCCAGTAATAATTTTATGACCAACATCTCACATCATATAAACTCCTCTCATCCTCTTTAACCCTTTAAAAGCAGAAGACAGTTTAATGGTTTAATGAGGAGGAGAGTCCAAACTGGCTTTCTGAACTTCAAATATTGATATCAAGCATCTAATTTTTATTATACAGCAACCCAAAGGGCAGATGATGTTGAATTTACATTTCAGGAGAAACTAAAACTCCTATCAATGTGTATGCAGTTATTTTAGAAAACAGTTGGGGCTACATCTAAAAACATATTTCAAAGTTAACTATATTTTTAATCAGTTGATGAAAAAAAGTTGTTTTCAGTTATTCATATTAGGATACATTTACCATTACTGTAAATACTATGAGAAAAGCAAATCTGGCCATTTACATTAACTGAGAACTCATAAAAATCCTGCTGACACCACAACATTTATTGTGAGCAAACCTGGCTATACAAATGATTTCAATTGAATCTGTGTTTAACAACTCATGAGTGTGTAAAATAGTACAGAGGTCAATTACAGTTTGATTACTGGTGGAAGATTTAAATGAAGAATGATGAATTACTGTCATAGTTAGCCACACCTCTCTCCCTATCCTTGTGTGCTCTCCTCTCCCTGTGTTCCTTGTCAGTCCTCTGTTTGTCGCTGTGTGTGTGTGTGTGTGTGTGTGTGTGTGTGTTTGTACCGGCCTGGGCTGGGCACCCTGGTTTTCCCTCCTGCTGCTGATCACCGGCACACCTGACGTTCATCATCCAAGCAGTCTCCACAGTATATCTACCTGGCTCTACCTCACAACCAGCGCCAGATCGTCTCCGTACGACACCTTCGCCACGGCGCTCTTCTTGATCCAGTTAAGAGTCCAGTTTATTATTACTCGTTGTTGTTGTATCTCGTGTAACCCTTGTCTGTCTCTGCCACAGAGTCATTCCCTGCCACTGATCGCAGCCACCGTATGCTCTCTGCAACGCCGCTTTCCTGTTCTGCCTGCCACGCTACACAACCCAGCTGCTTTCCTGTTCTACCTGCCACACTACACGAGCCATATCCAGAAGCCCCACTCAACACCTCTACCCTCTGAACCCAGCCGGTCCTCCATGGACTGTGTCGGCAAACTGCAATCCTGTCTCCAGCGGACTACACCTGACCCGCCCACGCTGGAAGAGCGCTCATTGACCAGTGCTTATTTACAATAAAAACTGTTACTACTATCCAGTTCTCCACCTTGCTGGAACAGGAAGACTCCACACAAGGAAGTGCATGTGGTCTTGCTGAATTTGAAGTATTTCAACCACAATGATACTATTTGTTTTTCAAGTCCAAACTTTATTTTTTTGAGGTGAGAGACAATGAAGAGGATGTTGCAAGTTTTTTTTTACTAGTGCTCTGCAATGCGTTGAGTCACTGTCACTGCAAAGCAAAGAGTCCAACAATTTCGGTCAGGAGAGACTTTATACAGTGGGAGAGGGAGATCGCTGGACAAAGAGATTGCTGGAGCTTGTGTGGATCTCACCACATGAAGTCCGTGACAAAGATCAACGTCATCTAGAGGCCAGACGAAAAGTCGTCGGCGAAGGCTGGTACCCCTTGGAGGCCTGAAGTGAAGGCGGGGACTCTCTGGAGACCGGTGGCGAAGGCAAAAGCTGGCTGCTGCGATCCAGCAGGGAGTGATGATTGCTGGGACTGGAGGCCACCACGGCACTCAGACTGGAGACGGTAGTGGAGCTGGCGGGTCACTGGACGGCGGAACAGGTGAGCAGAGGGGCGGCGGAGCCGCCGAACAGCTGGGCAGAGAAGCTGGCGAGCCATTGGGCGACGGTACAGGCAAGCAGCTGGGTGGCGGTGCAGGCAAGCGGCTGGGCAGCTGGGCAGCGGTGCAGGCGAGTAGCTGGTTAGTTGGCTGATGATTGGCAGTTCGACATGCATTCTGGTCACTGCGTGGACCACATTGAGCCAGATGGGTGCCCCGGTATGGATTTGGCACTGTGGGCTGCATGTCTAGCGTCGATGGATAGAGCCACAGTACACCATTGTCATCCACCATCGAATCGAAGAAAGGTGCCGGTCTGGCCCTTGGCATGGTGAAGTGGAAGGTGACGGAGAGACTAAGGGAGTGCTGGTATAGTCCTTCAGTAAACGTCCAGTCTTCTGTTACGGACAGACAGGCAGGGGACACGATATGGAGACAGATGGTTGTTTATTAGGTTACAGCCAGGTAAGACAGGTGTGCAGGTATGGAGATGGGGGAGTCTGTTGGAGGGAAGACTCGCTGGTGTGGAGATCGCTGGAGAGGGAGATCGGGGTTATGCAGAGTAGCATGGGGAGTCCTTGTATCAAGTGAGGTCAGACACTGGCTAAGGTGAGTACTGGGTTTAGGTGCTGATGAGGAGCAGGAGTGTGATAGGGAGCAGGTGTGGATGATTAACAGATGGTGGAGCCTGGTGTATCCGTGACAGTTATACTATTATATAGATTATTATTACTCATGCATTAATGTGAAAGCAGGATTTTACTGTTGTAGTTGTTTGAGTTGGCGCTCATTTTAAATTATTTTATATCGGACTGCAACTTTATTTTCATTATGGATTAATCTGCTGATTATTTTTTCTTTAATCCATTGTTTGGTTTGTAAAAATTCTGAAAATAGTGAGAAATGCTGTCACAATTAATCCGAACCCAACGTAACACCTACACAATGCTTGTTTTGTCCAACCAACAGTCCAAACTTCAAAATGATTTAAAAAATAATTAAAATAATCAAAAAGAAAAGCAGGCACAGACAGACCAAGACTGACAGAGACAGACAAAGTGCAACACAGATAGAGATACAGAGCATGACATGTTCATGCTTAATTGTCTAAATTGTAATTGTCTAAAGTATACCTTAAACAGTTGGTATGAAACAGTATGAATACGAGACATGTCGTTAAAAATAAATGTCAAAAAAATGTAAAAGTTGAAGTCAGTTGAATTGCGGTGGAAATACAAAATACATCATTACTCAATATTCTCTAATAATTGCAAACTTTATTGCAGACATCTATAATTTTTGAGGAAATTGGAAACAGCTGTCCTTATTAACTTTTTTCAAAGACACACAGACCAAGACAAGCAGAGAGAAAGGCAGAGACGGAGATGAGCAGAGAAAGTGAGACAGAGAAATTCATGCAGAGCATGATATGTTCATACCTTGCCAAACTCACATGTGTTTACCACTGCAAAGTCAAACTTCTCCTTGAACAGTTGATATGACACATGTAGTGGCAACTTGATGCAGTTCACATGTGTTGGCCATAGGGAACCTTGGTGTAGAGGAAAAGTTGTCATCTTCTTAATGAAAGAACTGGATAGAGGGAGTAGGGGAAAAGCCAGTAGGTTGTACCACAGATGCTCCAGTTGCGAAGGCCAATATCTTCTGTAGTTTGGATGGACATTCTTCTTCTATAAAAAACAGAAAAACATTATAAGTGGTAGTTGGTCCAATATGAAACATCTCTAGAACAATTTACATCAGCTGATGCTGAATAAATTGTCCAATAAGAGTTTTTTACTTCTCAAAACCAAAGGTCATGAAACTGAATGACTCTTATAGCAATGGATTTATAACACACCTTTCATCTTTCAACAATCTCAGGGTGCAACATGATAATGGTACTACAATCAAGAGAACAAGAAAATTTAAGATGTAATGTTTTTGTTGTACAGGTATGTTTTGAAAAAAAAAAATATATATAAATAGATGCCTTAGTTTACTTTTACATTAAACTGTCAATTACCTTCTGCATCCTGGATATAGTAGTAGATAGTCTCACCAGAAGGTAACAAGCCCCTCCTCAGCATCTCTCTTGTTGCTCCCTTCTGGAGACAGATGAATGCTGAAAAGAACATCCACCTGGTCAGCAGTCAGTGTACTTGGCACATAGCAGAACATAGGGCAAAAGCTGTCCTGATGCCTTCAGATTTTCTCCAGAAACCCAAGCGTTTTTAGTCCTTCACAGAATCTGTACAAAGATCATGGAATATATGTATTCATTATGCCAAATTTAATTAGGGTTCCTAATTCACTTATGCATTGTCAATTTATCACTTAGTTTTCTATAAAAATAATAGATTTTGTGAAGTAAGTTCTAGACCATGTTTATCAATGGGTAAAATTCTGATCCCTATTCTGATTAACCTGACTAAACAACCAACATTGAATACCTTTGAAATTGACCTTGAACCGTGTGGATGACCTGAGGCATGACAATGTCATGTACCAGCAGATCCCTGTCTCTTATTGACCGCATAGGCCTCAGACATCCTGCATTGGCCAAGTAGTCAAGCAGAGGTGCCTTTGATGGCTTGTTATGGAGGCTACTTTTTAGTCTTATAACTTGTTAGTAAGAACCCAGATACTTGACATCTGCATAATACATGATCCAAGGGTCTCCTAACAGTTCATAGCAATGCAGGTTTTTTCCACATTGCTATAATGTGATAAAAAAAGGTATGTACACTTTGCTGACTACACTTGTCTGTTCAATAGTGGTTGTATTCAATCTACAACATATGGAAAGTAGTCATTCAGCAATGGGCAGACTGGGCTAGACAGATACTCCCACTCAAAATGGAAAACAACAATGAACATTGTAATGTAACCTAATTCTAATGCAATAAAACAGTTAACAACTAACTAACTGACCGTTTTGACTTTTTCCAAGAGTTGCGTCTCAGCTATGTCTGTAAGTTTGGTTGTGGACCACCATGTACCAAGCTTACCGCAATGGCTCTGCCAGCTGTATAGTACTGGTACTCTCCCTAGAGCTGCAAAACAATGGAATGTAAATGTAAGGGAAATGTAATATTGATAATACATAAAATCTCACTACTACATATAATCATGGAATTCATTGTGCTATTAAATACAGTACTGTTCAGTTCAAAAGCTAAACGTTGTATGTAAAAATCACCATAAATTAAAATTCTCACATTATTAATTTTAGAAAAGCAAGTCATTACCAGAACTGTCAAGAGCCAAGTTCTTGCTGTTTTCTTTTCCCTCAAACATGGGTGACCTGGCAATGGTCTATCAGCAGCCTAAAAAATTCTCTCCTTGGCCCTCCTAAATCAACTCCTTCCTCATTTCTCCCCACGTCATCTGAGAATTTTACTCAGATCATCAAGTAGGGGTCACAGGATACTCTTTGGAAGCTCCCTCCAAGACAGCAGGGCAATTTATAATTAAATTTGCCCTGTTGTTTTGTGCTAAATTTGCTTGACAGTTCCAGCAGTATATCTTGAACCAGCAAGATATACTGCTGGAACCAGCAGGTGGCCCACAACCACAGCTCCGGAGGCAGAAATACCTGCTGAAAGCGACAGAAGGAGAGAGGAGAGAAACAAGAAAGCACAAACTACGGGAGAGAGAAGATGTTGAGTTAGTAATGGGATAAAAATGCATACAGATGGAGAGGGAGAGAAGGAGAGAGGAAAGAGGAAAGAGGCGCATCATAGGAAGTCTCCTGGCAGTCTAGTCTTTTTTTCAAGTTGGTATCAAGTATTCAGATAACTGGTGGAATGAGAAGAGCGATGCTAGGTGACTGTCCAGAGTGTCCACACTTGTACAGTAGTTTCAATGATCTGTTGCAGCCCGATTGTTGAGACATTTGACAGGGTTCTGATGGTCTCTGCTGAGGCCAATATATTGTTAAGTTACACCGCTGCTTCGGTTAGGTTACTTGCAGGCTGTTGAGCAGACATCACTGTGACGAACAAACAACAGTTGTTGTTTGCCTGTTACATGAAATTCTCAACCACCTTCCAGTTCAACTGAAACGCCTTCCGTTTTAACTGAAATCCTCTCATACAAATTGTCATTTTTTTTCAATAGTAATTGTGAATGCTTTTCAATAGTTTACGTAGAGGTTTTCACAATACTATATGAGAGCATTTTCAGCTGTGTATGAGCACATTTTACTAGTATGTGTGAAAGCTTTTCAATAGTTTATGTAAAAAGTTTCACAATATTATATGACAGCATTTTACTAGTGTGTGAAAGCTTTTCAATAATTTATGTAAAAGGTTTTCTCAAAACTATATGAGAGCATTTCAACTGTGTATATGAGCAAATTTTACTAGTACGTGTGAACACTTTTCAATAGTTTTCATGAGAGCCTTTCAGTTGTGTATGTGAGCGTATAGTTTTTCAGTTGTTTTTGTGAGAGTGTTTCAGTTGTGTATGAAAAAGCATTTCACTTGTATTTGTGTGTGGTTTTCAATATAGTTTGTGAATAAGTTTGGTTTCATATGTGTATGTGAGAGGAAAAGTACATGTATATGTATGGTAATTCTCAATAATGTCCATAATGGCCTCTCATACTGGTGGCTGCAGGTATTTAACTGAAAAATAACTCTACACAACGTGAGAGATATTATTAATTAGAATCCACCACATGTGCATCTAAAATTTGTACTACATAAAAACGTAAACAGTCCTATCAAAGTGAAAGCAGCAAAAAATGTAATTATGTATTTAACATTGTGGGGGACCATTTTCAATGTACACCTTCTGTGACCCAACCGTCCAGGTGGGTCTCGGGGGAGCTTGTTTACACTTCAGCATTATAAGGCCTACTCACATGCTTCTCGACTGTGGTAAAACAATTAATAAACAATCTAGGTCTATGTGTGTTTTAATATTTATTTTTAAAATTCTATGATCACACCATTACTTATCTGACAAGGGTCCAGACCTTGTCCACCTAGAGATCAATGCATTGAGACCTGAACAATTCCCCTTTTAAATATGCATGTAGACAATATATTACCAAGTAAACAAAGCTTTATTGTATTCTGTCATTGTTTCCAAAAAGGTGTCTATTCTCACTCACCTCCTCCAAGTCACCTGTGCCTGCCCTGTCTTCACTTTACTCCTGTCCCTGAATCATCTGGAGCAAATATAAGATTGTCAATGACTGTGTGTCTATTGATCTATATAAGGTGATCAAAAAGAGTAATGATAGACTTTTACTCCATTGTATTGACATAGTTTACAAAAAAATCACACTATTTTCACTCACCTCCTCCAAGTCACCTGTGCCCTTCCTTTCCTTTCTCCCTCTCTGTCCACTAAGTCCACAAGAGTCAACATGAGATTATTTGGTAAACTATTGGATTCTGTTCATATTTGTTCATATTTGAACAGCATGGGCCTACATGATTATATGATGGATAGTTGTAGGTGAATGTAGGCTGTTGCCTTCTGAAGATTTAAGTTGATTGATTTCTTATTTACCTCCATGCCTCCTCTGCTGCCATCTATCTCTTCTCCTTTCTCCTTTTCTTTTGCCTGATTACAACAAATTGAACATGAAATAAGTAGCAGCATTTGGTTAATATAAGAAACTTCCATAGAAATACAACTATGGAACCAGGTACTAATGTTCACTTTATCAGCTCACCCTCTTAATGGTTTTCCAAAGAAACGCACTGTTCCTTTTCATGGTTATTGTTAGGACGTCAAACGCAGGTCAAAAGGCCAAAGTGCGAATATTGGGGGTCATGGCTAGACAGGATACTAATTTTTTCAAAACTGCAAATTTTCTCATGAGAGTTTAGGAGACAGCTGGAAGCTAGTGTGCAAGAGTTTGAGAGACAGCTGGAAGTTTGCGTCAGCTGTTTACTTCAATTAGTAGAGTGTAGACCCTGCTCAACCCAGCCTCACTTCGCTGTTCAGCTTTTAAATATTACAAAAATAAGGTCACAGATTATGTTACCTATGCTTTGCAGTCTTGAAAAAACTAGTATCCGGTTTAGCCACGACCCGAACAAGTGGTGATTCTCTCTCCTTTGAACCCAGATTTGCAACGTGTGTGCCTTCTCATTAAATGCATTTGTGGTTCACCGTTGTGCTGGAAAATAATGTTGATTGGTGCCAAATTTTATGCACATTATAAGAGCATAAAAATAGTCGAGATCAATACATTATTGGGGGGTACTTGTACCCTCCAAAGTTTATTATGATTATGCCCAGTATGGATATGTAAGTATTACTATGTTGTTATATGTTGATAGCGAGGAATTTGGTACTTTTCTTATTTTGAAAAGTTTACATTTGAGTTATTTGAGCTGTTCAAAATAGTAATTAAAATAATATAATGATGTTGTTTCCATCTTTAGTTTTTGAAGGTGAGGGGTGCATTTGCAGTGTGCCCCCTTCTCTCTCTGTCTCTCTCTCTCTCAAAACCTAACACGGCAGAGGTGAATGGCTGCCCACCATTGAGTCTGGTTCTGTCCAAGGTTTCTGCCTCTTAAAGGAAGTTTTTTCTTGCCAATGTCGCCAAATGCTTGCTCATGGTGGGATTTGTTGGGTCTCTGTAATTAATATTATAAAGAGTACGGGCTCTATAGGAAAAGTGCAATGAGATAACTTCTGTTATGAATTGGCGCTATACAAATAAAATTGAATTGAATTGAATTGGTGATTCTATTCTATAATATTCTATTTTAAACTGATAATTTAAAGATATTTTGTAGAACACATCCAGCCGTCAAGTTCTAAGCTTTATTACAGTAAAGGCTTGTTAGAGCAAAAAAGCCATGGCGATCTGAAAAGGAGGTTTCAAGGATCATACATGGCTCCCTTGTAATGCACTCCTCACACAAGTGAAGTGAATAGAGGTCATACTTTTGGATGAAAAAAATTACTGAACATAGTTTTAAACCACTTATCCACTTATCCAAAGGCAGCATAACAGTTCAGCACAGCACACTCTATTCTCATTGACTGCACTGTAGTTGTGCTGCTATACATTTACACCTTGAAAATGAGCACAGCAGCTCTATACCCACACACACACAAACACACACACTGCTAACCTTTTCTGAGTTAGAGGCACCTGCGCCACTGAAACAGTCCTGTGAATTATTCCAATTCATAAAGTTGCTTATGTCTAGATTTTATTAGCAGCACATTAGCTGCAGTTTTATGTTTTTATGTTTATTACAGGCCCAACATGATCTATAAATAACAATAACAAGTTACGGCCATGGCTCTGTAATGCTAAACGGATCTATCATTACAGCGGATAATTGTTAATAGCTAGCCCTCTGGGTCAATCACTACAAATTACAGCAGCTCAATTACATGCCATCATTTCTGGGCGTCCAACATGCGATGTGTATGGCAGGAGACCCCGAGATAACCATAGAGAGGGGGTTTAAAAAGCAGGGTAAATGTGGGCATAATTTTACTCAGGTGTGTGATCAGTTCAAGACACTGTGAGATAATGCTTTTAAAAATGAAAAAAAATCTAGCTGGGAATTTGGGTCTATACTGAAAAAGAGTGTCACTCCTTCCATTTGTGTTGTGTTGCTTCTGTTTGAGTCCACTTATAACAACACAGAGAAGGTAGACATGGAGTTGATGGCTGAAAATTTCTACTAACTTTCCATTAAATATTTTGGTTCAATATTCAAACCAGTTTAAGATCTCTACAGAGAAGTGATGTTTTTGCTGTCTAAGGAAGAGTTGATTATTTATCTACAAGCTGCTTTTATCAGATTACAGCCAGAGCATTATCCTGTTAAATGCCTTTCCTGATTCCTCCATCAGCCATCAAGTTGTGAGAAGTTTGTAGACTCTATAAAAATGTCCACCTTAAAGGGCACCAGCAGTGTTTTTTGAAGCATTTTTGATATTCCATACTCATTCATCTCAGACTGCTTCCATTTCAACAAATGTATCCACACTGACTCCTTAAATGATCAGTCAAGGCCCCCAGTTTTTCTATGAGCTTTGCAGTTTCACAACTGCCATATAGAGCTACAGTGGGCAGGGGTAATAAAATAAATGAATCAATAAGACCCGGCACCTGAAGACAGTGACAGCCGAACAGAGGTGACTGCTGACGAGTCTTGCTTGGTGTTAAATCCCAGTAACCCTCACAATCGCCCCACTAGTGGGTGTGTCTTGATTTGACAAGCTTAACATAGTCATAAAAACCTTTCATGTATGTGTAAAACGACAAAAATACCCATTATAATTTCATTTTTGCAACATCAATGAAAAAAATCACTTTTGTGATACTAGTGGGGCTTTCTTGTTTTAGAACTCCATTTACATGTTTCTTGCAAATTCCTGCAATAACACTACAGTAGACATACATTGAGAATGAGTGTTATGGCATTTATGTAGTCTCAAAACCCATGCACATAAAAACCAGGCCCGTGCACGTGAAAACCATCCTCATGAGGAAGCATTTCTGCTCTGCAAGCGCACAGAACAGTATCAGCGAGCGGAAAACCATCCTTGCGAGGGAACATTTCTGCTCTGCGTGCACAAATGCAGTCCCGCGAGCATGGGGCTGTGACAAGCGCTCGCTCGACCCTTCCTAAGTGCACGCAATTACTCAACATTTGCTCGCTCGGCAAGTTGACTTTTGAGACATTGGGGGTGGGGACTCAACTTTTTCTGATTGGCTGGCGGAGGCCGCTTGTCACGCCTACCATCACGTCTGCATTCAGGGATTACATCTGGTCATGGCCACGCACAGATCCCGCTTTTGTAGGTGAGTCTGGTCGGTTTTTTCCTCTAAATGTACATTTGGCAGAGGAGCCAACTTATGAGGAAGACTCTGTGTTTATGTAAATATACAGCATATAGCTTGAGAGCCATATAGTGATTTCCCAGAACAAAAAAGCTAAATACGCTAGCATATGTGGCTAACATTAGACTTGTTATGCAGTGTGTCCATGCTTCATAACTTGCAGATACAGCCTGGAGAATGAAGACGTGACGGTAGGTGAGACAAGCGGCCCCCGCCAGCCAATAAGAAGAAAGTTGAGTCCCCGCCTCCAAAGTCTGAAAAGTCAACATTTTTTAAGACTCAATTTTAGTTTAAATGTCTCATTGGATATTTTTACAATGTTCCCTGAATTGAAAGATAAACCACCAAATCCTTCATTCAGCAGCATTTGGCTACTAGCTCATGGTAATTTTATGCCGTGCTTATAATAAATGATATGTATCATTAAATTCTGATACCATAAAGCAGCAAAATGTCATGGATTGGGATTGTCACATAAATCACTCTTCTATATTTTGACACATGATGTGTATAATGTGCAGATTATGTGCTTTCCATTTTAGCTTCTTCTGTGTCTCTACCATCCGACAGAACAAACACCTTTAATAAAGTCACAATCACAAAGGAGAGAGGGCCAAATCCACTCCCACACACACACACATATAAAACATCATTAAACACACAGCCACACATGTACACAGTCACCAGTGCTATTGCCAGTGAAGCCACAAATAGAGTCAGCTTATGTGTGAACATGAGTAATCATTGGACACACAGACACACAGTAACAAAAGACTTGCATTGATGTGATTAACGCTGTATGGCTGAAAATGTGGCCAAGAATCAGCAGCTTTAAACAGAGATTCACCTCTTTGCCTCCTGCCAAAGACCTGCACTAAAAATTACTTTAATCAGAGACTGAACCACTGTGAAGGCTGACATCAGAGTCTAAAGAGCTATCGTTTTACAGAGCATAAGTATGGCAAACTTGACTGGCAAAAAAGTAACATCAGTCAACATGCAACTAAATAATTTATTAATTTACAACAAATCAATAAAAATCATCAGTCGGCATGGCAGATCATAGATAACAACCTTACCTTCAAACAACAATATGGCTAGTTTGAACATTCGGGTCAAGTGACATTCGGGTCAAGTGACCGATCTGACACAACCTAGTGTGATTTAGTTGTATCTTTTTTTAATGTAAAGAGTGCTTGCCTTTTTCACTGTGCTTCAGGTGTCACTAGTTGCCAACACAACACGACTTTGAATTTTTATACTGTTTTTGCCCAAATATAAGAACAATAAAGTTTATTCTTTACACTACAAATGTTGGTGGAGTTTTGAGTCTTGGGGGTGGAGTTGGACTCTCTGTCAGTGGTGTCAGAGAGGAGGATGCTGGCCAAACTACATACCATCTTGGACAGTGTCTCCCACCCACTCCATGATGTGCTGGTTAAACAAAATAGTACCTTCAGCGAAATATGTATATATAATACTCTATATGCCTCTAAACTGAACTGAAGGGAAGGGAAGCACAATGCAAATACCACCTGGAATTTTAAAATATTAATAACGTAATGGTAGTGGTAATATTAATATTAAAATATTAATAATAATAGGAATGACAATAATAGTAACAGAACCAATAACATCAACTGTAGTAGCAGTTGTCGAGCAGGAACACGGGGGCAGCAGGTGGCCCACAACCACAGATCCAGTCTCTGCAGCTTCGGAGGTAGAAATACCTGCTGAAAGTAACAGGAGAGAAGAGAGAAACGAGAAAGCACAAAACTACGGGAGAGAGAAGATGTCGAGTTAGTAATATGCAATAATGGGATAAAAATGCACACAGATAGAGAGGGAGAGGAGGAGAGAGGAGCTCAGTGCATCATGGGAAGTCTCCTGGCAGTCTAGGCCTATAACAGCATAACTAAGGTTCAGGACTCACCCAAGCCAGCCCTAACTACAAGCTTTATCAAAGAGGAAAGTTTTAAGCCTACTCTTAAATGTGGAGATGGTGTCTGCGTCCCGAACCCAAACTGGGATCTGATTCCACAGGAGAGGAGCTTGATAACTGAAGGCTCTGGCTGCCATTCTACTTTTAGATACTCTAGGAACCACAAGTAACCCTTCGTTCTGGGAGCGCAGTGTTCTAGTTGGGTAATACGGTATTATGAGCTCTATAAGATACGATGGTGCCTGACCATTAAGAGCTTTGTAGGTAAGGAGAAGGATTTTTAATTCCATTCTGGATTTTACAGGGTGCCAGTGCAGAGAAGCTAATACTGGAGAAATATGATCTCTTTTCCTAGTTCTTGTCAGTACACATGCCGCAGCATTCTGGATCAACTGAAGAGTCTTAAGGGACTTATCTGGGCAGCCTGATAATAAGGAATTGCAAGAGTTCAATCTAGAAGTAACAAATGCATGCACTAGTTTTTCTGCATTATTTTGAGGCAGGATGTGCCTGATTTTTGCAATGTTGCGTAGGTGAAAGAAGGCAGTCCTTGAAGTTTGTTTCATGTGGGAGTTAAAGGATAAATACTGATCAAAGATAACTCCGAGGTTCTTTTCGGTGGTGCTGGAGGCCAGGGCAATGCCATCTAGAGCAACTATGTCTTTAGATAATGTGTCTTGGCGGTGTTTGGGGCCAAGTACAATAACTTCAGTTTTGTCTGAGTTTAACATTAGAAAATTGCAGGTCATCCAGGTCTTTATATCCTTAAGGCATGCTTAAAGTTTAGCTAACTGGTTAGTTTCATCTGGCTTGATCGATAGATATAATTGGGTATCATCCGCATAACAATGAAAGTTTATGGAGTGTTTCCTAATAATATTGCCTAAAGGAAGCATATATAAGGTGAATAGAATTGGTCCAAGCACAGAACCTTGTGGAACTCTGTGACAAACTTTGGCGTACACGGAGGACTCACCATTAATATGTACAAACTGAGATTGATCTGACAGATAGGAAAGCTCAGTGCCTTTAAACCAGCTTAGTGCGGTTCCTTTAATGCCAGTTGAATGTTTCAGTCTCTGTAATAGGATGTGATGGTCAATGGTGTCAAATGCAGCACTAAGATCTAACAAGACAAGTACAGAGACAAGTCCATTGTCTGATGTAATTAAAAGGTCAATTGTACTTTTCACCAGTGCTGTCTCTGTGTTATGATGCACTCTAAATCCTGACTGAAAATCCTCAAATAAACAATTATTATTTAGAAAGTCACACAACTGATTGGCGACTTCTTTCACAAGGATCTTAGAGAGAAAGGGAAGGTTAGATATAAGTCGTATAAGTAGTTGGCTGAAACCCCTAGATCAAGAGTGGGCTTTTTAAGAAGAGGTTTGATTACAGCTATTTTAAAAGACATACATAGCCTGTTAATAAACACAGACTGTTCATATCAGCAAAGAAGTGCTAACTAAGGGTAAAACGTATTTAAGCAGCCTAGTTGGAATGGGGTATAACAGACATGTTGATGGCTTAGATGAATTAATCGTCAAAGTTAGCTGAAGAAGGTCAAAAGGAGCAAAGCAATCAAAATATATATCAGGTTTTACAGTTGTTTCTAAGGTTCCTATGTTTGAAGATAAATCTGTACTGGTTGAGGGCAGGATGTGATGAATTTTTTCTCTAATAGTTAAAATTTTATCATTAAAGAAGCTCATGAAGTCGTTACTACTGAGGGCTATAGGAATATATGGCTCAAAAGAGCAGTGATTCTCTGTCAGCCTGGCCACAGTGCTGAAAAGAAACATGGGGTTGTTTGTATTTTCCTCTATTAATGATGAATAATAGGCTGTTATTATTATAATAGGCATTACGGAGGACTTTCTTACATGTTTTAAGACTAAACGAGATTCTTCCTGGTTGTTGCCAGGAACGCCATTTCCTTTCAAGTTTTCAATTTAATTTCAATTCAGTTTCATTTATATAGCACCAATTCATAACAGAAGTTATCTCATTGCACTTTTCCTTTAGAGTAGGTCCAGACCGTACTCTTTATAATTACTAATTACTCACAGAGACCCAACAAATCCCACAATGAGCAAGCATTTGGTGACATTGGCAAGAAAAAACTTCTTTTAACAGGCAGAAACCTTGGACAGAACCAGACTCAATGGTGGGCGGCCATCCACTACTGCCATGTCAGGTTTTGAGAGAGAGAGAGAGAGAGAGAGAGAGAGAGAGAGAGAGAGAGAGAGAGAGAGAGAGAGAGAGAGAGAGAGAGAGAGAGAGGAGAGAGAGAGAGAGAGGGAGGCACAATGCAAATACCACCTAGAATTTCGCAATGTTTGCTTTAATTTGCGGGTTTGGGGGTTATACGGTTATACCATGGAGCAAACCTTCTTTGTTTTATTGGCTTCTTTTTTAGAGGGGCGATAGAATCAAGTGTCGTTCGCAGTGAGCCTGCAGCACTATCAACTAGATGGTGAATTTGGGAGGTGCTGCGATTTGCATAAGAGTCCTCTGTTACATTGAGACAGCATTGAATTAAATGCAGATGGGATCGCTTACTTAAATTTAGCTACAGCACTATCAGAAAGACATCTAGAGTAGCAGTTTTTGCCTAATGGCGTGTACTCCAGTAATAGGAGTTCAAAAGTTACCTAATAATGGTTCGATAATGAAGGATTCTGACAAAGCCAATCGAATCTAATAATGAGATGAATAAATAATTTTCAGCATCCACATGAATATTGAAATCATCTACAATAATTACTTTATGTGTTTTAAGGACTAAACTTGATAAAAACTCTGAGAATTCAGATAAAAACACAGAATAAAAACCAGGAGCGCAGTACACTATAACAAATAGAATTGTCTGTCATGTTTTACAGGTTGGGTGTGAAAGACTAAGAACAAGGCTTTCAAATGAGTTATAATTTAGTTTAGGTTTAGGGTTTTATTAAGGCTTGTTATAGGCTTAAGTTATATTAGGCTTGAGTCAAAGATGGCTGCAACTGTCCCTAGGGGCCAAGCCGATCTGGGGAGCTTATAGGGATCTGGTGTGTCGGGCAGTCGACCAGGAGCTTGGGCCGGGCTGGAGACCGGAGCGTCCTCTGGCGGTCGACCAGGAGCTTGGGCCGGGCTGGAGACCGGAGCGGCCTCTGGCGGCCGACCAGGAGCTTGGGCCGGGCTGGAAACCGGGGTGGCCTCTGGGGCTTGGAGACGGCGTGAGGCCGTCGCGGACTCTGGCGGACGACCAGGGGCTTGCAGACGGCTGGAGACCAGGGAGGAGACTGGAGAGGAGACCTCCGGGCTGGAAGCCGGAGAGGAGACTGGAGAGGAGACCTTTCGGGCTGGAAACCGGAGCGGACCCTGGCCGGCTGCTGACCTCCGGGCTGGAAACCGGAGCGGACTCTGGCCGGCTGATGACCTCCGGGCTGGAAACCGGAGCGGACTCTGGCCGGCTGATGACCTCCGGGCTGGAAACCGGGGCTGAGCCTGGGGATTCAGGCGACTGGCGGGCCTCCGGGCTGGAGGCCGGGGCTGAGCCTGGGGATTCAGGCGACTGGCGGACCTCCGGGCTGGAGGCCGGGCAGAGCCTGGGGATTCAGGTGACTGGCGGACCTCCGGGCTGGAGGCCGACGGCGAAGGCTGGGACCCTCTGGAGGCAGGCGGCTGGGACCCTCTGGAGGCAGGCGGCGGCGGCTGAGCCTCAGGGCTGGATGCAGGCGGCGGCAGCTGAGCCTCAGGGCTGGAGGCAGGCGGCTGGCAGACAGGTTGGGGATTAGTGGATGACCATAGGTTCGGCGGGCCAAACTCCTGGCAGAACCTCGCCAAGAAGAGGCCCAGAGAATGGAGAACTGCCTCTTCCTTAACAGCCAGGGACCCCGCCCAGTGCAGTGCCGGACCGTCCAGCCGAAGCACCACGAAGGCTACCTGTGTCCGCTCAGACGGGAACTGATCTGGGTGTAATAGGAACGCGAGGCAGCACTTCGTGAGAAACTCTTTGCAGTTCTCTACTCCACCGGAGAAAATCCCCAGCTGTAGAAACTCGTCCACAGCGATAAAAAGACTAGGGAGGCTGAGGATATAGCGTTTGGCCAAACCACTCAGGTGAAGTAATGGGTTTCTGGCCGTCATCCTTGTTGTGGTCCGGTCTTCTGTTACAGACAGAACAACCGGAGACAACGGTGAAGAGACTGAGTGAGTTTATTTATACACAAACGTAAAATGAGTGGATGAGAGGGGTTAATGATACCGTCCCTTATTTCGCTGATGGCAGAAGAGTACTGGAGATGAACAGAGGAACACGGGAACGGGAACTGGAGCAACACACACAGGAGACAGGAGACACACTGGGGCCGGAGCTGGAGCGACACACTCGGGAGACCGGAGACACACAGGAGCCGGAGCTGGAGATCTCAGGAGTCGGGATGGGGGTTCGGGGTTCGGAGTAGCGGGGTTCGCCGTCGGCCTCCAGCCCGGAGGTCCGCCAGCGTCGTGGGTGAGTCCGTAGAGTATGAGCGGCTGGAGTAGAAGCTCTGTCCTTCATACTAACAAGACCGGACCCTGACTGAGGTGAGGAATTGTAATTTATAGAGGAGTAGAGTGGCTGATGACGTTCAGGTGTGTGATGGGTGACAGGTGCTGGGAATCAATTTACAGGTGAGGGAGTGCAGAGTGAAGGGGAGTGGCTGGAGAGAACATGACAGACTGTGACAGCAACTCCACCTCCCCTACCGGTGCCTCGGGGAATGTGAGTTTTAAAATGACTGGGCGGAGTGGATTCATTTAGGCTAACATATTCTTCATGACCCAGCCAGGTTTCAGTCAGACAAAATAAGACAATGTGATACTCTGATATTAAATTGTTCACTACTACAGCTTTAGATGACAGAGATCTGATGTTTAAGAGTCCACATTTAATTATCCTATTTTGTTGTGCTATTTCCGTGTTTTTGTTTATGTTTTTATGTATAACTCCACTTCTGTTAACTTTTGGTTTTATTAATTTAAGTGGTCGGGGGGGATTACACTAATATTATCTTGTCATCTGACTCTTGGCAAGATGGCAAACTAGCATATAGTTCCACTAGCTTGTGTAACTTGTGTTTTGTCACATTGATCTTTTTCTCTTTTTGGCAAAGGTGACTTGATCTACTGGACACAAAAACATACACTGGTGTATGGTCCTTTTCCACTGCATCTACCATTACAATTGCATTGCATTATCTGTTGTTTTTGTCCTGAATAAGTTGGGATGAGATGTTGCTTTATGACTACAAACACTACCTTCTAAATTGCTCGTGAGAGTATCGATAAAACTGAATTGACTCAAATTTTATTGTATTCAGTAGTATGGGATAATAGCTTTACTGGTGAGCTGAGGATTTTCTCAACAACAACAAGCACCTCATTTCATTCGGCTCAATTCTTTGGTGTGATTGTCTGAGGGATCCACCGGGGAATACAGGGCTCCTTTTTCATATACTTCTCAATATTTCATACTAACGTCCATATGCCTCCGTTTAACGAGATCTTCCCTCTCGCTTTGATCAAAAAAAAAAGGGAAAGTTGATGTAATTAAATATGCATTAAGGGATGGTTGATTTGTTGCTGATTAAAAGAGCAAGTGAGTTTTGTTTTTCCCTGTGAAATAATTAAATTTCTTCTTTGGAAAGTTTTATAGTCACTTTTTTCCCAGTCTGCAGAAGTTACCGTCTGGATTCCTAAAAATCGAATAATTGTATCCTGACACAGTAGGGTCAAAAGAAAGTATGGGTGACACTATCAGTGCTTGTGATGGGTTTTCAAGTACACACATGTATCAGCATACACATACACAAAACCTTTAAGAACAAAAAATGCCAAACTAAATGGTCAGTAATATCCTTATCATTACAGGAGATGCGGGTGTGACCAGTGTCTACTGAACGTACATTAAACCTGCACTCACATGACATACAGTGGGTGTCACAGGTTAATCTCTGGTTGTCACTGTTAGCAGACTCCAATCTGCAGTGTAGTTCTATACACTTCCACACACTGCTAAATCATGTACACAGAATTACATTGTAAAATTAAAGCTGCAAGCAGCGATGATCTGGCCCTAGCACCTCCACGCACGTCGGCATCCATTCCGGAATTCTCTGAATTATGATGTGTTTTGATAATAATTAATTCATAATAATTAATAATTCCTTGCATGCCACCTAAAATGCTCCGAAGAGTTGAGGAGGACAGCAGAGATAATTCTCTGTGGGTTTGTCACTACAAGTGACACCTTTCACATAGCCATTTGATCCATTGCTATTATAAAAATATGAATTAGTGCAACTTTAAGTGGCAATACCACACTGTAAAAATGCACCATTAAAAATTCAAGTCCTGCATTGAAAATGTCACTAGTAGAAGTATGTAAATATTATTAGGAAAATTTACTTAAAGTATCAAAAGTCCCTCTGAGTGCTATACTATTATATTATATTATTGGATTATTACTGATGCATTGATGTATAAGTAGCACTTTAATGTTGTAGTTGGTTGATGTGGTGCTAAATTTAACTATTTTATATACTGCTGGGTAGTTTAATCTATAACAATCCATCATATATTCTAAACTCATCATATAGTTGGTATGCAAAATCTTAATTATTAAAGTAATTATTAATTATACTGTAGCTGTTAAATAAATATAGTGCTGTGAAAACAATATTTGCCTCTTAGTACAAGTACCTCAAAATTGCACTAAGTACAGTTCTTGAGTGAATGTACTCAGTTATATTCCACCAATGTCAATAATGAAGATTAATATAACACTGACAGAGGCCATTCTGTCTACAATGAGTACTTGAGTACTAGAAGTACATTTTGCTTTTAATAAAGGACTTTTACTTGTAACATAGTATTTTTACAATGTGGCATGGCTACTCTCAATTAAAGAATGTATGTATCTGAATACTTCTTCCACCACTGCTAGGCAATCACAAAATTATAGGAACCTTTTAAGTACATTTGCTTCTATCATTGAGGACAAGAAACTTTACTCTCAAACTGCTTTGCAATTTGTTCCCATTTATAAGATACCCAGTAAGAGTCTTGCCACCAAACCCTAAATCGTCTCCAAAGCACTCATGTATTGTTTATATGCAGTAATGTGGCTTTATCCCTCATGAAATGATTTCTGAGCCTCTACAGTTGCTGTGATTCTTAATGTCAATTTATCCCATCCACTCTGTCAAAATGCACTCAACTTTAACTGGTGGAGAATAGTATTCTTTTGTCTCTTTTAAGACATTTTTTTTTAGATTGGGGGCCATTAAGAGAAAATGCACCAATCAGCCTTTCCAGCCAATCATCTTTATCAAACACAAGGGAGCTCAAACAAAAACCTACTTAGGTTGTAAATGGTCGAAATGTCAATTAGAAAAAGAAAAGTCATCATTAGGTTTATAACTCAAATTAACAGTTCCTCTCAACCATTTAAATCATTGTTGGTGTTCACCGTTAAAAGGGAGCAGATTTTTTTTCCTTTCTTTTCTTTCAGTCTTAGTAGTCAGACACATCTCCCTTTGGACTCTGACGGAGTGATTTTGGAGGTATTATATTCATGAGGGGTTCCAGTAATTGGATTAAATTGGTTCCAGAATGTAGCAATTTATATTATAATATCCCATTACTTCTAATACTGTTCTTAATTAATTAGCCTGATTTTTTTGGTCCATGTTCCTGATAAGTTAAGTTGGCTCAGGAGGAGATCTGTCCCACAGTGGTGTCTCACTGAGCTACATCAGTCACACACACCTGGACACAACATACAAGATTGAGGAAAGTCCTGCCGCTCACTGCTGAACAAATGACCCTCGTATTTATTGAAATGGAGGAAACAGAGTATTTGGACACAGATTTGGACACATACACACCTGAGATGAGGAGGTGTAACCGGATCTATATCCTGTGTGTGTGGTTCCAGGCCCCAAGTGCAATATCCTCACTCTTACAGCCTTTGTCTGATTTAGCTTTAATATGAGAAAGTAATTCTCCTTTGAATATAACAAATTAATATAATTTTCAAACAATTTCCATATGCAAATATGATTTAATCAAGTAAATTAAACTCTAAAATGCGACGCCTGAGGGCTAAAAGTGAGCTGTATGTGTGGGCGGGTATGAGAGAGTGAGACTGTGTGAGTGTGATTCCGAGCCTGCTGTGTAGCAGCACCTTCCTCCCTGCATATATATATATATATATAGTCCAACGTTTCAGTACAATGCTTAAAGCTTATAGCTAAGGAATAAACAAGCTGCTAAATAACCTGGTTAAATAAAGTGGAGGACTTATGCACAACCGTAATTTGTAGCTCATTCCCCCATCCAACCTCATCCCAAATTCCAACCTCCTCTAATACAAATCAATTTGTTTCAAGTAGTTTCTAAAATCAATATTAACTCTCAGCTCTGATTTGCTCTCCCCCAACTCTTGAGTCTCTTTAGCTGCTAAATGCGCGTCTCTATCTTTGTCTGTCTGCCCTTTAATTGGTGCTGGGTGGGTTTATCAGAGCTTTATAGCCATGTTAGCAGCATGCCTCTGGGGATGGCACTATCGGTCCAAACTTTGGTCAAGACTGAAATATCTCAACAACTACTGAATGGATTGCATGAAATTTTGTACAGACAAATGGTTCATGGTTCTTATATGTATCCTACTGATGTTGGTGATCCCATGACTTACTCTAGCGTCACCATGAGGTTGACATTTGTGGATTTTAGTTAATAACTATTAAATGTATGAAATGTGTTCCACATGGTCATGTCCTCTTCAGAATGTTAATCACTTTGGTGATTCATTTAGTGGCATCATCAAGTCAAAATTACAATTTGTCCAATACTTTGGTTCATTCAATTCAGTTTTATTTATGTAGTGGCAATTGCCATTTCAAGTTATCTCATTGCACTTTTCCTCGAGAGCAGGTTTAGACTGTACTCTTTGTAATATTATTTACAGAGACCCAACAATTCCCACCATGAGCAAGTACTTGGCATTAGTGGTAATGAAAAACTTCCTTTTAAGAGGCAGAAACCTTGAGCAGAACCAGACTCAGGGTAGGCAGCCATCTGCTGCTACCGGTTGAGAGAGAGAGAGAGAGAGAGAGAGAGAGAGAGAGAGAGAGAGAGAGAGAGAGAGAGAGAGAGAGAGAGAGAGAGAGAGAGAGAGAGATCAATCAGCCTCAGCTGTACTAGTTTTGTGCTAATTAGCAAATGTTAGCATGCTAACATGCTAAACTAAGATGGTAAACATGATACCATACCATCAACATGTTAGCATGCCGACAATAGCATTTAGATCAAAGCACCACTTTGTACAACCTGCAGAGCCTTTAGCATTGCTGTAGACCTTTAGTCTTGTTCACACAAAACAGCTGCATTCTCAGACTGGATATGGGGTTGATGAAAGTAGAATTTGTGCAAAAAAGCTCATTGTTTTGGTTTTCCAAAAACAATGAGTTTTTTTAAAAAAGTTCTGCAGAGCTGATATATTCTGTTGTTTTGTCACTACAAGCAATCCTAAAAACCACAGTAAATCAGGTACAAAACATAGAATATTATTACTTTTGCCTGCCATTTGTGGGTTTTTTTAGTCGAGTGTCTTCATTCTGATTGGTTCCCCAAGTTCTAAAGTGTATTATTTGAGTTTTTTCTAATTAGAAGTCACTCAGTAAAGCTTACACAATCTTATAGTATGTCTCCTTCATATTGTACTCTTATGTCTTGATAAAAGACATACAGAAGTAATTATCCATCAATGGATTTAGAGGTGTGTGATGACCATAGATTCATGAGATATTGTTTCTGTGCCACAGAGTTACTGTCCAGTGATAGGTTTATGTCCTTTGATCTGATAGTGTATTACTTACTGGCTAACAGCTTTATATTTAATCTATTCCCCTGGCCTGCAGCAATGGACTCAGACACAGTCATATTTTTCACCAGAGCTTGTCATACCTCGCTATGAATAATTTGGAGCTATTCTTGGGGCCAGCGCTATCACTCTTTGACCAGATACAGCAGCGTGAGACACACAGGCCATGAGGCGTCAAAGCCAATCATCTGCTTTCACAGCTCCCATCTTGCAGCCATTTTGCAGCGGCCATTTTAGCCATTTGTTTTGTTTCACTTGTGACTGTAAAATGGTGCAAATGAGATCAAGACAATGATGTGACTTTGATAACAAGTGGTGGTATCAGAACAAGACTGGAGTGTTTGTCCAAAAAGTATGATCACTGCTAATTTCCAACGTTATTTTTTCAGTTATGACAGTGATATTTTTTATAGGTTTTACCAATGTTCTGTAAAATGTGACATTTTGTTAAACGAAAGCCTGTCTTACTTTTCAGTTCAATTCAATTTTATTTATATAGCGCCAATTCATAACAGAAGTTATCTCATTGCACTTTTCCTATAGAGCAGGTCTAGACCGCACTCTTTATAATATTAATTACAGAGACCCAACAAATCCCACCATGAGCAAGCATTTGGCGACAGTGGCAAGGAAAAACTTCCTTTAAGAGGCAGAAACCTTGGACAGAACCAGACTCAATGGTGGTTTTGAGAGAGAGTGAGAGAGAGAGCGAGAGAGAGAGAGAGAGAGAGAGAGAGAGAGAGAGAGAGAGAGAGAGCGAGAGAGAGAGAGGTGGGGGAGAGGGAGGCACAATGCAAATACCACCTAGAATTTTTAAAATAATAATAATGTAATTGTAGTGTTAATATTAATAAATTAATAATAATAATAGGAATGACAGCTATAGAAAAAATAATGTCAGTATTAGTAACAGAGCCAATAACAACAACTGTGGCAGCAGTTGACGAGCAGGAACACGAGGGCAGCAGGTGGCCCACAACCACAGATCCAGTCTCTGCAGCTCCAGAGGTAGAAATACCTGCTGAAAGCAACATAGGGAGAGAGGAGAGAAATGAGAAAGCAATTAACTACGGGAGAGAGACGATGTTGAGTTAGTAACATGCAGTAATGGGATAAAAATGCATACAGATGGAGGGGGAGAGAAGGAGAGAGGAAAGAGGTGCATCATGGGAAGTCTCCCAGCAGTCTAGGCCATGGTGACTGTTCATGTTATCGTGCATTGTGTTCAAGTTTAAAACTCCCAGCTGCTACAACCTCTCTGAATTGATCAATGATCAAGTAAAACTAAGGGAGAAACATATATATGGTACATTATTAGTAATATTTGGCAACATTAGCTAGCTAGGTATAATTTAATGTTTACAAGTGTCAAATCAGAATCAGAATCAGCTTTATTGCCAAGTAGGTTTGCACATACAAGGAATTTGCTTTGGTATTTTGGTGCAAAACAATAAACGTAGTAGAAATGTAAGAAATATAAAGCAAGCACTGCAGGTCAAGAATTATAAATATAAAATTGACAAAAATATATTAAAGAATATAAAAAATATAAGAAAATAATAAAGAATATGTACAATGTGACTGTTATTTAAATTACAGTTTTTGCAGGGATGAGCAATGTACAAAATATTTAAATGTGAATGTGCAAAAGTTTACAGTATGATTATAGCGTAATATAAGTGGGGGGTTGGGTGGGTACAAAAGTCAGTGTCAGTGGGCGTCCCGGCCTTGTTGATGAGGCCAGCTGCAGTTGGAAAGAAACTGTTTTTGTGGTGTGAGGTTTTGGTCCTGATGGACCGCAGCCTCCTGCCGGAGGGGAGTGTCAGAAACACTTTGTGTCCGGGGTGGGAGGGATCAGCCACAATCTTTCCTGCATGCCTCAGGGTCTTGGATGCATACAGGTCCTGGAGGGAAGGTAGATTGCTGCCAATCACCTTCTCTGCAGAACGAATGATACACTGCATTCTGCCCTTGTCCTTGGTAGTAGCAGCAACGTTCCAGATGGTAATGGAGGTGAGGATGGATTCGATGATGGCGGTGTAGAAGTGCACCCATCATTCTCTTTGGCTGGTTGAATTTCTTCAGCTGCCGCAGGAAGTACATTCTCTGCTGGGCTTTCTTGGTGAGGGAGCTGATGTTCAGAAATCCACTGAAATCCACAAACAGGATCCTGGCGTAGGTTCCTGAGCGGTCCAGGTGCTGGAGGATGAAGTGAAGGGCCATGTTTACTGCATCGTCTACAGACCTGTTGGCTCTTTAGGTGAACTGCAGGGGGTCCAGGAGTGGGTCTGTGATGGATTTGAGGTGGGACAACACAAGGCGCTCAAAAGACTTCATTACCATGTAGGTCAGGGTGATGGGACTGTAGTCGTTAAGTCCTGTGGTCCTTGGTTTTTTGGGGATGGGGATGATGGTGGAAGATTTGAAGCAGGCTGGCAGATATGTTTATTTGCTATACAGGTGTTTTAAAGGATGTAAGGTCCTGCAATGGAGGGCACTCCAAAATCAATTCACTAGTCGTGGGGAGTACTAATCAGCCTGTAAATATAGTTGTATCATGTCTTCTGTAGCTCTAGAGGAGCTTTGTCAAGTCTGAAAAATAACCCTGGTGATGTCATCAGGGTTATCTTGGCTTGGGCTAAGAGACTACAAATTTTTAACAGAAAGCTGCTTTACAAACTGGGACCAAAGAGTCTGAAAGACATGGGAATTTAGGGAAGGAGGGTCCAATGAAAGATGCTACTGAGTTGAGAGAGAGAGAGCAGGATCAAAGAGAGCATACAGTAGCACAATGCAATGACCAAATACCTGCAAAACTAATGACTTTCCCATCAGCCCCAGCTGTACTAGTTTTGTGCTAATTAGCAAATGCTAGCATGCTAACATGCTAAACTAAGATGGTGAAAATGGTAAACATTATACCATAACACCAACATGTTAGCATTGTTATTGTGAGCAAGTTAGCATGCTGACAATAGCCTTTAGATCAAAGCACCGCTGTGCCTATGTACATTATGCATTATGGGAAATATAGGATCCAGAATTTTTGGAGCTTTAGCCATACTAAAGATTAAAAGTCAGAACATCTCAGCCTCTGCTGCTCCGATTCTTTTTTATATGTTAATATTTTTAAATATTTTCTCAATAGTTCCTCAACTTTATGAAAGTACAACACTTAATTGCTGGAGTGGGCCTTTAAATGTATAAATATAGTATGTGCTCTGTGGTCCTTCTCTGTAATTCCAAGCTGAAACAACTCTAAAGGGCCAGATATATACGCTACTAAATAAAAAACATTTAGTTCAAATTATACAAAATCATATTAAACAACTTAGTTTCATTTAGTGACTATTTTAATACTGCTGGTTCTATAGCATTTGAACCAGGGCCATGCTCAGCTTTGTCTTGGCTGCCAACTTGCCCTTTTCAAATGGCAAATCAAAATGTTGTGTGCACACTGCCTGTGTCTGTCATCTGGCCAAAGAAAGAATACTCCAAATTACACTAATTTAGACCCCAAAAAAGAGAGACAATACTGTTATGACACATTTATGCTGCTTGTAGCGTCCCCATGGGTGCCCTGTCTGTCATGGACCTTGCATTGGCTCACTCTGCCCCCAATGCAAGGTACATTTATATTGTTATTCTACAACACAGGGCTGCAAAAAAAAATAAAAGTTGTAGCTCCCTTCACACACACACACTTAAAATACGAAAAAAATAAAAACAATATACAGTTACTTATATACATATATTATACAAAGGTAGTGGTATGCTAATGTGCAAAACCAGCATAACAAAGTTTCATGTCATTTATGTATGGTAGAGTGCGGAGGATGAGGTGGAGTTGACGAGTCTTACAGCCTGAGGAAAGAAGCTGCTCTTTAGTTTGGTGGTACAACAGCGGATATTGTATTGCTTGCCAGACGGCAGCAGGGTGAACAGGCTGCGGCTGGGGTGGGTATTGTCTTTTAGTAACCTTTGGGCTCTGCGCAGACACCTCACCCCTCCAATTTCACTGATGTTTGGTAGATGGGTACCAATGATGTTCTGGGCAGTTTTAATCACCTAACACAGAGCCCTCTGGTCCTGGGTCATACACATCCCAAGTCACTTTGTAACATTTCCAGTCAGGATGCTTTCTATTGCTCCTCTGTAAAAGTTAACAAGAACTTGGCCCAGGAATTTTGTCTTCTTAAAGGGAAAATTTGTCAATTTTGTGTGGATGTCCAGTTAGTGTTGATGGTAAATGTAGTCAGTTGAAGCCATAAATTCCACAATGAGTGCTATAGTGAGAGAAAACTGAGTTTGCCAAGTAGTTTTTTCTGCATCCAGTGATGTCATTTAACAAGACAGTGACATTATTGGAGGCAAGGAAGAACTACAGGCTACTTTAGCTTGGATCTTTAATCTGTGCCTGTGGTGGGGAAGTTTTTGGTTTAGAAGTGGTTATTGTGGTGATATTCACTGTAGAAGTACAGCTAGACTCTGTTATACAGAAGCCCACTGGATGAGTGTGGGTATGAGAAGCTCATGCGCAATGCATCCTGGTACATGTAGGCACTGCCAGCATGGCTCCGCTGGCAGTGCTGCTGGAGAGAACTCAGGTTTCTCTGTCAATATAGCACTCACTGAGGAATTTATTGCTTCAGTTGACTACATTTATCGTCAACACTGACTGGACAGCCACACCTAAGAAATAGTCGTTTCTGAGGTCTTAGGTTTACTGTACATCTGAAACCAAAGTTTGTTACTCAGGACTATCTAGAGTTACCGCTTTCATGAGTGGTCAGTCATTTCTTTGAAGCTTTAGACATGTAGGATCAATGTATAATTTTCTGAACATAATTTTTATTTTATGTTAATGTTGAAGGGGTGAGCTGGTCTGGGTGTTGACCAGTTGTATGGAGCAGCTCAGGAGGTCTGACAGGATGCCAGCAACGAAGACCAAAGCTCAATGGAGGCTGGCGACCGGGATCAGGATGCCGACTGGAGGCCAGGAACAGGAGTCGACTGGTCAGACTGGGGACCAGGCAGGACCGATGATGGCTCTGAGGCACTGAGTCTCAGGAGCACTGGGCAGCGGTGAGATATGACAATCGGCAGGAGCCATGCTCTTCTGGAGGATTTTGCAGACACAAACAGGCAGAGGTGCAGGCTGGTAAGCAGGCCGGAAACCCAGCTGATAGCTGCAAGGGCCTCCAAAAGCTAGGCGGGGGCCTAGGTATGGGGTGGGACCAGCTCAGGACAGGCAACCTGCCCATGATCTGGAGGCTAGTAGGCTGAAGTGCAGACTGGAGGAAGCACACAGGAGGTAGGCATGCAGGGATATCAGCTGGGAACTAGCAAGCCGGGGTTCAGGCTGAAGACTAGCAGGCTGGATGTTAGCAGGCCGA